>NC_139952.1:30211680-30254180 GCF_963454915.1 Gymnoscopelus microlampas
GGCAAAGAGTAAGCCATAAGATCTTGAACCTGAAAGACAAAATAAATTTACTGAGTAACAGGTTTCACATGCTGCATCCACACATATGGACATTCTGTGCTTTGAGAACAGACGAGCCAAGTTGTACAGGCCAGGGTACATATTTTTCTATAATTGGGTGCAAGGACTTTCACACAGCTTCATTTTCTTAAAGCTGCAGTCTGTAACTTTTATGACCTACCTGGGATTCAAACCTGGGTCTCTCGTGTGAGAGACCACATTTCTACCACTAATTCAACAAACGAGGGGAGATATTACGATTATGACCTTCAGGCAGTACTACTTACAGTACTACAACCAGTAGCTGTCCAACCCCTCATTACGATCAACATTTCTCAATGGTAGAGAGTACAGATCACCTCCAACCACTGCAGATGTGCTAGTTATATTGTATTAACCATAGAAATTGGTTAAAATAACTGGATTCTGGATTGCAGCTTCAAGAGTCAAACAGTACTGACACAGGTAAATATAACAGCTTATTACACGGCTTGGTTGAATGCTTGAGTCTGATTGGTCAATCCCTGAAATCAGTGGTGTGTTATTTCTGAATAATGACCGATGAGCTCTATAACAGACCGATGTCTAATCAAAAACTTACAGAGCACCTGATCATATCAATCTGCGAGCTTGATTTTGTGCCTTATCCAACATGACAGCCATGTAAACAAACACACAATGTCATTTACAACTAAACATTGCTCTCAAGATTATTTTTTGAAACATTTGAAACGAGAAATAGACGATGCAATAACCGAAAATTGATTCTCTTTGATCAACACTGCCTTGTTTTCTGAGGCGACCGTGTCCGCCCAGCGCAACACTTATGGAATACTTTCATTACCCTAAGCAAGAAAGTACTTCGTTTTGTTGTTACTTTTGGGTCAATTTATAAATGTATTTATGAAGTAGCCGTGTAATAAGCTGTGATCATTAAACACCTCAGCTTTGCCTCGGTGTTTAATCATCCTGTCGGGTGTATTTATTTATGGGCAGCCGATCTACTAGCTCACAACGTGTCCCAACACAACGTGTTGTGAGCTAGTACATAAGCTATTTGGTGTAGAGGGAAAAACTAGGGGGGAATGGATAGAACCCCGGGGGACCCCGGTTAATAAAGTATATACGTAGGGTTTAAGTGGTTAAAGGAGAGTTCACCCCAAAAAATGACTAATTTTCTATCAATTATCACCCCATCAACTGACGAAGCCTTGAATTCATGGGGATGTTTTTGTTGCATTCCGAAGTCAATAATTTGATGACCAGCGGAGTCCCCCGTTAGGAGAGTCTCCTACTGAGTCTCCTACTCAGATGACCCGGATATCAAATTATTGGCTTAGGAATTCGACAAAAACTAAAGATTCTCCATGAATTCAAGGCTTTTTTTGGGTGAACTACTTTAAGTCAGGAGTTAACAGTGTAATAATGTTGTATGTGTGTCCCAGTGGTGAAGTTTTGTCCGGACAAGGAGAGGACCATGAGAAAGAAGTGTGGAATCAGATGCAGGCCTGAACAGACGCTACTGTACCAAGGATAATGGAAACTCACCCTAAAGCATCATACCACGTTACTTTTTAAATGTAAAATAGGTCACTGGATTATTTTAATCAGATAACAAGCAGTGGCAAAAACAGTAGTGTGTGTGTGATACTTACGCTCCAGGACCTTGCCACGTCCATGTAACAGTATCCTGTGGAGAGGAAGGGGAAAGAGGAAATGGTTCAGGCATGCGCGTGCGCACACACACACACACACACACACACTATGAGAACTCAATTTCCTACCAACTCTATTTCCACTGTGTACACTTGCCCGCTCTCTCTCTCTGTCTCTGTCTCTCTCTGTCTCTCTCTCGCTCTCTCTTCCTCCCTCTCTCTCAGCAAGACAGGGGACATTTTGGTTATTGGTCATGTTTTCATATTCTTTTTGAGTGTTTATGATCTGTTGGAAGTTACAGAATGTCTCTCTGATGTCTTGGTACAGTTGGCAGGTTGTTAGATAGTGCTGCAGCTGCGTTTCAGCCTTGTCTTGTCTTCACTCTCTCATTCTAAGTCACCAACAGACAAGGCCCAGACACAGGATACATTTCCTGTAGACATTTAAGCACTCTACAAAATACCAGTAAGATATGAATACGGTAACTGAAAAGCACCATCACACTACCCATCAGCATTAGAAAGACATTCATTCTCAAGTTTTCAGGCATTGCTCAGGCAATGACGATGAAAGTCATCGAGAGCAGAAGCATTAAAGGAGTAGTTCACCAGAAAAAAAGGGGGAAAGAAATCTATCATTTACACACCCATGAAGCCTTGAATTCATGGAGATTTTTTTTGTTTTTGTTCGCATTCCGAAGACAAAGCTTTTTCTACAATCACTGTACTGAGTCATGCCTCCACCTCCTATATTTGTAGAAGACATGACCTATACCGTCGTGACCTATACAGTACAACACAGCAAAGAGTACTCAAACTCAGTAAAACCAGCACACTTGCATAATTTGATTTTTTATATAAAATCGAAGTTTGTAAACATCAATGTCTAGAAAAACTTGTGACGATCACATTTTCAAATCGTAATTGCAATATTCTATAAAACAATCGCAATTAAAGATATGTTCAGTTCAGTCAACCCTAATCCTAATGTCAACCCTTTCTACCTCATCTCTTTCCTTTTCTTAGAAACTTCCTCCTCCTAAAGCAGGCAAGTTCCTCACTCGTCCTGCCTGAGGGCTGTGTCATTGCATTTGCGCCTTGGCACTTCTTGTGTAAACAGCCACAGTCTTTTCACCTTCCGGAGCTAACTGGGTTGGATATAGGTATCGACGTGGCGGCGAATAGGTTCATGTGGCGGCGAACTAGTACATTTTGGGTATGTCAAAATATGCAAAGATTTTCAAAATGTTTCAAAAATGTTCTAAGATTTTCACCAAAAATATCATATCTATTAGCTCGCAACATTCTGAGCTTGTAGATCGGTTATTTTCAACACTCTGCACCACCGTATGACAAAGTATAAAATAGGGCTTTAGTGTTTTTTCTCTTTACCAGTTTTTTGTATTGCTTTTGTTTTAAACATACAAATATGTAACAAGACATGTAAAAAAAATATGTATATATATTGTTGAAACAATGATCTTGTTTGGTATGTCTCATCACGGCTTTAGTGGTTTTTAACCGTCTTTCTGTGCGCACCTATACAGCAGTCTCTAGCATTACCATCTGGTCATTTAGTGGCCCATAGACGGCGGTATAGTGACATAAGCTTTGTAGGGAGAACAGACATGAGTAGGTACTGTAGGTAAAAAGAACTGCATAATTCATGAGGGTGCGAGGAGACATGCAGAGAGAGAGAGAGAGAGAGACACGAAACCTGAGTGGGAGGGAGTGCATGGTACAGATAAAAGACTCGGAGATGAGCGTGTGTGTGTGTGTGTGTGTGTGTGTGTGTGTGTGTGTGTGTGTGTGTGTGTGTGTGTGTGTGTGTGTGTGTGTGTGTGTGTGTGTGTGCGCGCACAGGAGAAAGAGAGAAAGAGGATGAAATATCATCCTACTAGTCGAACATGAAGTCATTCAACATGAGGCAAACGTGTGCTAACATGTGGTAAAGACACTGTAACAGAAACCATTATATCTGGATGTATATAGAGATATATATTGATGTATAGATATGTGATTGTGTGTGTGGTGCAGGTGTCCATATATAGGCTTACAGGTGTGTTTGCTTTCAACGGGGATGAAAGAGGTGTCAGAGCTACATTTCAGCTACATGTTGCTCTCTGTCATAAGGTTACACAGAGCAAGACTGAAAGGATGGGGAGGTGTGGGTGTGAGTGAATGACTGATGAAAGGACAGGGCAGAGGAAGGAAGAGATTGAACTGGAAGACGGATACTCACCAGTTTGTTCGGGTAGCGCAACACCACCGGCTGAACTGGGACTCCTGGTATGAATGCGCCTGGAAACGACAGGGTGACAGACAGAGAGGAGAGGTCGAAATTAGTCATGGAGAGTCACGTGTCGGGGTGCAACAGTTAATTGGACTAATCAATTAAATTTAAAAAAGTGTAGATCGGCTACTAGATCGACTACGGTACTTTCACTATTTCTGAACTATAAAATAGAATGAGACTAATGGATTTAGTTGATTATAAAAATGTATTCAATTGTTTTAAACATGCGTCTCAGTTATTCGACTAATCGGAAAAGTAATCGATAGTAATAATAATTGATAGTAGCTAGCAGCCCTTATCGGGAGTGTTTGGGTAGGTGAGTGAAATATTGCTAACCTTGTGACAACCTCAGACAAGAGGACAAGCTCTCTATTGAGAGCCTAATGTCCTGCTGGTGACAGACAAACAACTAGATCGAGTATACTGTATATTATGAGGCCCAACCCTGTTCCGGCCTCAGTCTGACCTTTGAATAGAAGGAGGGCTATTATGCAGAATATGTAGAAGCCTATTAATTATAGTTGTGGAATCCTATGTGTGTGTGTTGGAAAAGGTGGTTTAGAGCAGGAGGATGAGAGAAGAACATCATGGGACAGGCTCAACAGTGACTCACAACAACTACAAAGGTGCGCTCAGTGGAGCGCATATCTCCACCAGGCCTATTGGACTGCCCAGGGCTATACAAGTCCTGGGTTGCAGCTGTCAGGACCAGGGGAAGCTGTGGAAATAGCCTTTTCTATGATATAGGGTTCAATTTCTTGCATTTGTGGAACCCCATATAGTCAGTGTTCAATAGTTACAGGCCCATGTCATCTAAAACATTTGGCCCACTGGCAGCCTGGACGAGAAATGTGGTGCCGATTGGTCTAATGGTTTCCCAGATTATCGCACACGCACGATGGCAGGGGCTTCAGTCAAGAAGACTGCCATTTGCATTTCAAATTTCAAATTGGAAAGACATCAGTAAATAGGGTTGGAAGTCAATGACCATGATGCTCATGCATAAGTGGGATATGTTAGGATTAGGAAAAACAGGTGACTGAGAAATGTCAATGCAGGACGTGATCAGACTGTCAGAAACAACAGGCTGTCAACAACTACATAGAGAGGGATGTCATAGCAGGATTGCAGCGCATAAACACCTCATTACAAGGACAAATACACATTTGGAAGTTCAGTGGCGCAAAACCGATACGCACTGGCTACAGTCTACAGAGATGTGGTATGTGGAAAAGTGATATGGTCAGATGAGTCACCATAGTCTCCCCAAGTGGGCGAGTGCGAATGTTTGGGCGAATGTGTGGTGTACTGTACACCATGAGAGTGGTACAGGACTGAATACTTGGCTTCTACAGTTAGGCGGTGTGGTAGCCCTGTTATGCTGTGGGGGGCATTTTCCTGGCATTCCCCACCTGTCCCTTTAGAGGGGAAGGGTGACTGCAAATCCATCAGTTATTCTGAGTGACCACACACAAACCATAACATGTTACCATGATAACACGAACGTTACCATGATAACAAGTAACCATGATAACTGAATGATGATTTTGGATCAACATGTTCGACAGAGCTCTCAACCACTGTCATCGCAACGTTAAACGAGGGAATATCTTTTGTATGTCACGGTATATTGAAGCTGTTCTGGTGGCTTGTGGTGACACAATGTTATTAAGACCCTTTATGTTGGGTTTTCCTTTGTGTGTGTAGATAGGTACTAGAATGATAGAGGGTGGAATACTTAATGTACTGTATGTCCTTTACCACTTTCAGTCTGGCATCCCTATTTTGGGGATGTCATTCTAGACAATTTTTTTTCTTTTTAAATATATTGTCACAATTAATCATACCATGAAGAACATAAAATAAATATCAGAGCCATCCAAATGTATACTGTATGTAATGCTGAAGGCAAGGTGGCTATGAATATGGAAGTAGGTTACTTATGATCTATCTATATTTTTATATCTATGCTAGGGACCATTAGAGAGAGATATACACATGGAGATAACACACACACACACGTTGTTGTCCTCAGAGCCAGTGAAAAGAAATAACTAGAGGAGACATGTGCGGAGAGTAACAATAACACACAGTAGACAGGGCTGGCTCACACACACACACACACACACAGTGTACTGGGGTGTTTTAGAGTGTAACCAACAGGGCTTACTGGGAACGACAGGGTGACAGAGGAGGAGAACGGATTAGGACAGAAAGGACTGGGAACAATGGTGCACTGGTTTAGTATAGGTCACACACACAGACATGCACACGCACACACACACGCACACGCACACACGCAGCTAGATAGAGAAGCAGGAATATATATGACACACACATGCACGCACACAAAACGAAACAGCATGACACAGTGACAGTAGGAATGTAATGAATGTGTGTACTGTACATATATACACTTGTCCACGCCCACAAAGCTGTGTAGGAAGAAGTTCAATGCAAATATAGATGCATTGCACAAGGCAGACTTCCATCTACAATTGCATTCTCTCTCTCTCTCTCACATGTACACACACCCAAACCACACACCCACAGACCCACAGACCCACACAGACCCACACACAGCTTTGGTATTGTTTTGCCCCAGTTGGGCACAGTGTTCTGCACGGCCAGCGAAAAAATAAAAAAAGAAGAATTCAGGCAGAGGATTGAATACATACCAGGTTTGAATCTGATCAGGCCTGATCTGTTGGTGCACGTTCCTTCAGGGAAGATCATCATCTGGAATGACAACACACACCACGGTTACTAGAGTTAACCAGCATTTAGACCTGTTGTAGCCTATACGTCTTTATACCTTTCGATCCGGGACAACATCTGTGTCATATTAGTTAGCAACATAATGTTTTTAGTTTTAGTTTTCAGAAAACTTAGGTTAGGATTTAGAAGGACTTTTTAGACTTGGCCTCAGGCCTAAACAAACTATAGACTTTGTAAACCGGACCCGAGTTGACTGCTTTTTTCCATCTTACACCAAATCTCTTAGCCAAAAAATTAACGATGCAAAACTAACTACAACTAAAATAGATGTCAAATCATCTTTGTTTTAGTTTTTCCGCCATATCTGATGTTATGCATTCGTTCATCCTACCTTTTTCAGTTTCTATATATCAAAAGCTTTCCACATAACTGAAAAACTAAAACTAAATTAAAAACTAAACAAAAACTAATCAATTCCTAAAACTACTTGTCTTATGGACTCTAAGTCTGTGAAAGTGTGAAAAAAACACTAAACCGAAAAACTCAAACTAATGAATATTCACACCCCTAAATCCCCCCTCCCTTCTCTGCCTCCAAGCAGACAGTGACACACACACACACACACACACACACACACACACACACACACACGCTTGTGGTCAATTTCCTTGCTATGAACTTTGTAAACTGTGTCTGAGACTTACTGTGCTTACGGTATCATCTTTCTGTCGTCGAGTTCACACTGTAACCTGAGGTTAACAAGTGGATGGTCAGTGTGTATACAGTATGTGTATTTGTACATGTGTCTGCTTCTGTGTGTATACATGTGCATTTGTGTTCGTTGTATATGTGTGCATGTTTGTTGTTGTTGTTGTATATGTGTGCATGTGTGTGTGTTACCTGAGGCCACTCTCCTCCAGAATGAGCTCTTCGTTTGATCTCCTCCACAGTTTTCCTTCTAGACTCCTGATCGGTGCGGAACACAAACACGGGCCTGATGAAGTTGATGAGAGCTACGGGTCAAACACAAAGAAACAAGACAAATGGGAAGGTGCGGTTAAACATGTACAGAGTGTACAGTGTACAGAGTGTACAGTGCCAATGCTCAGAAAAGCTTGTAATAACACTGTGCCGTCGTGAAATCACCGTCATGTAGAGTTGCCGAACGAGCACGATGCGTTTTTAACTAGGAAGACCAGCATAGACAATACATACTATTGGTTAGGGGTGTGCCGATACACTAATTTCAAGATGCGATACAATACACGATATTGAGCTCATCGTATCGATACGATACGATATATGGCACCTTTTCACCTTTTGTAAAAGAATATATGGGGGGGGGGGGCTTATGAATATATATGGGGGGGGGGGGGGGGGGGGGGGGCAAATGCAAACAAATAGTTTTTTTACCCCCCAAAAACGCCAAAACGATACCTCGTCACGAAAACGTATCGCGATATATCGCGGGACGATATATCAGCACACCCTATACTACTGGTAATCCCGTGCTGCACTTTCATGGCTGTAGGTAGACATGCATAAGTCGCCATTATCATTCGGGCATGCCTCCTGGCGGAGATTTCAGCACTTTATTGAGCACAACTTTCTAGATAGATATCTGTACACCAGTTTGAATTGCCCTTATGTATGAAATGTGGTGCACAAATTAATTTGCATTGCCTAAAACACAGTTCAGAGTAATAAACCATGAAGCAGTAATCCGACTAAAACAAAGGGATTAAAATCATCTACTCGACACATTTCAGTGTGTGAACCGATTACAGGCATTACAGATTACAGAACATTAGTATAAACAGCTAGAGGTTGTGGCAGTCTGTTGTGATATGCTTAATCCAATATACTCCATGGAAATCTACAAGCTCACAACGTGTCGCAATGCGACACGTTGTGAGCTTGTAGATAGACTATTTCCTTTTCAGTGGACTACAATGGACTATAAATCCGGCTTTACTCACTGCCCCAGACTGGGATGCTCTTGCTCTCCAGTTTGGTGACTATAGAGCCCATGGTCATGGTGACAGGAATGGCATCGAAGTAAGTGGAGTGCGGTGCCAGGGTGAGGATGGGAGCTTCGGAGGGAAGCGCCCGTTCCCCTTTCACCTTGATCCAGTGGAACCCTCCACAGAACCACAGCGCCCGCATGATCACCCTCAGAGACAGGTCCATCAACCTGACGGAGGAAAACACACACATGGTTCGAGAGTGAGTGGTGTACGTGTGTGTGTGTGAGAGAAAGATTATGTTGCCACAGCACATGGAAAATCTAAATGGTCCCCTACATTTTCTGCGAAAAATATTTGAAAGGTACTAGTTCTAGAGCTTGCCCGTTGTTATTGTTCTCGCTATACTGTATATATATATATCAGCATTTGAGCTTTTTTGGACGACATTGACATGTGTAATAATGTTGTTTATGTTGTAATGTTTTTTAACATCATTAATTTACCCAACACTTGACCGTTAGAACGGCCATTTACTAAAAGGTATAAGACAAGTACTAGTAGTGAACTGCACAGCAGCAGTCTCATTCATCCATTGATTGTCAGTGGCAGCGCATGTGTGCACATCAAATCAAACACTCCACAACACAACGTTTGAATAACAACAAAATATAGATTAATAAATGTGGCAAAATACAACAAAATCACCAAATTACGAGAATCTTAATGTCCAGCAAGCAGAAATGAATAACTCACTGCAAACAAATTCAAAATGTAGGCCATCGCTATCATGCAAGAAAGCAGACAGAAGCTGCGACCTCACCACTCCGACCGACGAGAAGAACATTATCCTTTTTTGTAAACATCCATGTTCTGTTTGTTTGTCAACAATACCTAATCCAAATGGGAAGGTTATTCCAGCAGCTAGAATCGTGACAAGCATTGGACAATAGCTATTGTGGGGTGGGGCTTAGAGATTGGTCAATTCCCATCAGGGTCGCCACAGTGGATCATCTGTTTCTATACGTTTCTGTTTTCTGCATAGTCCTCAGTCACCCCAGCCACCTAGAAACCATCTCACGGGTCAGCGTGCATTGTATATATTTTTTCCACCACTGAATTGTTAATGACAGGGAAGCTTGCTTCAATTCAGACAATCCAGACATGAGTGCACAGATACATACAGCTTTAGTCAGACAGCTATAGATAAAATTGCAATTTTAAGGATATTTCTTTTCAAATGTTTTTTCCACAACAAATGTATCACGCTGTGAGTAGGGTTGGGATCCTTTTAACGATTTTAACGATTCCGGTTCCTTAACGATTGCCTCTCAACGGTCTGATTGACCGATTCCTTAACGGTTCCCTTTCACGATTCCTATAGATGGTTCCAAACGGATCCTTACAGGTCTGTAACTCTGAGAGTGTAGAAATGTTTGTACACTCTCATGGTCCTTGAAATTAAAACGTTTGAGAACAACTGGTATTGTAATTGCATAGCAGACGTGAAGTCCACATACCAACTCTGACAGTGTGATAAAGCCGGTTCCGTAAACGGTTCCAAATGTGATGGAACCGATTCCGGTTCCTCAATGTTGGATCTGGTTCCGGATCCCAACCTTAGCTGTGATAGTGCATATTAAAAGGCAAGACAGTATGTTCACGTTTAATATACATGATGTAATATTTTGCACTTATCTATCAAAACATTTGTTTATTTGTATTTACTAGCTTGCTTTTTGCTTGCAACTGAAAAATAAACAAAACAAAAAAAGAAATATATCGGTCAAAACATCGGTAATCAGTCATCTAGGATTTATTGTACAGTATCAGCATTGGACTAAAAAAATCTGGCATGGGTCGGGATCTAACTGGTGAGGACAGGTTCATATATCGTCATCAAACATCACTTTCAGGGACAAGGTCTGGAAGATTGTTTAATCACTACTTCTTGCGGTCGGACCCTCCCTCCAAATTGAGAAGACTATAGTTAAACAGGCTGACCCCTCTCATATCCTTTATTCAGAATGTGAACTGGCTCCGGTAGTCACGTTACAGGGTTCCAATTAAATACAGAACAATATGCTGTACCTGAATAGGCTTCATGCCTTTAACAGTGAATCTGCTAAACAAGGAGGGTGTTTGTATTTTTCTATGTATTTGAATGTGCATGAATGCACTTATGTTTTACTTAACAGACAAGTTAAGCACTTTGTTACTATACTACAACTGTATGTATTTTATGTGGCGGCCAGTATGAAGATAAATTACCGTAACAGACAAAAAACTCAATCATAATTATTTTATTTTGCTTGCCGTTTAGCCCTATGCACTTCGTTTTACGACAAATAGCAGAAATTGCTGATCTACAACCTCACAACGCATCGCAACACATTGTGAGCTTGTACTGTAGATCTGCTATTTTTGCTATTAATAAAAAAAATAAAAAAAAATATGCTTGAACATTTTAGAAAATATTTGCCTATAATGTCATGCCCAAAACAGCACGGCCAGGGTTAATGTGGTTCAAACCTACAGCTCTTTGCTGTTGCGCTTTCCCAGCTCGTCTCTGCTGTACCCTTTTGTTTGACTACACAGACAGCCATTCAAACAGGCACAGATTAGAGCTTCTTTATTCTGTTTCAAGTTAAGGGACCATGTCGGTGGTGTGGAATGTTAACCCATTGACTACAACTCACAGTATACTTGACTTTAATGATGGGCATTTTCCAGAGCATACAGAGAAAGCCATTGGATTCCATTCATTTCAGTACAATATGAAAATCGACTTGCAGAGACTTGAAAACTTGCTTGAAATGGGTAATCCAACACACTACATTTAGTTAACCACTTAACCCTATACTACACTACTTCACTGACCGCCGTCCCACAGGGGTCTGTACTTGCCCCCCTCCTGCCCTGTGAAATTCCCCATTTCGCCTATTATGGCCTGCCCAGAATATGGACACTACGGTTCAAGTGGTTAAAGTGTGGATTGATTCGGAAAAGTGTAGCCGAAAACAGCCCCTGGAGGGAAGACTGATTTCCAAACATGAATATGAAAATACATTTAAAACAAAACTCAGTCAGTCCATCCTCGTCCATTTTTCTCCTCAGTGGATTGACAAATCTATCTGAAGGTGCACACAGGCATTGACCATTGGCATACGCAGGGATTGAGGAAGTAGATTTTTCACTTATGCTGTTTAATTAGTATTTTTGCCATGCATGGGATCTGTAGTCTTCCTAATACAAATAGCTAAATCAACATGAGGTTGATGTTTTTCTTAAAAACAAAAGCTGTGCTGGGTTTTGTGATTTTATATATTGGCAGGATCTGCTTTGTTTGCATTTTTGTGTGCAATCTAAATCAATGAGATTATTTTGGATTATCAATTTCTAATCAACGGAGCAATGGAGCAAGAGATGCTGCCAATATTTGGACTTCCATCACAGCAAGGTAACTACACAACTGAAACATCTACCCAAGCGTCAATGTGCTCTAAGAATGAAAGGAAGTGTTCTAGGCCTGGCATGTGCCATTGACGCACCAGGGAGGCCAAATGGAGCCGGAAGTCCAATGGAATGCATTGAAGTCAATTACAGTAGACCCCAGTGGACAAGCATAGGAACAAAGAATATTTCTGAATGATTGTGACCTCTGTCAGATAATCTGTTCAGGAAAATAAAAGACAGATCACACATTATTTTGTGCACACTAAATAATTGTATTGAGGTATCTAAAGAGCACAAGCGAAGGTGTCTGGCTGGGCAGTATGGGCTTTCATTGAGAGAATTGGTTGACAGGCTGTCAATAATCGACAGTCTTGCAATAACAGCCCGTACTTACTGCCCAGTCAAAAACATACTCTGTGCTCTTTAGATACCTTAAATTATAGTGTGTGCACATAGAAAAACAAGACAGCAGGAAAGAATGTGTGAAATGTCTCCTTTTATTTTCCCGAACCGATTTTTTTACAAAGGTCGCAATAATTCAAACACAACACTTATGCATACGCTTGCCCATCCATTGCATCACACGTTCAGCTCCAACTTTCCTCCCAGTGTGATGAATCTGCCTGGTGGGAACTGCCGGAACAAGAAAGTGAAGAGAAGCAAATGTCCTTTGCTTCTTTACCTGGCCTTACTGGTGTCCCTATTCTGGGCATCATAGGTGATAATGTAATTTCCAAAAACTATTCCAAAATTGTCAAAAACGTATAAAGAAAATGTAAAAAAGTCAAAGAATTCAAAAAAATAAATTCAGAATGGTCACAATTTTCATAGACAGCAGACTGTTGTGAGCTTGTAGATGAATGCTATTCATTGTACGATATAGGGCCTTTAGTGGTTAAAGTGCTCGCAAAAACATTCAATAGTGGGCCAACATTGCTTCAGCCAAACCTCCACTGTCATTAACCATAAAGCTGTATGCCCACCATACCTCCTCCACCATGACTGTGGCTCCACAGCGAACTCTTGGCGTCCCAGGGCAGCTGTGAAGGCGAAGGGCCAGGCCAGCAGCATGAGGAAGGCTGACAGGAACAACCGCACAGGGAACACCGTCACTGACATCAGTCCTATCTGTAAAGGGAGAGAGGAGAGATGCCTTACATTTTTGGAATTCCAGCGCAGAATATAGCCCTGTACATTCATGTCCAAAATGCCTAGAGATTTACGTCATTAGGACAGTCAAAGACCATGATTTGCTGTCCCTACTGAACCATTTCAAAGGGAAAACATATCCGATTATAGGATGAGCAGGAGGTAGGCAGCAAACTGAAGTCCTATATTCAGGAAGGAACAAACAGTCATATATCACTGACAGGGACAGACACATGGCTGGTCATGCTTTCCTCGTGGCTTCCTGAGTAGGCCTGGTGTTTGAGCACATACAGCAAGCCTACATATACCTCATACACATTCAACACAATCACATCCAGTAAGCCTACAGACCTAATTCACATTTAATACGTACAGTAAGCCTACAGACCTAATTCACATTCAACACGTATAGCAAGCCTACAGGCCTCATAATAGCAGCCCACTGCTAGACAGGATCTGGTTAAACCTCTGCTTGTGTGTAGTAGGCCTAGAGGCTAAACAATTATGGGTGACCTTATTGATGTGAAAGGGTTGAATGCAGACAGAAGCATCTAATACATTGATTAACTCTTTTTAATCAATGTCAACATTTCTTGTTTTTTCTCAATGTGTAACAACATACAGGAACAAAGCAATTCAGTAAAACAATCTCTCCAACTCTACAGTATATTGTTTTCCAAATGTTCTAATACATAACCATTGCATAATTTAGTTACAGAGAACACAAGAAAGCAGAAACTGTGGCAGCCATGTTTCACATGATGAGTTCCTTTGGCAGCGACCTCATGTTTCACATGAGGAGTTCCTTTTGCAGCGTGGTCACTCACAGCAAACTTACACTGATTTACAGCTACTGCCGTATCAGCCCTTGGGCTATCATCAGCCCCTTGGGCTGATATCAATAATCACACAGCCTGTTATCATTCTCCTCCCCCCTGACCGGGGGCAAATAATGGCTGTGTGTATGTGTAATAAAGACTTTAATATAGGGTTTAACCTGACGGTGTATTTATTCACCACTGAACATACAAAAAGGACAAGAGCATCACAGGTAGCTCTTCTCCCTGCACACTAGTCTGGGAGGCATTGCCTCGGAGTTTGGACGGCGGGGGCGCGGCCACTGCGTTGTGATTCAAATCAACAGCCAATGAAGAAAAGGGGGCGGGATCCACATGCAGTGGGTGTTGCATCATTAATAGGATCGACGGGAAGCAATTTCCCCTTGAGAAATTTCGGCCGCCATTGTTGTGTACTGCTGTTTGCCTCTCGTCGGACTTTTTAGACGAGTTGCACAGCTCTCAGACCGGTAAGAGGCGTGTCCGCTCAGATTCAGAGCGTAAATAACATCCTGCCCACAAATCCCAGGGCTCTGGCCCAGAAGTTCCTCGCCGAGCCGGCGAAAACTTCTGGGAACTCAGATTACCTGCACACAGACTCCATACAATACATAAATAAACATACAATAAATAATACATAAACTACTATACTACTATACTGATGGTTGCTAATAACGGAGGAAATCACTGTGCTTCCGTGGAAAAAAATATGTCATCGTGACCTCCCGTTACACCTAGTTGAAAATAGCATGTTTCGCCAAAAATACATAAAAGAAGTACACAGGAGCCGAGACACAGGAGAAGTAATAAGTTAACCAGGAAGTGAATGGAGCAGTAAATCTTTGGATCACGTTATCTTGGGTTCTGGACGTTTTTCCCCAAAAGATTTTTTTTTAAATCACAGACATATCCGTGAATGGCGGTGAACGGGTGGATTTTAAATCACGGATATGTCTGTGATTGATATGTCAATGGCAGTGAATGTGTTAAGCATTCAATCAAACTTAACCATAACACTTCACATACAATTGCACTTCTCTATATATTGCACTAACTCTTAAAGTGCCAATGGGCTGTGCAAAACTGTAAAGTGTCAATATGCAAATAATCAATTACAACGTGCAAACATGGGTAACAGAGGATCTCTCTGTTACAGTCTGATTAACTACTTAAGGGGATAGTGAATCACCCCCGAAGACTTTTTCTCTATCGAATAGTCACCCCATGGAGACTTGAATTCAGGGATATTTTTTTGTTTTTGTCGCATTCCTAAGCCAATGATTTGATGACCAGCAGCGGTTCTGGTAGGAGACAAAGAGCCTCCTTTGTATCTCCTACCGGAAACGCTGCCCACCGGTTCGCTGGTCATCAAATTATTGGCTTAGGTATGCGACAAAAGCAAAACAATATCCATGAATTCAAGTCTCCATGGGGTGACTAATCGATGGGGTGAACTATCCCTTTAAGCCCTATTTTGTACTTCTTTGTACTTCGTTGTACAACTGTGTCGCAGAAAAATGCAGATCTACAAGCTCATGCTATTTTCTGTATTTTGGAAAGATTATGAAACTTTTCACCAATAATGGCATGCTCCAGCCCTATTGGGACTTCACGGTACTGCTATATTTTTTTTTAAAGAAATTTGGATTTAACTTCCATTCACACAGTGAAACACCGGTCACAGAAAAGCCTAGAATAATATGTACCATATCGTGATAAGATGTCAGCTGACTGACCTGTCATGCCTTTTCTCTTACTGTGTAATGAGTTAGATATGGTTGGTGTGTGTGTGTGTGTGTGTGTGTGTGTGTGTGTGTGTGTGTGTGTGTGTGTGTGTGTGTGTGTGTGTGTGTGTGTGTGTGTGTGTGTGTGTGTGTGTGTGTGTGTGTGTGTGGCGCGCTGCCCTACTAACCGGGTCACAAAGTCACGGCTGGCAGTGTGATTTCTGACTCAGTGTGACATCTAAAACCCTCTCTTCACCTCCATCCATCTTCCCTGTCCCTCACTCCATCGTCATCACTGTCATCTCCACACAACACTCATCTTTCCATCCCCGTTTTATTGCTCTCCACCTCCATCCTCCTCCACTCTCCACTCTCCCTCTCTGCCATACAGTAATCTCCATTCCCAGGGGAATAGCTCCATTCCTCCCCCAGTCATCCATACATCTGTCCATCCCTCCACCCATCCCTTGCAGTCCCACAGTCTATTCCTTCATCTGTTAGAGCCTGACCGATGACACATTTTTGAGTCTGCGACCACCGATTACCCATGTTTACACTGATATTTTGTAAAAAAAAAAAAAAGTGTTTTAAATGCAATGCTATTTGACAACTTTTAACAAAACTATTTTCATAGATAAACATTTACACATGTGTATTGTATATTAAACCTCAATATATATAAATAACATTTATATATAAAATACTAAATACACACAAACTGAATTTTATGTTATTTATCCAAGACAGCCCTATTAAAAAAAATATATACAGTATAGCGATCTACAAGCTCACAATGTCATCATGACACATCTACTATTTTAGAAACTTCTAGAAAATCTTTTTTTAAAGTGTTGAATTTCTTTGCCCAAAATAGGGATGAAAATGGTTAAATTGAGACACATCGGCTGCATAATTTTCTATACCGATCAGTCAAATAAGATACCATGAGATCAGATAAGATACGATCTTAATGGACCTTTATTGATCCCCCAAGGGAAATAATGGCTGATATATTGGCCAAACATGTTCTCCAACATGGAGGGTTTGTAGGTGTTTGTGAAAACGTGTTATCTGTATTGTTTAAAAAAAATAATTGTGTTGTCCTTTTTGTAATACTTTCAACATCTTCCTGCCTAGGGATGGCAGATGCAACTTATCTATATAGCCAACTCTGGCCTAGCACTTCTGTTGTGCATGCATCGCCCCTGTAAATAAACAAATAAAAAGAAACGCATATATTGGTCGGGCTCTACTTCCCTACACCCACCAATCCCTCAGTTCCAGAGTGCATTTGTTAAGCAGTTTGCTCATCTATCACGTCCCTCCCTCAATCTCTCTCCCGCTCTACTTTACAATAATGTGCCCTCTGTCACCACTCAGGGGAATCCATCCATCCATCCCCCCCATCTCTCTCCCTCCTTCACTCCCTCCCTCTCTTTATGCCCCTCCTTTCTCTTACTCAGAGCGCAGGTGCAGGCTGTAGGGCCAGATTAATAAATAAAACAGTAATGGGGGTGATTTATGACGCTCTAACACCTCTCTACCCCCCATTCCAAACACAGGATGCTCCACAGGACTTAACAACTCTATCTGGAAGGAGGATCCACTGATATTTTTGAGAGAGAGGAGGTGCAGTCCCTGCTCTAGGCCATTGGTTATCAAAGTGGGGTCCGGGGACCTCCAGTGGTCCCCAGCTAAATTAGTTAATATAGCATCACAATCGTTTCAACCACTTTAACCATATTTTATACTTTGGCTATTTTTGAAAACAAAATGTTTTTGAGATGGGGGTTCCACAGCCAAATACATATCACTTTGAGGGTCCTTGACATGAAAAAGTTGAGCAGTGAGAACCACTGCTCTAGGCCACAGGTTTTACAAGTGGGGGCTGCCAGGGGGTCTATTGGAAAAAAGATAAAACATTTTCAAACAATTTTGAAAGAGCAAAAATTACCAATCTGCAAGCTCACAATGCACTGCAATATGACGCGTTGTAGGCTTGTAGATTGCTACTTTTTTGCTATTTTTGTTTGTTTTTTTAAGCCATTTTGCATTAGGGGTGACTGCAGCCAGAGGCTAATGTCTATTTGGGGGTCCTTGGCATGGGAAACTTTGGCATGGGAAACTTTGGGAACCCCTGCCCCACGCAGCCATTGAAATGTCTCATGTTTTTTTTAAAAGCTTCTGTGAAAGAATGAGCGGTTGGGTTTGTGGTTTGTACCGGTGGGACACACATGGTCAGGTCAGGTCAGACTCACTGGCTCAGGTTAAACCCATAGAGACAAGGCACTTGTGGGAAGGGAGAGACACACCCTGCTCACTGTATGTAGAAAGGTGTAAATGGAGTTCAGTGTTTCCTGTAGATGGTGAGAGAAAATTCAAGGTCTCCGAGGCAGCAGATTCCTGTTGTATGCAAAATAATCAGGAGACTCTAGGGAGCCACTATGGGCCTATTGTGACCCGACATGGTTTCAATCATTTCAATGCCACCAGTAGCTATTAAAGCTACAACCTATGAGTTTTATGTACATTGTCTCCCTTTCCCGAAAGAGAAATTGCCACAATGTCTAAGTCACTACAATAAAGATGGCGGTGGCACATCTAGTGTCCAATCCAATGTGCCATCTGCTTCAAATAACTTTAAGGACATTGGCAACAAGTCTCTGTCCTACCCGACACCAGGGTATATATTTATCAGTTTCTAAATAAAGTAATAGAAAAAACTGTATTTCAACAACTTCTTAACATTAAACAATGGCCTTGTTATCTTCCAGTGAGGTTTTTGACCACGCCACAGCACCGAGACTGCTATTGTTAATGTTGTGAATGACATCCACTTAAATACAGACAGTGGCAAAATTTCTCTCTTAGCATTACTAAATCTCAGTGCTGCATTTGACACAGACGACCACAATATATTACTAGACAGACTGAAAAACTGGGTGGGACTTTCTGGCACAGTACTAAAATGATTTGAATCATATTTAATTTTCTTCAATTAAACAAAGACAAAACTGATGTAATAGATTTTGGAGGCCAAGGAAGACAGATTAAAAGTCAGCGCCCAGCTCCAATCGGTAATGTTAAAAACCAAAGTCAAAAGTCAAAACCCTTGGTGTAGTCATGCACTCAAACCTGAATTTAAACAGCCACTTTAACACAATCACAAAGTCAGCCTACTACCTCCTCAAAAATATAGCACAGGTTAAATGACTTTTGTCTCAGCAGGATCTAGAAAAACTCGTCCATGCATTCATCTTCAGTAGACTTGACTACTGTAACGGTGTCTTTACAGGTCTCCCTAAAACATCTATCAGACGACTGCAGTTGATTCACAACGCTGCTGCTCGACTCCCTACTAATACCAAGAAAGTGGAGCATAGCATATCACTCCAGTTCTTAAATCCTTACACTGGCTCCCTGTGTGTCAAATAATCGATTTCAAAATACTACTGTTGGGACTATAAAGCTTTGAATGGTTTAGGGCCAAAATACATTTCTGATCTTGTGCGGAAGGGTCTGCTTTCTGTCCCTAAAGACCTGAAACCGATTCTACAAATGTCTACTAAATCCCAACAGTTTTCTAAACAAATTATGTTGCTATATCAGTGGTTATCAAACTTTTTCATAATTGTCAAAGACCCCCAAAATGATATGTATTTGGCCCCCATCTCATAATATTTGGTTCCAGGGACCCCCCAGAAGCAAAGTTTGAGTTTAAAATGTTCGCTTTAAAAGAATACATATATTCACAGATTTGTTTCAAAAATAGCAGATCTACAAGCTGGGTAGTGCGGCACTCGGTGCTGCGCTACCCAGGTCTTAATGGGTTTAAACACAGGCCTTTTAGAAGACCTTTCTGTTTGCCGCTGCCATTGATTTAGTTACTTTTCTTCTTTCTTTCTCTTCAGCACTGTAATTGTATCGGTTATTTTTACTTATTTTGTTTTATGCAACATAATGTCATTGTATAATTGCGTTTCCTTTGCTTGATGTTCTGTGTAAAGCACAAATGAAATTGCCTTGCCTTGCCATCAGTGGAAGAGTAGGGAGGCCACTTCCAACCACATATGTGCTAGTTATATTGTGAGAA
Source organism: Gymnoscopelus microlampas (assembly GCF_963454915.1). NCBI lineage: Eukaryota > Metazoa > Chordata > Actinopteri > Myctophiformes > Myctophidae > Gymnoscopelus > Gymnoscopelus microlampas. Next base: position 30,231,611 of record NC_139952.1, read on the forward strand.
CATACTCTACCATACCGATTGGTTAAAATAATGTTTTATTCATGAAAGTTCAGGACTGAGGCTTTAAGGCATAACCCACGCTTCATAAAGCAATGCATTTCTCTAGCTCCACAGTCGATATTTCATACGATGCACACTCTTTGACTACACACCCACGTCTACACAAAGAGCATCATCTGACATATACAACTATCTACACAACAAGTAAACATTTACACACACACACCTCAATCTAATTTGATTGCACACTCGTAACTACACACCCGCACGTCTATAAAAAAGAGCATACGATGCTATCATCTGACATATAAGTATCTATTCTACACAAGTAAACATTTACACACGCATGCGTATGCAAGGCATGCGCGGGCGTGTGTGGCTGTGCACACGAAGCGGAGCTCACTCTGGAGGAGAGTGGCTCTAGGCACCACACACACACACAGTGGGGTTGGTATCTCACCCAGCAGTAGACAGATGGAGGGCAGGACAGAGGTGGAAGCCAGATGGAGAGTATCCCTATATAGGGTGGCATGGTGCCTACTAGCAACATAGGTGTCATCTTAGTAGAGGAGGGGTGGCAATTAGTCGTTGTGCTCATAACAAGAGCCAAGCCGGGGTCACAGGGTGCACAATACTTGCTACTTTCCCAGAATAATACGATAACACTATCAATACCAATATTTACACACACACACACACACACACACACATTTCTAAATTTGGTCAAGGTCAGAAATCCCCCCTGCGAGCAGTCAGCTCAGTGCACCGCAGCCCCATCTCCACACACACACTAAAATCCTCAATGTTAGTTTAACCATTTCTAACTCTGAGTGTACAAATGTATGGGTTAAAATAAAAAACGTTAGAGCATATATAAGGGTATAAAGATGTATACAGAAAATACTGGGACAATAATATAGCACCCGGGACGTATAGGATATACAGTATGCAATATCTACATGCAAAGTACAGTATGTACAGAAAAAAGAATAAGCTATGTGTGCTCTGTTGTGAGCGAGAATTATTTACAGGTTGAAGAAATATGACCTGGCAGCTAGGTCCTTGTTCATGGCTCTGATAGCCTGAGGGAAGAAACTCTTTCTCAAGGACACTTCCACAGGAAGCCAGGAAGAGCCAGGGATCGAACTGGAAACCCTCCGGTAGAGCGATCAATACTTTGGTTTGGCCGATATATTGGCTATTATTTTGACTCTTTGGACAAAATCGGTGTCTGCAATGATGCATGTGTCCTGATTTTTTACCTTGTACCTACAGTACAAGTGCGTGTTGTGCGCAAAACAAAATGTTTTTGTTAAAGGGATAGTTGACCCAAAAAACATCTATCGATTAGTCACCCCATGGAGACTTGAATTCATGGATATGTTTTGGTTGCATTCCTAAGCCAATAATTTGATGACCAGCGGACCGGTAGGCAGCGGTTCCGGTAGGAAACACAAAGGAGACTCTTTGTGTATCCTACCGAAACCGGTCATCAAATTATTGGCTCAGGAATGCGAAAAAAACAAAACATTATCCATGAATTCACGCTCTACATTGTAGTAATCATTGCTATTTAGTGTTTGTTCAGTAACAGGGGTCTACCAGTCTCTCCAGCTCTTTAATAAACAATAAATACATTTTCAGTTGGGTTGCACATTTCAGCCAGTCACATTTGTTGTTTACTTAAGAGCTGGAGAGACGGGGAGACCCCTTTTACTGAACAAACACTCTAGTCTATAGCGATGATTACTATCAGAATAATATATACAGCCATTTAACACCTAATTTACCAAAACAAAATCACTTACCCTACCTTTAAGTGGTTAAATAAAAATGAAATAAAATGTCTTCAATCAAATAAACAGAAATCAAATTAATTTCAACATTTTGCACTTTTTTTTTACAAAACATCAGTGATCGGTCAATTGGTGTTCTAGGACTCTTCAAAATCAGGATCGGAATCAAAAAATCTGACCACAATATACATCAGATACAAACATCTGAGCATTCACAATAAATACAGAACAGGTGAATGTGCAGGCCATGGACCAGAGCAGCAGAGCCAACCAGCAAGGCAGTGTAGACACTAAACCAGACACAGAAGAAGTATTAGTGAACAAATAATAATAGTAGTGCTTGTAGACTGAGGTGTGCATGCATATAACAGTCGGGCTCTACCCTCCTGTTCCCAAAAGGCCACTCCAAAACAGCCACACTAATACGTGAAAGGCTTTTTTGTTCGGTTGGTGGTAAAATATGTCCATTCAAAGTGCCAGTCCTGTCCTTCACCCCCAGCCATACTCCTTTAGCCTCGGTGCCAATCTGCTCCTCTCCCTCTTTTTCCAGAAGACATGAGAGAATAAAAGCATCCTTCCCTGACTTTCACAGTCTGTTTGTGCAATTGCCAGTCCGTAGCCATACTAAATCAATCTCTCTTTCTCCCCTCCTGTCTTTCACTTCCCCCTCACATTCTTTCATATCTCTCACATCTTCCTGCATTTCTTCCTGCGTCTTTCTCTCTTCTTCCTGCCATTTCTTCTTGCCTCTTTTGTCCCTTTCCCCCCAGCCTTGCCAAACAGATTATCCACAGGCCGCTGTAACAGCTCCTGTGGTGAAGGCTTCCCAGGGGCGCCGGCTAATTGTTCAAGGGTTGGAGTTTCCAATTGAAGTGCGATGACGACACGCTCTGACATTCACCTGGGAACCAGGAGGCACTCGCTCTCACCTGCTGTTTGTGACGTTGGCTTCTAAACTGAGCTGCTGATTGCTGAACATGGGTAAAGCAAAGCAGTGGGTACCAGGACTATGGGCCTAATTAATTGTAAATGTCCTGCATTTATATAGCGCCTTTATCCAAAGCGCTTTACAAAGTGTGTTACGTTCACCCATTCACACACAGTCACACACAGACAGTTAAGGTACCACCTTCATCGGGAACAGTTAGGGGTTCAGTGTCTTGCTCAAGGACACCAGGAAGAGCCAGGGATTAAACCGGGAACTTTCCGGTTCCCAAACAGCCTCTCTACCTCGCGAGCCACAACAGCTCCCATGTAGTATACCACCTGTTGTCACCACCACATGCACCGATGTGCAAGACAGTGCACAAGCATACTTTCCCTTGGAATTTGAAAAATGAGTGTTTGGTGCAAAGGATGATTGCAAGCTTAACTTGTCAAACAAACCTGAGAACAATAAAACGTTTCATTCTAGTTACAGTTTGTCTACCTTTCGTTGAACGCACTTGGGAATAGACATCAGCAGCTATTTTTCTGTGGTAATCTTGCTGCAGAAATCCGGGTGTCAATTTAATTGATTATAAAAATAATTTATTATCAGGGGTGCACATAACTTTTTAGGTCTGGTACGCAGAAGAGCACCTGGACATGTGAATTGGTGCGCATGGCGCCCGTCCCGTTTTGTCAACGGGGGGGGGGGGGGGGGGGGGGCAGCCCGGACAGTTTTGTCAACGGGGGGGGGGGGTTCAACACGGACAGTTTTGTCAACGGGGGGGGGGGGGGGGGGGCGAGAAAAAAAGGACGCTCTGCTTCTAAATTACGCTGATTTTCGCCGTTTTTTTTTCTCACGCTGTTAGATAAAGCCCCCAAGGTTGGTGCCCTGTGCTGCTGCGCTGATTTTATCCGCCAGATTGGGACATTCACGGCATATTTTGCACCATTACGGTGCGTTCATCACCGGTGACGAGTGCCTCTAACAGCCGCTGCTGGCAATGCGAGGCGATGCGAGGCGACGCGAGTCATATCTCTACCCCTGTGCCTAATGGCTGTACATGAGCCGACGGGTGCTTTAGAGTGATTGTGTGAGTGTGGCTTCAGGAAGTAAATTCCTAGCCTCGATCTCCAGGCTTTTATTTTTTAGTTTTGCTAAAAAATAAAAGCTGGGAAATTCCTGTCCCAGCTGTTGGTGCGCAAAAGCGCCTCGCGTCGCCTGATGTGGTGCGCATTTTTTATTTTGGGTGCGCATGCGCACCTGCGCACCAGTTATGTGCACCCCTGTTTATTATAATAACATTTCTTATCAGTCAAATATTTAAAAAATAGCGAAAGAGTTTTTCACACCACTATAGTACGGCGAAGTATAAAACAGGGTAATGAATAGACAAATTTTGTTTTGAAAACGTTATTAAGTTTGCAAAAAAAAGGCACGGTGGCACAGATTTATACTAAAGAATACTAAAAGGATAACCCAGATAAGCCCTAAGGGCTTGTTTCCATTAAGGTCCTGTGTATTCAATTCATCGAGACATTTAAAGACAAACAATAATATACAGTAATATGCAAAAACATCATATATACGAGTAGTAATAAGAAAGAAAGATATGTACAGTAAACAGTTGTATGTGTGTGGGGGGGGCATTTACGGTGATAAGCTTAGTTTTTACTTGCTAGTTAATCGCTAAGCGTGAGAACAACAATTGCTAATAAGATAACTGATAGTTGCCCTGGTAATCTTGCTGCAGCAGGATTCCACACGGTCCGAGTGTCAGATGCCTTTATTAGTGTGCTAGAGCTAGCAGTGATGTGCCAGATGTTCCATTTGTGACTCAGATGAGCAGAATACTGCTCTCCTATCCATCTGATTGGTTAGCAGGTTGGAAGGCGTTCTGGAGGTATGTTTGTTTGGCAGTTAGTGCTTGAATGAAATAAAAAAAATAAACACATGTTTTCCAAGAGACCAATGGCCGGGGGGCGAATTGCGCTCATTCCTACAACAACACTTTCTCTTCCTCAATATCACGCGCACAGGAAAACACACAAACAAATACATGCACAAACACCATCTATGTACATAGTTCTATCTGGTTCTCTGACTGCTGACAACACTTTGAGCAGTGTGTGTGTGTGTGTGTGTGTGTGTGTGTGTGTGTGTGTGTGTGTGTGTGTGTGTGCCCACGTGTCAGGAGTCAGGCCTGAAGTGGAAAAACACACCTCACCGCCACATTATAGGAGCAAGCGGCCCGATGTGAGAACGAAGACACACACACATGGAACATGGTACAAGCTTACCTCAACTCAACTGCTGTGCTGCTTGGTTCTGCCACAGACGCAGCAACTGTTTACAATCTACTGTAACTTGAAAGCCGATGTTAGACAATTTTGGGGCAGTTTTTAAAACGAGAAGAAGCACTCAAGGAAATCTCGAGACTTGGCTGTGATAAAAAACAAAAAGCATAAGCCCTCTCCCAAACATACAAGGGTCTGCCTTCTTTACGCTGCAGGACTCAGTCAGTGGACAACTCACATCTGCACTGAGTCAGTCAGTGCGAGCTCAACTATTGTTGGGAACATTTTGTGCCAACGTGAAGGCCCTGTTTCCCCGGTGCTTTGTGTCTATGGGCTGTGTGTGTGAATCTACACAGGCAGGCAGCTCTGCTGCCCTGGGGGCTGCGAGGATTAGGCCAAACAGATAAACCCGTGGGGACAGTGCAGGCCAGGGTAATGCACTTCCTTCCCCCGAGTGAGTGATGGTGTGTGTGTGTGTGTGTGTGTGTGTGTGTGTGTGTGTGTGTGTGTACTGACTGTGTACCTGCTCCACAGGACAGCTGTAGGGTTACTAATTAATCGCTGAGCGTGAGAATAACATTGATCTGCCGGTTGATGGATGAGGGCTGTCCATCAGATCATCGGATACTAACGGACGGGTGAGAGGGAGACACCATTGATCTCCGTGGTCCATTTAGGATGCGTATTAACGCGCTCAGCCACACAGCATGTACCACACACACACACACACACACACACACACACACACACACACACACACACACACACACACACACACACACACACACACACACACACACACACACACACACACACACACACACACACACACACACACACACGGTCCATTTCAGCTTTAGAACGTTCCCTTGTCCAGACTGGCAAAGGCCTGTTCTGTAAGTGTTCTGTAAATGCACTTAACACACAAACATGCATGACTGAGTATATGCCATGGACTTTGTTTAATCAGCGGCTTATTATTATAGCTCTATGTTGACACAGAACTGTAAAGACTGTGTGTGTGTGCGTGTGCGCGTGCGTGCGTGTGTGTGTGCGTGTGTGTGTGCGTGTGTGTGTGTGTGTGTGTGTGTGTGTGTGTGTGTGTGTGTGTGTGTGTGTGTGTGTGTGTGTGTGTGTGTGTGTGAAAGAGAGAACAGAAAGCAAGAGCAACAGAAGGGTAAGACAACATAGGGGTATAGACAAGAAAGAATGAAAGTCATGTACTGTAAACTGTACTGTCTATGCTTCCTAACCGAACAAGCCTCTCTGCTGTTAACAGCTTCATATTTGCAAATGAGAATTGATATGCAAATGAGAGACTTCAGCCCTTTACAGAGCAGACATGTTGACATGTCATAGATGGTTAAACACAGCTTAACAATCTATTATTACTAATTCTGGGTGTATTTCATTTGGTGTTACTGTGTACCAGCGTGGGGTAACTCCTATATAGTTACTACAGTACAGCACCTTCATGATGGCACACAGAAACATCTAAATGAAGCAGACCTCCAGAACTGATGACAAGTGGCATTTCACTGAGTTGGTACCTCTGATATATCATGGCATGTCAACATACTGTGAATAGGGTCTAAATGGCATACAAAATGTGGTCATGTGTTGTTTACGTCTTGTTTAGTATTGTATATATTACATTAGTCTATGTCTTTAAATGTCTTAATGAATTGAATACAAAGGAGCACAATGGAAACAAGCCTCCAGGGCATTTTGTGTTTTGACAACCTTTGTACAAAAAAGCATTCAATCAATCAGTCAGTCAGTCAGTCAGTCAATCAAGTGGTCTCACTTCCTCACGTTGCCAGACCAGTTTGACAAGTAAAACCAGCCAGGACTCATGGGGCTCATGTTTGGTAGTGGCTTTCTAGGCAATAATGCATACCTTTCAGCCAGGTAATCTATACACAAAGGAAGAGGTCTAAATCAACATGTGGGTGGGTGATTATCTGTGGTCAACAACATTGCAATGGTCAGCATGTGTGCATGCGACGCAATGGGCTCTATGCACAGCAGCCATATTATGAAGACATTCACAGGTGTTACCAATGATACTAATGAAGGCTCTGTTCCATTTAGTCTAGCACAGTGGTTTCCACGACCCCCATAACTCTGAGAGTGTACAAATGGAACCAAAAATGGATTTGGTTCCATTTGTACACTCTCAGAGTTACACACCTGTAAGGGGCCATTTGGAAGCCCGTGAGGGTCCCTGGACTCCAACTGTATACCCACTGGTGTTTCCAGTGGGCCAACATGCACAATATCAGCACCCTGACTATGTTTGACCAAGAATGGAACAGAGCCTTCATTAGTATCATTGGTAACACCTGTGAATGTCTTCATAATATGGCTGCTGTGAATAGAGCCTATGGGGAAAAACTTTTAAGCGTGGCTGCCGTGTGACTGACGGGAAGCTGCTACTTGACTTTCCCTCCTACCTCCTGTGTATAGTTTTGCTGGGGTTACGTAACCAAAAAGAAGCAAGATGTTCTCTAAAATCTCTCTACGCACTTTTGTCGTTGCGTTTCTTTCATCATTTAAACTCTCAATGTTTTCCGCGCTTCTTCCTTTTACCTTCATTTTCTCCGCCGGGGTGAATTTCAAGTCGTGGACGAAGGGGTTTCTTCTCAGCGGGGGTCCGCCGACCGCTGCTCCCAACTCCTCCGAGGAGGACTGTGAGTCTCCAGCTTGTCCTCCTCCTGCATCAAGCGTCGAAAACTTCATCGTCGCCGCGGAACAAAGTTTGGGTTTTTTTGGGGACAAAAACGGACAGAAACCGAGCGAATGTTTATATTTATAGTGTTTTAAAATGAGATAAATGATTGGTAGTGTGCCAGAGGACTGAGTGTTGTGGAGCTGGGAGACACAGAGGAGGAGTGTCTCTGTACATCAATCTGTACACGAGTTATCGGTTTTGCTCTCACCAGCGGAGTGAGATAGACCAGCAATGTTGCCACATTTTCTGAGAGAAATAAGCAAACCAGGTCTAGGAAAACAAGCCACATGAGCACTATAAACATATTATACATTGGCTATTTTCAAAGAAAAATCTTGAAAAAAAAGTGAAAATGTAGGAATATTTTCAAATCCACAAAATCTTGTATGGGGGTCTCTGGCACAACATATTTTCATAAGGTTGGATCTACAAATATATTAATTTGGGGGTCCTTGACTTGAAAATGTTTGAGAACCACTGGTTTAAACAACACGAGGAAGCAAGTTTAAACAAGCAACTACACCTTAGAAACAAGCCTAAATAAGCAACTACACTTTGGAAACAAGCCAAAATAAGCAACTGCACATTAGAAACAAGCCCAAACAACCAAACAAGCCCAACAAAAACGCAACCCGCAGCTACCAATATTTACAAGCAACTTTACAGAAAAACAAGCCCAAGGTCGCTTATAATAAGCCGACATGGCAACACTGAGAGATGCTGGTTGGGCGGGGATCGTTTCGTTACTGGCTGCTGCGCATGCGTGAAGCACGAGCCTCTCGCTCAGCGAAAAAAAAAAGAGCAGATCTACAAGCTAACAACGCGTCGCTCCTGTAGCTCCGCGAAGCGTTGTTAGCTTGTAGATCTGTTCTTTTTTGGGTGAGCCCTGCCCCCAAGCATGGGGTCGTGTCTATAATCCCATGCTCTGGAGGGACGGGCGGTCATGCTAGCTTTAATTGGTTGGCAGGGCAACCGCGCAGAGCTGTCTAATTGTTCGTTAATCCACACATTATTTCATACGTCATGGTAACATAATGTGACATCACTTGATATAATATATTAATTGCGTTGATTGATGCATCATCTAACATTTCGAGGAGGCAGCATTGTTATATATGAACTGAATGTTATTATTATTATAGCTCTGTGTTGACACAGACCTGTAAACACTGTGTGTGTGTGTGTGTGTGTGTGTGTGTGTGTGTGTGTGTGTGTGTGTGTGTGTGTGTGTGTGTGCGTGCGTGCACGTGCACGTGCATGCGCGTGTTCTGAGAGAGAGAGAGAGAGAGAGAGAGAGATTCCGCCTTGATTGAAGTAATTTCCCACGGTTGGCCAATGCTCACAGTGTGTGTGTGTGTGTGTGTGTGTGTGTGTGTGTGTGTGTGTGTGTGTGTGTGTGTGTGTGTGTGTGTGTGTGTGTGTGTGTGTGTGTGTGTGTGTGTGTGTGTGTGTGTGTGTGTGTGTGTGTGTGTGCGTGCGTGCGTGCGTGCGTGCGTGCGTGCGGTATGCCTATGTGTTCATGTGTACTTGTGATTCAGAACTATAATAACAAAAAAAAAAATGTTCTGTGTGGACCACATATACAAAGAAAAACGTTATCGTCAAGATATCATAAAAATCTGTCATCTTACATTATCTAGTTTAATTTAATGAAACACTCAGTTCCACCAATTGAATATCATATACCTACTTTAAGTTTACCACAACAATAGCTGCCATATAGGCCTCTCATCATAGTGTCATGACAACACCACCCATTTTATTCCATCTGAGCTTTGGGATCTTTCTAGAATCTAGAAGTTTTGAGCCCAACTTTTATTTAGCTAATTCATGTCACGCGCCTTTGTTATAAGTTATTAGATATTAACAATGGGGCTGTTTGAATGTGGGATTCTTATCTGAAAGGCCACGTCACCCACATTTTTACACACGCACACGCACACTCACAGTATAAAACAGCTCTTGTCTGTAATGTGGTGCGATAGGTCACTGGGATACATAGCTTCTATATGTTTCTATCAGAGAGCTCTTAATATTAAAAGGATAATGTTTTCTAACACATGCTTATGTTGCTATTTGACATGGACGTGGTGCATGGCGAATAAAGGGTATGGTGATGATGTCAAAAAGACAAAGGATGTGTTTCACTCCAAATCAGCACATTCTCTATACTCCTAATATTGTAACCTGCTCTATATAGCCACAGTCATCAAACAGTCATGTATAAATTAAGCCAGGGTTGAGGGGTTAATTAAAAAAAATACCTATTAACTCTCAACTCAACATTGGTTTAATTTACGATAATTGAATTAATTGTGATAGTATATCCTGGTTACTCAATAATGTCTTTGCAGTTGATAGACTGCATGCATGGGCCTAGCTGGTTTTTCAATCAAGCAGTCAAAGCACCCACTAGCCCATGGCAGGTGGTTTGACTGCTTGATTGAAAAAACAGAATGCTTGTCGAATCAATATCCACAATGCTGCTCTAGCCGGAAACCAATTCACTTGATTAATACATGAAGTAAACCAACAACTTGACATTCCTACAAAACCTGTTTCACAGTCACCACCTGTCAATGCTGGCAAAGTACTCACATGTTTTACAAATGACATAAGTACAAGTATACACAATGTCAAAATACTCTGTAACAAGTAAAGTACCAAAGTAAAAGTACTCCAATTTTGCTAAATCCTTCACAAATAACCGATGTCAACTTGTAGTCTTGCGACATGTGAACTTGTAGGCTATATCAGCTATTTTCAAAAAGCCAAATTATAAAATAGGGTTTAAGTGGTTCTGTATGTTTTGTATTAATAATCTAAATCTGAAAAGTAACTGATAACTAAAGCTGTCAAATATTTGTAGTGGAGTAAAAAGTACAATATTTGCGGTATTTGAGATGCGGTGGAGTTCAGTAGTAGAAGCATGAAGTAAAAGTACCGTAAAAATTGTACGTAAGTACAGTACTTGAGAAAATGCACTTAGTTACTTTCACCACTGCATTGTTCTTTTAATCATTGAACAGATGTCATAAAATCATAATGTAGCCTATAAGATGTAAGTGATTCAAATAAATCCCTGTAGGCTATAGCTTAGTATTAACCTAATAAAACACTTTCCTCTCTGTCTTTCTCATCGATGTTGACCTTTCAGAGATCTCATAGGGTGGTTATTGCGTTTCTGTTTGTTGCCAAACACCCTGAAAGTACATTCAGGTTTCCATGGCTGCACATTGCTATTTAAAGGCCCCAGTCTGTCAATATACTGTTTTGTGCCCTTCCCTCTCTCCTTCAATGACAGTATAAAAATGATCCTTTGATATTAAAATAACATAGGAACAATGATCTCCTTCCCCAGAGAGCGTGTGGAGAACACTGTGGTCCAATTTTTGACTTTCGGCTGCACATGCTGTAAGCTTGCGGTTTTTGTATGACCTTTTCAACCACATTGTCTTTGAGGAGCATCATGGTGCATAAAAAAAACCCTGATAATCTAACTTTATATCCTCTGATACAGGAATCTCCAGACATGCTTTTCTACTGAGTTATAGTTAAGGATGTGGCGCCCTCATGTGGTTCTTCTCGGAATTGTTTCAAATTCTATTTGGACCTACCAGCATAGATTCTATATTATTTGAATACGCTGCCAATGATTCTATAATGGAAGTCTATCTGCTAGAATAAGTTTGGACAGTAAAATGCCACTTATTTGACAAACTATGTATAATTATTTAGGATAATAGTTCAGGTGTCAACCATTTCAAAGTACAATGGATATGATTCATTATACAAGGTGTGAAAAATAATAAGTTACAGCAATAACAAAAAGGAAGAAACCAATGGAATATAAAAAATATACACATACTCATCGTTGCTGTCGGGCAGAAACCTTGTATCTCCATATCATTTTTTGTTCTTTAATAAATGCATGCTCTATTTTATACTGTTGCATGACAGTGTTGCGTAAAAGTAGCAGATATAAAAATAATAGGATTATTTTCCCTATTTTTTTAAATGTTCAGAAATTATCGCCTTATAATGACATGCCAAAACTAGGGACACCAGGTTGAAAGTGGTTAAGTCTTTTTGTGTGTTTTATAGATATTTAACGAATGAAAAATATTACCAAGATCTTATGACTAAATAACTACAGTACATGATTGGATCCATTGGAACACAGGTTCTTTTGTCCATTTCCTGAAAATAAACGGTGATGGACAAACAGGGTCCCCCCCGACAGCAACATCAGCATGCTCCGGAATAAGGATCCAAAGAGGAGCTATGCACTGGGAGGTTAGTCAAATACTTTATTGTCAGAGCACAATAAAGCAAATATAGTCCCCATAATGTCAAAACAATTACACGCCAACATCACACCATTTTATCCCTGCCTCTGCTTGTGCCTTGGATGGGTCTTGCAGATCACAAACAAACGTCCCCTCCGCCGTACAATAAAACAGTCTTTGCAGCGCTTCTTCAGGGCCGACTTGGTTTTCATCCCTGCTGACGGCTGGATGCAGGCGAGGTGCTGACACTGGCCCAGTAGGGATGTTCCACCCTGGGCAGAGGCTCCATGAGGAAGGGCCTGCAACACAGGCAGTCTGCTGGGCACCGTGGTTAGTGTGGACAGGTATCTGTACATGCTGGTCCAGTTTGGGGATGACGGGTTTAGAGTGAGCCGACTCATCTGGGCCAAATGGCGCGTCAGGGAACCAGCCAAGTATTTCAACACCAATGGTGCCATGGTGTCAAAGCCTATAGAAAACACACAGAGGTCATAATGGTCATTGGCAGCTTCAGCTTGTGCACTTTACACTGCATTTTGTGATGGAAATGTTGAAAGACAGACAGACAGACAGAGCGAGCATGAAACACACGAAAGGTACAGGTCTTATCTCTTACATGTAAGAAACCTATTAGGTAAGAGATACGAATAAAAAAAAAAGGAGGTATGATGTACAAATCAACAGTAATTATGAACATAGATCTATCGCCTATGGAAATATCTAGTGAAATAAAAGATGCTTTGACAATAGCATATAGATGAGACACATATCACCTCAACCTAACCCTACCACCATCAAAATAATAAACAGTTTGTTATTATGCCTCAATATAATACCATTAACCACAATTGTGCACTAGCGCCTCCCTGTGGCAAGGGTAGGAAAGAGACAAGAAGTGAGTGAACCATGAATGCACGCTGCCATTCAAGGCCAGCCGCGATTAACATCCACAAGAAAACAACATCACGCATTATCAGTCACATCAAACGATGAAAGAATGTCTACAAACCTTTGGAAAGATTCAAAAAGCTTTGAAAAAATGGGGTATACCCCTGAAAATAGTGTTTAATAGCCACAAGACTCGGCGGTGTGCATATTACATGGACAGAAGAACGACTGCTGCTTCCTGTGTGTGCGTGACGTAACTAAATGACTTTGAAAATGGTATAGTCTAGATCCCATAGCTCGAAGGGGCGGGCGTGCTGTGATTGGTTAGTTCGTTGTTATATCCAATATATTTTTTGGGAAAAGCACTGGTTTTTAGCTCAAATGTTTTTGGATTAACAAAAAAAAAAAGAAGCAAAATTCCATAATATCACGACATAGATTCATACACTAGCCAAAACTTTCGTTTCAATAAAGTAAAGTACAAACCTGGACATTATTGATCGTATCATGGCAACCAACTAGCCAATCACAGCACCACCATCTCTTCGGGCCATGGGGTTTAGATGTTGTCCAATGTAGTCATTCGTATTTATATAATATATATATATAACATATAATTGTTCTAAACTTAGTTTAGGTCACTGACAGAGAATAATCTGAGAAAATGTTGGTATTTGAAAGAAATTATGAAAATATAATAAAGTGTTTATGTACAAGAAAGCTTCCCCTTGCAATGCATCCTGGGAAGGCAGAGCATTGTAAACATGGCGGCCATAGCGGGCAGGTTCCTGTCCTTCAGTAAGAATGTTAAGGTTCTGGTCTCTCCACTGAGAATTGCTGCTGTACCCGTACAGCACTACAGCCTGGAGGTCTCCAGCACCGGAGAGACGATCACTCACACCGGACAGGTAAACGTCTGACTCCCTATCTGACGTCTAGAACAGGGGTTAGGTAGCCATGGATCACACGACGGTCGTCTGCTACGACCGTCATGGATGAACTTCAATCTGGTGTTGGAACTTTCTCCCTTTTGACCCGTACATCTACATAAACGTTCAGATTTCAAATATAAAGTGCTTACCCCATGGCCACGGATGTTAAAATTCTGTACGGGCCCGTATTTTCCGTATTGTTCAATAAAAAAGCATTTTAATCCGACCGGTGGCCATTTTCTCATAATGTATCAGAATGCAATACACCTCCCAACCGATAGGGTCGTGTAGTTGAAAGCAGATGGCGAAAATACGAAGAAAATAGCCACCTGTCGGATTAAAATGCTTTTTATTGAACAATACGGAAGATACGGGTACTTCTGAGGGGCCGTACATAATTGTAACATCCGTGGCCATGAGGTAAGCACTCTATATTTGAAATCTGAACGTTTATGTAGATGTACGGGCCAAAGATGGAGAAAGTGCAAACGCCAGGTTGAAGTTCATCCATGACTGTCATGATATTACAGTCCTGTATCAGGGCTAGAGCAGGGGTCTTCTTCAACGTTTTTCAGGCTGAGAGAGAGAGAGAGATGAAGCAGGGATCCCCCTCTACATATTGTATAAAATTGTGTTCTAGATTATACCTTTGCATAGATAGCTTCACAGACGTGTGTAGCGTTGTGTTCAGGTAAATGTGTATTTTCAGACTATTACCCACTTTAAACCCTTAACTTGTACTTGGTCTGCTCTTTGTCCCTCCTTGCATCAAACCTCTTTGCCGATAAAAGCTGATCTACAAGCTCACACATTGAGCTTGTAGATCTGCAATTGTTTGGCTAATGTCCCCCTCAGAAAAGGTATGCTAGGGACCAGGGATTTGGTGGCCCCCCTGTAGTAACTCTGAGGACACCTTAGGGGTCCCGGACCCCCTTTTGAAGACCCCTGGCTCTATAAGCTAACGCTGCGTTACATCGTAGCTGGTGACCATTTACATTCCACAACGCTGCTGCAGTATCGTCGTTTGACAGGCCTGTTTTAGGCATTGTCGCATGATTGCATCATACACTTAATAATTTCGAGTGTTTTATTTTATATCCTCAGGTGTTCGATGAGAAGGATCCCAGGAGAGCCAGATTTGTGAACAGAAAGAAAGAGGTAATGTAATTTTAGGTATCGTTACGTATTGGCATTTAAATCACTATCTATCCAGGTGTTAAATGAACCTTGCTGGTTGTTCTTCTAGGCAGTTAAAAACTCCACCCAGTTGGGTTTATACTACACTACTGAGTTATGAATTGTGCTCACTGTACTTTAAATGTGTAAATGTTATTTTGGTGTGGTGATAGCTCTCTCTCTCCCTGGCCCTGATTTTGCAGTTATGTATGTATGGGAACGAATGACACATCAACAATTAGTGTACTACTTGCATATATGGACATTTTATGTTTCCTTGCTCAAATTCAAAAAGCCACATAACAAAGAATAAGAATTGAGAGGCTGATGCTGGATCTACCAAGCACCACTTGATCTAAAAAAGAAAAGAACATTTGAGCTGTTTTGCCATACATAATGATCTGTTCTGCTGCATCAAGCAGAGAGTGACGTGAATCAGGCCAAACCCATCCATATCCTTACTTTACGTGTACACATTCCAGGTGAATAAGAACTTTGCCATCAAATTGGTGGCAGAGGAGCCAGTGAGTGACGTTGAGAACAGAGTGGTGTCCTGTGACGGAGGCGGAGGAGCCCTGGGTCACCCCAAAGTCTACATCAACCTGGTAGGGTCCTGAACACGCTGGTCTGACAACACTGTGACTTTCATTATAATCTTATTTTAATGAATAAAACAAACAATATGGTAGAGTACGTTAATACAAAATAACTAGTGCATCTGCAGTGGTTGGAGGTGGTCTCCCTACTCATCCATTGAGCAATTTAGACCCTGATGTTGTCTGGTAGGAACAGTCAGCGAACTCGATTGACTCTAGATGCGCCTCCTTTTTTATTGTAGTTTGGACATTGTTGCAGTTACCTCTCTTCCCCGGGAGAGGGAGACAAAGTACATAGAATTTATGAACATATTCTTTAATGGACAGACCGTGGTGGGAATCTAAAACGACCAAGAGTTTTTTTGGCACAACGATGACTGAATTTAGGGTAAACGACACATCCTTACACTCCCTGCTGAATATGCAGTGTATCAAGCAATCTAAAATTCTGTTTTGTAAGCAAGAATAGAGTGACAAATCTTATGTAGAACCGGCATGATTACTAGTGTTCAGTTGACATTCTGACGAAGCTACATCTTCACACAATATGACTGATATGATTACTGCAAGTTAACAGCTTTTACATTTCCACGGTACCATGAACAATAGCACTGTATGCCATGTTCTTTTCCATTATGTTTAATGCATGGCATCTTTACTACCGATAGAAGGATAGGTACCAAGAACCTGTGCAATTTGGTGCCGGTTCCTGATTAGAACCGAAATACCAAGAAGCTCCCAGACAAATGTTGCTGCTATTGGTATTCAAGAGTTAATTCATTCTAAAAATTGTCTCTGCCTTCTTATGTCTCTCCAGGACAAGACGACTAAAGTGGGGACATGTGGCTATTGTGGATTACAGTTCCAGCAGACTCATCATCACTGAGCCTCTTTCTCTGTTTCCTTTCTGTGTAATTGTGGTAAATAAATTATATTCCCTCTTATCTGTATCTATGGTTAGTTTTCTCTTTTTTTATGTCTCTGGACAAAAGCTGCACGACAAATTGTAAATCTATACGGTAAAAACAAGTTGTCTGTCGAATGGATCAAAATATACTGATTGTTGGGAAGGACCCCTTGAACCACTGAATGGTTACTGGTTAGGTGGGTTGTGTTCGCCCTTGTGCATTGATTAGACACAGACAATGGTGGAGAGCGAGGTCCATTTATTTCCTTATTAAACAGGTGATACTACACAGCAGGGTTGTGTGTGGTTGGTTTCTGTAATAAGCAGAATATAACAGGGAAAGAATGCCCTTGTAAGTTGTGCATCATAACAGTCACATGTACAGTATAGACAGGTCTCATTTAACACATTAAACCAAGTGAATAATGGCCTCTCTCTGAAAGGGGCCTCTAAACTTCACAGTTTAGCTTAGCTGCTCAAGTTACATTCATACAATTTATATAGAACCTGTCTCTGCCCAACTGTGGTTAGAAACAGTAATGCAGCTTATATTACAAGTACATTTAGTAGTTAACCAAACTTATCACACTGGTCACATTCTAAGAAATAAGTGCAGTGACATTACTCTTCCTTATCAACATAGGAGATGTGCAAGTGCATGCAGTAACAGTACAACAATACCAACGATAGCATTTCTCTGGCCGTCGGTCACTATTACAGAGTGACGAGGTAGTTAGCTGCTAGTTAGCTTTAGCAACAGGTATTTAGCTTGGCTACAAGACCCTGTAACGGGACAACAAGTTGCATATATCTACTTTGGGAAGAACTTACGTTATCATACAGGCACTCTGGTGTGTAGCAGACATAGGTAATCAAACTCTTAAGACTTAATATGTATAAACACTGTGGGTTAGATTTACGAGCGTCTCTTGCTTCGCTTCTCCTTCCTTTCTCTTTTCCTCTCGCGAGGTGAGGGGCAGTCTTACTAGCTGGGCTCACTGTAGTCTCGCGAGGGGCGGAACAGTCTCTCGGGCAGGAGGGGGGACGGGGACGGGAGGAGGAGAGCGGGAGGAGGGAGAGAGAGAGAGAGAGAGAGAGGGGCGCAGTCTTTCTAACACTGATATATATGCATATTTTATTTTATAATTAAAATTGCTTAACCACTCTCAACATTGCGTCCCTATTTTGGGCATGTCATCATCATTATAGCCAAAATAAATTCCAAAATTGTAAAAAAAAAAAAAAAAAAGAATGAATACAAAAAAGCAGATCTGTAAGCTCTCAATGCGTCACAATGTGATGTATTGTGAGCTTGAGGATCTGCTATTTCTATTAAGTATATAGGGCTTAAGTGGTTAAATACTGGTATTTTTGCAATGAAAAGTCTGTCAAGTGGAAACCACGTGGTTTGTTTTTTAGTCGGTGTCCTGACGTGTGCTTCATTGTTGTGTAGTTGCAGCGCTGTCAGTCAAGTGTCACTCAGGAGGATGGAGGATATTACCCCAGCTGTTGCTGCTGCAGTTCAGTGGATTTCTTAAATGACTGTATTAGGGTTGAACGCTTTTCTGGCATAACATACTGTAGCTGCTTGGTATGATTTGTTGTTAGTTGATGTAGTTCCAACATTGCCAGGCAGAGGTCAGCAGTGTCCCATCAATGGGTCTCAAGCTATACTCCATACAGAAGGTAAAGACCCAAAGTAATGTGTAAATATGATAATATAATAGGCTGTGAGGAGACAATGTGGAGCTTTGTGAGAGGTGATTGCAATAAAGCAATTGCATTTCAAAAGGACTTTTTTGGTTTTGTGTGAACAGTTAGCCAACTGAGCGTATTGATACTGAAATGTAACAAAGGCCCTCGCAAGCGATCTCAATCAAATTTGTGATTGATACACTGATATTTGCGTGAACAGAAAGCTGTAAATGAAGGTTAATTTCACGGCATTTTAACATTATCACTCGTGATATCCAAAGCACTGAAACTGTGGACCAGAGTAGGCAACATAAATGTTAAATGGACTGCCTTTATATATAGTGCCTTTATAGTCAACTACTGTACAGACCATTCATTTTCTCATTCAAGGTTTATTTATTCTCAAAATTACACTGTAACACACAGTAATTAAATTCATTTACTGTGTCAAGCAAATTAATACATTCATCATCAACATCACGTGTGCTGATAATTACTATATTGTGTGTGTGTGTATATATATATATATATATATATATATATATATATACATCATTAGCAATTTAAGTGTTTTTTTTATTTTTTTTCACCCATTCACACGGCCTGGAGTCAGCCAAGGCACCTGCCTGCTCATTGGAAGCAGTTAAGGGTTTAGTCTTGCACAAGCTGAAAGATTAGTGAGCCCACCTACTGTAGGACTCCGGAGGTCCCAGATACGATTCCAGCTCTCAGCAATGTGACGAAGTGTCCCTGAGCAAGACACTTAACCCATAACTGCTACCCCCACTCAGCCGGGTGAAGCTGAAAACCCAGTGGGATGTGATTAAAAAAAAGGACTGTGTCGACATGAAGCCAGGAGGAGCCAGGGATTGAACTCAGAACATTCCGGTTTCAAGACAGCAAAACCGGATGGTTCCCGGTTCGATACCCAGGTCTTCCTGGCTCTATACCTTCCGAGTCACTGCCGCTATCCTTTGCTTTGTGTATGAGCTGCGTGGAGACAGAGGTCCGCAGAATTTCTGGTGCAACCCCCCCCCCCCCCCCCCCCCCCCCAACCAACCCTTATCCCAGTCTGCTGTAGAGTCTCGCTCTGCCAAGCCTGGAATACATCAGGAGGGAACCCGCCTGATAAGGCACAGCAGCGCGGAACAATACATGTTTGAGGAAGATCATATATATATTTCATCAGGCTTATTCTCCATAGACCTCTGCATGCCAAATTGGCCCGTGCTCAGGCTCAGGCTCCAGACAGCACTAGCCTGTCCTGTCCCCAGCGATGCAGCCAGTGGAACTGCATTTTCCACACCACGGAGCTCAGGTTGGGAAGAGTAGTCAGGCTGATATAATTGGCCCTGGTGACTCCTGGAAGTGGGGGGGCTTACGCTGTAGTTAACCTCATCTATAGTCAGAAGCGTTTGGATGATTGAAGGGGGAGAGAGGAGCATTGTTAAAACAAGGCAGGCAGCTGGGTCAGTGTCAGAGAGTTGAGTTGAGTGCTTTGTGGTTGGTAAGTTTGAGCTGTTGAGAGGTGGCGGGGCGACCGCTTTATTGGAATAGCTAGGAGCAAAATCTTGGGATGAAACTGAGCATATGAATTGTGTTGAATTAAACAGCACTGTGTTCAATTATTCAATGCTCTTAAATACGCCATGCCCCCTTAATAGATAGAAGTGTAATACTGGATAGCTCTAGATTCAATTAAATGTGTTTGCTTTAACTGTCTATATACCACAGATTAAAGTCTTAATGGGAATTCCCTCTTCATAATCTTAGAAAATATACGAATATCAAGGTCCACACTTGTAGCTGACCCGTAGACACATCAGCATTGTAAGTTCAATGTCCCCTTGTTCGATTCCAGCTGGAGACATATGTTGCATGTCACCCCCACTCTGCCCTTATTTAAACAAAGCAAAAATGCTATAAAATACCAAAAACAACAACACCGATCATAAACATAATCTGACCAGCATCCATATGCCTGATATGTAATTGAAAAGCGGGCCAGTGCAATAATGGAGTTAAATGCCATCAAATGAATCAAGTTTAATACAAGTCCCCCCTCCTAAATAATTATTCTCTCCACTCAGAATATCCTCTTGGCTCTTCTAATTGCCCCATTACAATATCCCTCCTTTACGATGTGTCAGATTACAGAAGCTCAAGGTTCATTATGGAGCTCCCTGCAGCCAATTACCTGGGCCTTCATTCCTTGAAGTCACCGTGTCCTGAAGGAGCCCGCTGAGACAGATCTGGGATCTGCGTAGTATCCCCCTCCAATCCGTATGTACATTTTTGGAGGGGAAAACACAAAACTGACCTTTGGTCATTGTCTGGGGGAGCCTCCTCTCAGTTCCACTACAGGCCCAAGTGACAGGGACCCTGACCTTTACTGTGGAAATAATGACTTGTTCCAATGCCAGTGGGTTTACCGCAGGGGGCGAGACACCTCCAATGACATGTGACAGTTTTTTTTTGCGAGGAGAGTGTTCGCACTCAGCACTTTGATAGCCCTGGAAAAACCAAAGTGTCTGTGACAAGACGCAAGAGACTGTTCTCTCTCTCTTTCTCTCTGAGAGAGAGAGAGAGAGAGTGTGTGTGTGTGTGTGTGTGTGTGTGTGTGTGTGTGTGTGTGTGTGTGTGTGTGTGTGTGGTGTGTGTGTGTGTGTGTGTGTGTGTGTGTGTGTGTGATGGAAACAGACAGCATTGGGTGGCAGGTGTAAAAGCTCATTTGAAATTTGGTATTTCCTGTATGTGAAGGCATAACAAAAAGGGAATGTAAATTCCAGGGAGAACACAGCGAGTTCAAACATGTTTTATTTTGTATTTGTGCATTCAGTATCTCAGATGTCTTTATTTTATTATTATTATATTATTATTATTATATATTTATTATTATTATTATTATTATTATTATTATTATTATTATCATCATCATTAATAATAACAATAATCATACAAATAATGTTATCATTCTTTTGTGTTGCAGCCCCAAAACAAATCAAATGTCCTCAGCTCTATGCACTTATCACCTCGCTGTGTATAGTTACCTGCACAGAGAGGTAAATAATTCTTACGGGTGACATGTAAACAGTGGGTGTAACATCCCACGCCTCACAGAGAAACACAGCGGTCTCCAATCACATCATATATGGCCCAGGGAGCAGGCCTTCATGTCACACTCACTGTCAACTCATTTGATTGTGTGTCGGGAGCAGAACGAGGTGACACGGGGGTGGACGAGGAAACGGGTACACAAGAAAATAGGTGAGGAAGAGGAGATGGGATAAGATGCTGGAGTTAGGAGGAGATGAACAGTGTTAGAGGCCAGACCCGTGAATAAAAAGTGTGAAGAATGGAGGTGTGAGAGAAGAGAATAAAAACACAAGTGAAGTAACCTAAATTGGCCATACGTAGGTGGAGTGTTGAAGTTTAATTGCATCGTGGTCCTGGGACCCCTTGAGGTTTACATTTCCATGTAGACTGTGACCATTGTACGAGTCCAACTTTTTCTGTGCTCACCGCTTCACTTCTGCATACTTTTAAAGTGCCTTTTTAGGTTTGAGGTAGATTTACTTCTACCTTCTTTTGATCCCTAGGGATACCTGTTATGTCCCTAACAGTGGGTCAGAACAAGTACAACCATACTGTGTCTATCTCTTCTAACTTCACTTGGCTTAAGAGTCCAACCTCTTATCTGTGTTCAATTGTCTACTCTTTGTGATTCCACCTTATGCCTTTGTACTATGCAAAATCCAAGTGGGAATTCTTCTCTTCTGAAGCATTTTTTTACTGGCCTTTTGTGTTCCCTTCTAATGAATATGCCACAAAGAAAAGTAATCCATGCTGTGTCTGCAACATATTTATAGCCAGTCAGAGTGAGACCACCGTGTCCCACGGTGAACAGAAAGTAAGTAAGGTTTACAGGGGGAAAAAGTCAGATGTCATTATTTATCATCCTAAATCTTATTTATTTATGAGGCAGAAACAGAATGGAATTCTCCGTTGAATTTGTCCTGAATTATTTAATCTGAAATAGTTAATTCCATACAAAGCCTCGGTAGGTCCCTCCTCTGTTCTGATAAATACTTTATCATCGTTCCTAAATCGAAAAACACAGAGTAGAAGAATGGGGGAGAAAAGTAAAATAACTCTCTCCTTCTTCCTTCTAGTGGCTTTTATTTTTAAATCTTTAGGAAGTGTTTGTTTATATGCTTAAATTGTGTGAACATAATTGTGTGAACTTTATTTAATAACTTAAACTAAACTGTGTGTGTGTGTGCGTGCGTGCGTGCGTGCGTGCGTGCGTGCGTGCGTGCGTGCGTGCGTGCG
>NC_139952.1:30259180-30271680 GCF_963454915.1 Gymnoscopelus microlampas
GTCGCGGACCAATTTTTATGGGTCACGAGTAAATGTAAAGACATTCAAAACATTACATTTTTTTTCATGAATTAAAAAAAAATCAAAGAAATTCCATAAATTAGAAAACAAATGTTTAAGAAGTATAGTGAAAATAGCCAATCTACAAGCTCACAACACGGCTCAAAGCCTCACTTTGTGAGCTTGTAGATCTGCTATTTTCACTAGTTTGGGTACCGGGGCAAACGCCTAATTTCTCTTTTGGGTCTTGAGCTAAAAAGTTTGGGAACTCACCCTGGAATACAGGGCAGTGGCGTCGCTGGAGCAGGTAGTGTAGTAACCAGCTTGACCCTTCGGGTAGGTCCCGCTGTAGACCCCAGTGATCCCTGCAGGGACCACCGGGCTCAGGTGGTCGTGCCTGGGGGATCGCAGCACTCTGCTCTCGTACACCGAGTGGGAGGAGGACGGAGGCGGAACCGGCTCCACCAGAGACCGGCCGCCGGGCTCCAGACAGCTGGCCAGCGAGCTGGAGGTCATCAGAAACTTCGGACAAATAGGAGATTTGTTAAGAGTTGTTGTTGTGAGGGAAATTCACATTGGCTGATTGCAAGACAAAATAAGGCCCTATATATAAGCAGTGACGACAAGTATGGCTTAGTTGAGGATTAATCAAGTTGAGAATTATGAGCAGCCAAGAAACTTATAAGCTTTAGGTCGGATATAGCCTATAGGGCAATGATTCTCAACCTTTTCAGGCCGCGACCCCCCAAATAATCACATGTGAACTGGGGACCCCCATGCACCCTGATAAGCACTTGGAAATGTAGGAATCGAATTGAGGCATTATATTTAGTTTGACTCGGTTCCACAGATAAACATTACGAAAATAGCAGATCTACAAGCTCACAACGGCATTGTGAGCTTATGTAGATCTGCTATTTTATAATTTCTGCCTTATATTATTTTGGCCAATGTTTGATCAGTTTGACCAGTTTTTATAGTATATAGTTTGTTGATTACTTTTAATGCAGTGATTGTCTTTTTTTTAGGTATTAAAAATGTCCCTAAATTGACACTTCACTGTGATCTGGGGGACCCCTCAAAGATAATGTGGCGACCCCCTGGGGGTCCCGACCCACCGGTTGAGAACCACTGTCATAGGGTGTCATTTGCCAAAATAAAAGAACAGATCTCCAAGCTAAGCGACGCGTTAGGCTTTATCTTACCTGTGGTGTGGTGGAGTAGGGGTATCCCAGTTGTGAATAAGCCATATTTCAATTAAAGATCAAAGAGACAAACGGGAGCTGCACGAACCCTGGCCAGCGGCATCAAACAGCATCCGTGCGTCATGCAGGTGTTTAAAGTGCTCCACGCTCAGCTTCAGATCGGATCTTCTGTCAACTTGGCAATTCTTAAGACTCCGAAAGCTTCTTCCTCAGGACTTTATCCAATTGGGCCATAAGGTTCTCGCAGTGTAAGTAGATCTACCACTTTAGAGATTTTGGAAAGGGGTAAAAAAGAAAAAGGGAAGAAAAAAAACGAGTCGCAAAACGCAATAAATATCCTGCAATCCTCTATCGGGCTCCTGAATTTATCTAGATAAATACATAGATTCGCGTGTGAAGTTTCAGCTTTGATGCCAGTGTCGATGTGAGATAGTGTGTGTGATCAAACCATTTGACTCCTGATGCGCTCTTTGGTTTTAACTCGCGCGTCTCTGACGTCACGTGGGCTCGTGGACGTGGGGGGAGCGCCAGTGTTTTTTTTCTTCTTCTCCTTTCTTCTCTGCACTTCATCAATTAATTAATTAACTCTCTCCTTTCAGCTCTCGTCCCCTGGAAACAGGTCCACGCAAGCCCACGTGCACCTCAATCGTCCCCAGGCATAAAGTAAATAATGAGAATGTGATCAATTCTCATCTCTCTCTCTCTCTCTCTCTCTCTCTCTCTCTCTCTCTCTCTCTCTCTCTCTCTCTCTCTCTCTCTCTCTCTCTCTCTCTCTCTCACACACACACACACACACACACACACACACACACACACACACACACACACACACACACACACACACACACACACACACACACACACACACACACACACACACACACACAATGGCCAGAGGGTAGATCAGGAACGTGACGTGGTGACACCACATTGACATTAGGTGATTGATGACTACAACCTGATATTAGCATAATCGCTTTGCCCTGTAGTTTAGATAACTTGTCACCGTGGAGAAATCTCCTTGTCACCCACTTATTCATGAGTGGGGGAATTACAAGCCTCTCGGAGCATATTAATCAAACAATAAACACTGCGTTTCATTCCCTTGAGTAAGCACCTTCACCAGCTGAATGGCTTGTCATGTTCATAATAACCCGTCTTAAGCTGTTCCAGTAAAGTGGGGAACGTTTCCCTCACCTCCTTTCAGTCCACCTGCGTTTTTATTACAGATGGGGTGGGGGTGAGGGGGAGAGAGATGGAGAGGGAAGATGGAGAGAGGAGGAGAGGGGGGAGAGAGGGAGAGAGAGACAGAGAGATGGGGGAGAGAGGGGAGATGGAGAGAGGAGGAGAGGGGGGAGAGAGGGAGAGAGAGACAGAGAGATGGGGGAGAGAGGGGAGATGGAGAGAGAGTGACAGGGGGGGGAGAGAGAGGGAGAGAGATGGAGAGAGAGGAGTAGATGGAGAGAGGTAGAGGGGGGAGAGAGAGAGAAAGAGAGAGAGGGTGAGGGGGAGAAAGGAAGAGACAGAGAGCCAAGATAGAGGAAGAGAAGGAGAGGGGTGGAGAGATGGAGAGAGAAATAGACACAGGGAGAGAGAGGGAGGTATGCGGGGCAGACAGAGAGAGGGAGATAGAGGGAAAGAAGGAGAGAGGGGGTGGAGAGATGGAGAGAAAGAAAGAAAGGGGAAAAGATGGAGAGAGATGAGACAGCCAATGAAACAAGAAAGATGAGTTTAAAGATTAGATTCCTTTTTTCCCCACCCAACTTTTACACAACAGCCCCACAATCAAAAAAGATGCTGTAAGAGAGAGGGAGAGAGGAGAAGGTAAGGTCTGGCCAGAGAGAATAAAGTATTCAAGGACCACACAGCAGATGGTGAGTGATGTTTTAGAAGAAAACTGCAAGGGAGGGAGAGTGTTCAAATGGGATGAGGAGACGAGGAGGAGAGATGTTCGAAGGCCGAGATGGAGGCGAGAGTTGAGCCTGGTTTATACTTTGTCGTGAGACCGTGTCGGTGGGTGGGGTGTCGAGGGGGTTCGTCAATAGGCAGGAGATCTGATAGAGCGCGGGGGAACGTGGAGAAAATAAAGTGAGGTCCAAAAATAATCCCCAGCGCGCCCAGAGTGATGCTGCTGGGACAACAACAGAAGTGCGTCTCTCCTCCAGCCCGGGATGGGATGAGAAGGGAACCGGCGCCTGATTGACATTCCATTTGTCCCATGAAAGGTGCTCATATATTGAACATGGACTAAACTGTCTCCGGCCTCATCTGTGCTCAAAGCCGGGGAAATGAAGTTATCTCCTCGCACCGTGCGTCGCGCATCCTCACACAAAAACACACGTCACTCAAAGGCTAGAACGGCAATTTGTTTAGCCTCCGACAATAAACACGACTTGCTTTTAATCTTGTTTTCACACAGTTTATGGAGGGGGAAACTTCTGAGGCGAGAGAAGGCCCTCCTCGGCTCCCACAAAGAATGCACATCCCCGAATGTCTTGTGCATGGAGGTGCATAGGCAATATTATTTCCCTCTCTTTGAATATTCAATAGGCTACTTACATATTAATATAGCACGACGCGTTTATATATTTATACAGCATTCCTCCAGTATATATCTATACCTTAAGGCTCTGCGCTCGTTAGACCGTGATTATATCTTTCTGATCTTGTTCCCCTCGCATCAATCATTCATTCATGATGCTCCGCAAAGAAAACGGGAGGCGCAGCATTCTTATTTTCTCCTCCCAGCATGCATGCATGCATGCGGATGAACGGGTGAAGCATTATGTTGTGTGGGTTAATGATAGAAGCATGTTAATGTGAGGGGATGAGGCGCGTGCAAACAGGGCGGAACAACTCCAATCACAATTTCCTTCAATCACAGGGCGCTTTCATTTAAATATTGTCTACCTGAGATAAAAACTATGCAATTTTAATCACTGTTTAACATGTAGATGCTTTTTGAGCCTCTTTTCCATTCTTGGTTTGCAGACCATTTTTGGGCAAAAACAGAAATTGGGGTGAGTGAGGTGGAGCCTATTAAATTGATGATAGTGCTTTTGACAGTCTGGGTAAAAAAAGAAAAAGAAAAAAACACAACGTTAGTCTTTTTCCTCATGAAGCCTCATTTAGAAGCAAACAATGGTCCAAAGAGTGCAGTAAAAAAATGTTTTTGCCTGGAGAGACAGTAATGGGTTATGATCATTTAAAATAATCTCTCACAACACCAAAATATTCAAAAATGCATAATTTCTATAGAATATGTGTATGTTTTTGGGTTACATCCTCTGAAAATTGTTTCAGATCTGTTGATAGTCTGTACATATATCATTCAAAGCCAATAGCCTAGAAATGTTCCTATCTTCGCCGGCGATAGAGTGTACATTACTTATATTTATTCATAGAATTCGATATACAACTCAATCATATACCAAGTGCCGACGGCTAGGGCCATATTATTTCTAATTATATTCTTGTATCTCTACCCCTTACCTCTTTCCTGTGTTTCATTCTGACTGCTGTTGCTGCTACAACACCTGAATTTCACCAGGGGAATCAATTAAGTTTGATCTTATCTTATCTTACCTTATCTTATCTTCAACACCAAAGTGAAATGTGGTGAGAGTAAGGAAGGCTCTGGACGCGGAGACCACTTCTAGCCTGCAGTAATCTTCCCTCAGTCCACCTCAATGGGGCAAACAGAACTCACTTTTGGTATTTTATTGATGTATTTATTTTAGATTCCAGCCACCACTCTGTGCTTGCGTGAGAGATGAAGGGACACCCAGAGTGATATGGAAGGCATGGACAGTATTAATAAATGGATCATGATCGGGGTTGAAATGGCAGGTCGTTCCATGTCTGTGTCTTGTAAAGAAGTGTGTCCACCCTGCAATGGCTACAAACCAGAATTAGTGTGATCCACAAACACGTCTGCAGACACAGTGCATGTGTGTGAACATACAATAGAAACACCAGGCCTGGCTGGCTTCCTCTGTCTGATGGGAGGAACCAACACTGGTGAACAGAGAGTGGGACAGATATAAATGCCCTGGTCCCTCTCATCAATGATGTAGAACACTGGAACAGAGACATGCTAACGCTCTTAGTCGCAGCCGAGAGAGAGAGAGAGAAGGGGGTGATGAGAGAGAGAGAGAGAGAGAGAGAGAGAGAGAGAGAGAGAGAGAGCGAGAGACACACACACAGAGAGAGAGAGACATAGATACAACTAAATGAGAGGTGGAGACAGGCAGACACAACTATTCTATTAAAACACAGAGCACATCAGGACATTGCAATATCGCTCAAAGAAAGAAAAACAAAAAAAGAAAGAAAAGAAAATTAAACCAAAACATATTCAAATTATGTGAAGCAGCGGTAAAAAAAAAAAGAAATGTCATGGTATTTTTGTTTAAAAGCTTGAAAAGTGAGTTTTTATTGTGATAATGCTGTTGGCTCCATTGATCCAAGCCGGAACACAATTGAGTAATTGATCATTAGATATATGCACACGGCCCACCCATTGGCTGCCGTGTTACTTGTAAGTGGTCAGATGGGTGGGCCGTGAACGCTTTTGAGCTTTTCAAGTGGGCCCTAATCCAGAAAAGGTTGAAAACCACTGATGTGTAGAGTATGCAAACTCATACCATAGAGCAGTTCTCAAACATTTTCATGTCAAGGACTCCCAAATTGATATGTACGGTATTTGTCTTTATCTGCCTGGGACTGTAGAAACTAGCAGATCAGATACAAGCTCACAACATGTCACATCGCAATGTGTTGTGAGCTTGTACTGTAGGTTGGCTATTTTTTTTAAATACCCGAACAAGAAAATACGGTTTAAAACTGTTCTTCATTTTGCAGGGACCCCCTGGAAACCCCCCAAGGACCCCTGGGGGTCTCCAGACCCTACTTTGAGAACCACTGCCATAGAGTTGACATTTTCCAAAAGGACAAAAACATTGATTCTTGACGAATGCTTCTACTTGACTCGTGACCTCATATGACTCTTGCTATATTAAAACATCCCCCTGCTACCAAATGTCAACAAATTAATTTAATCTGGCCATGAGATCATTCTATAGTAACTTAAGCGATCTCTGTTGCACGAGTTCAGCTTCTGCTGAAGTGATTTTGTGATCTTGTGATTTTGTAGTTTGTTTTTCTCTGATGGGTTTTTACGATGACCTCTGGCTGTCCTGCACAGGGCCACGAATATTAAGACTATTAGCATGTTGTTTATTTAGACCATGGGTCTTCAACATGGGGTCCGGGACCCCTGCGTGGTCCTTGGAGTTACTAGAGGGGGGTCGCCAAATTTTGTGTGATAGGAACTTTGGTCTACATAAACCACTTGAACCCTAGCATCACTATTCTGAGGGGAACATCAGCCGAAAATAGCATATTTACAAGCTCACAATGTTCAACAGCGTTGTGAGCTTATAGATTGGCTATTTTCGGCAAAGAGGTTTGGTGTAGAGGAGAAAAAGAGTGACCACCTTCAGAGCCAACGGTCAAGTTTACTACGTATTGAGTGTTTAAGTGGTTAAATGTATCATGAATCCAACACAGTAAAAGAAAAGATCATGTGTAAACAAACAAACAAAAAACATTAATTTACACAACTTGATAGTACTGTCAAACAAGTCTATGAAATCTATGAAAAAGTTTTTCTCTCTCATCTAAGGGGTCCTTGGCCTGAAAAACGTTGAAGACCCCTCGTTAAGACAGATGCTGGTTTGGTATTCCTATTTTCTCTGTGGCATTACATTGTTCTCTTCTTTGCACTCTATACTTGTGTGACTATTTACCATGTTGATGGTTAGGGTTCATGCTGACTCTGCTTACTATGACCTTGCACTACTCTGACCTTGCTAAATGTATATATATACTATACTGACACTATATACGGCCAAATGCGAATGACTGACAGAGAGAGAGGACAGAGGAAGACAGACAGACAGACAATTTACAATTCAGGAATTTAGCAGATCTATGCTCTTATCCAGAGAGACAAGTAAATGAACCCTAGTCAACAAACAACAGGGTGAATGGTCAACTAAATAGAGTACAAAGAAAACAATTAAGTGCTACAAATGGATACCAAGTAAACATTAAACCTACTGTAGCAACATTCTTAGAATTTAGTGGATAAGCAAACACAGTACACACAATAAATCTTTAGTGGTTATTTAACCAAAGAGAGCTCTAAGACAGACAGACAGACAGACAGACAGACAGACAGACGGGAGAGAGGGGGGAGACAGACAGACAGACAGACAGACAGACAGACAGACAGACAGACAGACAGACAGACAGACGAGCAGACAGACAGGCATTCAGTTAGACAAACAGTGGCTGCTCTAAAGTATAGGATGTGTGTGTGTTTGGGATGTGTGTAGCGTGCACGCATCTCCCTGGGAGGCTATAGCAGTATTCCTCCGCATCACTTCCACTTCATTACTCCGTGAGCGACCATACATTATTCAGCCCCTCAAGCCTCAGTCCACAGGGAGCGATACAGCCTTTTACACACACTTTAACCTGGCCTACCTCTTACACTTATCCTCCATCTAGCCACCTATCTGTTTACTGGTCCAACCACCTCCTGCTCCAGGTGACCTCTCCATCACTAAGCCCTAAGGCTCATCTCTCCTCTCTATCACTCGCACGCTGTTGACACTGTGGTGGACAGTGGTGGTCTCTCTCTCTCTCTCTCTCTCTCTCTCTCTCTCTCTCTCTCTCTCTCTCTCTCTCTCTCTCTCTCTCTCTCTCTCTCTCTCTCTCTCTCTCTCTCTCTCTCTCTCTCTCTCTCTCTCTCTCTCTCTCTGCACTGATCTCGTTCAACCCAGATTTGGCACAAACATGGGGTTAAAGTTGTTCTACTGCTATGCCACTAAAATGTGGAATGCCCTACCAACAGACATGAAGAAGTGTGACTCCTCACCCTCCTTCAAAACCGCCATAAAAGAGCACCTGTCTGAAATTTGTAACTAGAAAAGTCATCTGAGTGTAACACCAGTAATGCCCCCCCCCCCCACACACACACACACACACACACACACACACACACACACACACACACACACACACACACACACACACACACACACACACACACACACACACACACACACACACACACACAACTGTTTACTGTACATATACGTTTATCGCTACTACTGTTGATGATGTCTTGTATATTATTGTATGTCTTTAAATGTCTCGATGAACTGATCCCAATAGAAACAAGGCCTAGGGATTGTGTTCATTGTAAAATCGTACCACTGTACTATTTGCAACACACACACACACACACTCTCTCTCTCCCTCTCTCTCTGACTGTTCAACCACTCACTCAACTTTTCCTGAAATGTTCTCTTGAGCCACTTTTGATTTAGTTTTTGCTTTGACTCCTTTTGTCATTTCCTTCGATTACACAAAGTTAACAAAAAAAACAAAAACGGAAAAATCCTTTGTGAATGTTTGTCTCTCTAATTCCTCAACTGGGGAATAAGCATTTGTAATGGATCCAAATGAGCATCAAATGTACGGTAATTGAAGAGCGTTCTGTCAGGGACCGCTTTGTATTCTCATATCAGAGGAGCTCTCCCCCACAGCGTTCATAGAGGATGAGAGTACCACTGTCCCTAGGACTCAGGCGCCCTCCTCTGGGCATGTTAGGGAATTACATTGTGGGGACACAGCTTTGTGCATGTGCGCGCGTGGTTTAGCTTTAGCCCAGTGGTTCTCAACTGTAGGGTCGGGACCCCCAGTGGGGTTCCCACATGATTTTATTGGGGGTCCCAGATGACAGTGAAGTGACAATTTAAGGACTTTTCGAAGACCTTTTCAATACCCCCCAAAAGAAAAGAAAAAAGACCATTACTGCATCAAAAGTAATCAGCAAACTATAAAAACTGGTCAAACATTGGCCAAATTGTCAAATAATATGTCGCGTATGTGAGCTTGATCTGTGATCTATTTTCACAGTATTTATCTATGGAACCGAGTCAAACTAAATTGAATGACTCAACTCCTACATTCCAAGTGCTTGTCAGGGTGGCGGTGGTCCCCAGTTCAAATATGATTATTTTGGGGGTCACGGCCTGAAAAGGTTGAGAACCACTGGTTTAGCCCATAGAGTTAAAAATAAGGTTTAGCCCCTCAAGCCTAATTTATGCTTCGTTGGCACGACGGTGTCGCGCGCCGAAAACAGCCGACCAGCTCACACCCCGTCGCATAATTACGCTCGTAGCTCGGCTGCTTTCGACGCGCGACACCGTCGTGCGACGAAATATGAATCGGGCATTAGCCTCAGGGCACAGGGAGCTCCATGCTTATTTTATGGACCATGGTGGGAACTTGGGAAGCTCACATCTAATTTTGTGGCTTGCTAAAAATACATGACTACACATTAGGTCTCCTCTCCTTGCTGTGCATGGATTTGTCTGGTCGTGTGCGAGTTTGAGAGATCCGGAACTTATTTTAATGAATGAGTCACAAAGTGAGTGTGAATGGGCACCAAGTCAGTAAAAACAGTGAAAAGTAAAAACAGGGACAGGAGGCGAGTTTGTAGAAAACTCAAAAATCAAAGAAACAACTTAAATTAATTGAGTGGCAAAGTGTCAGCCTCTCCTCTCCCCATGGCAGCCAAACAATAACTGAGCTGTTTCCTTTATATGCTCTGCAGACTCCACCCTGCCATTTATAATCAACCAACCACAGTATAATAGCAATCCACCCAAGATGCTCCCCATGTTCTAATCAATCAGCACACCAGATGAACAGGCACCCCTCAATCAGATCTTCAGGCACCAATCACCCAGCTACACAGCTAGGCTTCAACAATACAGGCCGCTCCCCCATAATAGCATCTTCCTGGGCCTGGGCCTGAGATCATGAATATGTATGGGGAAAAATGCCTGTAAATCCTTTGACTAAATCTAAATAAAATGTCTAAAAAGTCAAGTCTTCCTGGGCAGATAAACAAAAATATATTAAAGAGATTCCAGAATGTGCACCTTCTGTGTGACTGGGAATCTAAGCAACACGAATAACATACATTTCAATATGAATGTGTACTGCTGAAATGGGGAAAATGTGTCTACAAGAGGCTGCTCTGTGACAGAATATACTGTAGGCCTATATCAATTTGATGTTGTATTGTAACCAATATGTATGGTAGAGTATGTTAAAGGTGCAGTATAAGTGATTTTAGTGTTAACTATAGCTCTATATTCTGATAGCAATCATTGCTATAGACTAGACTAGAGTGTTTAGTAACTGGGGTCTCCCCGTCTCTCCAGCTCTTTATTAAACGGAAAATGTGTGTTTAGGTTTGGATACCAATTGTATTCAATCAGGACAGAGAACACATACAGCATACAGGATAAACTGAAGAAATTGGAAGTGACACAAAGAAATTAGCAGACAAAATTGAAGCTGGAACTGTTTATTAAAGAGCTGGAGAGACGGAGACCCCTGTTACTGAACAAACACTCTGCAGCAATTATTACTATTAAAATATAGAGCTTTAACTTTTGAACAAATAAACCTGTTTTGTTTTAACCAAAAAAGATCACTTACCCTACCTTTAAAACAATAATACAATACAATACAGTCTCCTTTCTCTTATATCCATGTACACATGTACATAGGAGCCAACCAGTGGCCGAGCACCTGCGTGATTGCCTTCATAGGAGAAAGTATCCTTCTTTTTTTTTTGCATAGTTTTCTCATTTAATTTAATTAATTGAATCTAATCCATTTCTCTCTTGTCGAACCACAGTTGCACTCCGCCCTGCTCTAATGTGTAAAGTATGTAGGCTACACTTTTGCATGACTGGGTCTAGATTGTTTAGATTGAAACCAGACAAGATAGGGCCCTAACATGATACTGTCCTCCGTTATAGAGATAGGCTATTTTCCTCTTCTTCTAAATTCAACTTATTTTATTACATTTATACAGTCACATTTTTATTGTTTTGTGTGTTTACATGTGTGTGGGTGTTGCTTACATTATGGCCTGACCAAAATGGCCTGACCCAACAACCCTGTGGAAGGCCCTGATCCTTGCTGCGTAGGCCCATATGCCTGTTCACGAACACATATCAGAGTTCTCTCACCGTGTGCGAGTTCATCTATACGTCAAGTGACTGAAACGGTGACACCGCGTGGATGACAGAGTCACACGTGATAGCAGGACATTAAGTGCTTCTTCTTGTGGATCGTTGACGTTCCCCGGAGAGCGTGCAGGGTAATCATTTCCTCAGATTGCTCCTGTGGGAATGAGGCTGGAGGTATTCCGTGTCCTCTCCAATCACGTCGCTGATGGAGAGCCGTATAAGCATCTGTGACAGTGGGAAACCAGATCCCAGCCGTGCCAGCGTGCGTGCGTGTACGCGTGCACGTGTCCCTCTCAGATAAACACTTGGCAGGCTTCCTCTGCCCCTACCCCCCATGTGTGTGTGCATACACACAAGCACACACTCATTTACACAGTTGTGCACACACAATTTATCAGATGTGAGAGAGGTTTGCAAGCTGGACAGGGTTAATATACTCCATTAAGCTCTATTACCCTAAATGATTCGGGCAGATGAATGAAGACTCACATTACTCTCTCTCTCTCTCTCTCTCTCTCACTGTGTGTGTGTGTGTGTGTGTGTGTGTGTGTGTGTGTGTGTGTGTGTGTGTGTGTGTGTGTGTGTGTGTGTGTGTGTGTGTGTGTGTGTGTGTGTGTGTGTGTGTGTGTGTGTGTGTGTGTGTGTGTGTGTGTGTGTTCATTGATCCATGAGCCATTCATCATTATCTTTGTATATACAGTTAAAATGTCACAATGGCAATTGCTATCCTTTTTATATAAAATCTCAAGCTGGCCGGCAGCTTCATTGGTTTGCAAATAATGACTTGCAAGTACTGTAGGGCGACCATATTTTCAAACCCCCAGACCCTTAAAACGCAGACATGGATGTGCATATACAGTACAGTAAACACACACCGTCCAGGTGTTTGCATCGGGATAGAGGACAATTATTTCTTGCACTTAGTACGTCTATTGACT
The DNA here is from genome assembly GCF_963454915.1 of Gymnoscopelus microlampas. Classification (NCBI taxonomy): domain Eukaryota; kingdom Metazoa; phylum Chordata; class Actinopteri; order Myctophiformes; family Myctophidae; genus Gymnoscopelus; species Gymnoscopelus microlampas. The sequence continues at coordinate 30,271,451 of NC_139952.1, forward strand.
GCACCTCTCAATACCATGAATGGTGTTTAGATAATAGGTAATAAAATGAGTGGGACAGAACATGAAAAACAATTTAAACACTGACAGCAAGTACATTCTTATTCTTCTTCTTATTATTATATACTGGGAAGAACAACAGCAAAAATAGCACTAAGCTTACAACGCGTCTCAATGTGAGCTTGTAGAGCTGCTATTTTCGGCAAAGAGATTTGGTGTAGAGGGGGGAAAAA
>NC_139952.1:30276680-30291680 GCF_963454915.1 Gymnoscopelus microlampas
CACACACACACTGACACAGGCACCAGGTTCACAAGGTTTGCCGAAACTGGGCTGGAAATCTTCAATTTCAGTTTCCGCAGCGCTTGCAGTATTAAGTTGAGAGCCGGTGCGGTGTAACGCAGTGGTTGTGGTTCTCGACCCTTTCAGGCTGCGACCCCCCATAATAATCATATTTGAACTGGGGGACCCCCCTTATCATCATATTTAAACTGGGGACCCACCGCCCTGACAAGCACTTGGAATGTAGGAGTTTAGGCACTCAATTTAGTTTGACTCGGTTCCACAGATAAATATTGTGAAAATAGCAGATCTACAAGCTCTACGAGCTTGTAGATGTATTTTTGTATTTTCAAAATGTTTTCCTCTTTCTTATATAATTTGACAATTTGGCCCATGTTTGACCAGTTTTTATAGTAGGCTATAGTTTGTTGATTACTTTTGATGCAGTAATGCTCTTTTTTCTTTTCTTTCTTTTTAGGTATTAAAAGGTCTTAAAAGTTCTTAAATTGGCACTTCACTGTCTTCTGAGGACCCCCTCCCCCCAAAAAAATCATGTGGGGACCTCCCTGGGGATCCCCGACCCACAGGTTGAGAACCACTGTAACGTCACCATTCACACACATTTTGTCCAGAAAGCGCCTTTCATTTGGGTGCGATGTTTCTTGCAAAGAGAGGCCGCCCGTCATTGTATGGTCGGGGTGGTGATGAGGACAATGTTGAACAGGTCTGCAATTTTCTTCCATTTGCATCCCATTTGTATCAGATTGTATAACTCTAATTACTAATTAGATTTTTTTAATGACGCAACAGAAATAAATTAGATACAGGGAAAGAATCTTTAAAAAATAAATGACTATGATCACATTTATTTATTTTGCCAAAAAATATATCATTTAAAGACAAATTCGTATCCTGTATTTACAATTTTCGATATGTCTCCATTCACAATAAAAAGGCGGGAAAAACAGACATAACATAGAAGAAAGATACAAGCAATTTCTTTTTTTGACCAGAAACATATCTCTTTCGCATGGGTAAGCTATAAGCAGTAATAAGCTAAGACAGCTTTTTCTCCTGTCAAAAAAAAAGTATCCTTCATTAAATTGTTCTTCGTTTAATAGAATTGTTCATTTATAAGGTTTAATTTTCCGTCTCATAACGTTGTTGTCAGAACTCGCTGTTGTGCGGCTGCTCCGTGGTGAGGTCTAGATTTGATAAAAGGAAGAAAAAACAAACAAAAAAAAGATATCACACGTCAGCGAGTTTTATTTTTTATTTTTTTTACACCAAATCATCTATTTCAGTGGTTCTCAACCTTTTTAGGCTGGGACCCCCCCCCCCCCAAAAAAAACAAAAAACAAAAACAAAACAAAAACATATTTGAACTGGGGACCCCCCATCCCACGCTAAAAGCTCTTGGAATTGTAGGAGTTGAGTCGTTCACTTTTGTTTGACTCGGTTCCACAGATAAATATTGGGAAAATAGCAGATCTACAAACTACCACACCTACCACTACCACTGTGAGCGTGTAGATCGGCTATTTTCACAATTTTTGCCTCTACCCTACATTATTTGACAATTTGGCAAATGTTTAACCAGTTTTAATAATATAGTTTGTTGATATACTTTTGATCCAGTAATGATCTTTTTTCTTTCTTTTTTTTAGGTAGGCCTATTAAAAATGTCTTAAAAGTCCTTAAATTGACACTTCACTGTCATCTGGGGACCCCCCGCCCCAAACTCATGTGGGGGGACGCCCCTGGGGGTCCCGACCCACAGGTTGAGAACCACTGATCCATTTCTCCTCAAATGATACTGCCCTCTCCACCACCTATAATATTCCTCAGCATATGTGCATTTACCGAGGGGGGCGTGAATAAATTGTGGTGGATTATTTAAATGACACGGTTGGCAATAGATAAGTCAGTGTTGCGCCCCCCGTAGGACATATTAGACTGTGCCCAGCCAGGCGTTAAAGTGGTGATTCAATCACTTCACATGATTTATGAGCGAGGTCCCCGCAAAGCTGCTGAGGTGGAACACTATTTACCTCGGCGTCAAGGTTCATTTAACCGGAGCTTAACAAAAAATAAAAAATAAAACACTATAGGTTGATAATGCCATAATAATAATAATGTCATATTAACTTTATGGATCCATACCTGTCAGCAATCAGCCGAAACGATGATTTGGGGGAATCCGGCCTGCAGTGGTCGCTTTCTTCTTCTATATAGAGAAACAATTAAGGGAGCAAATTAATTTATCAATGCATATTTTAGCATTTCATTCGTCGTCTATAAACTTAATCAGACATAGCTTAATTTGCGTCAATTATAGATTTTCATTAGGCTTTTCATTTTGAGCTTGAGTCCTAATAGACCATGCAGTGGTTCCCAAACTTTTTAGCCCGAGAGCCAAAAGAGAAACCTGATGGACTCGAACTAGTGAAATTAGCAGATCTACAAGCTCACATTGCTTTGCAACGCCTTGTGAGCTTGTAGATAGGTTATTTTCACAAAACGGTGATTTAAAAAATATATATTAATATTTAGTTGCCACCCACAAAATTCGGTCCACGAGCCACTGTTTGGGAAACAGTGCTATAGAGACCGTGCCATCGTGCGAGGGTGTCGTTTGCCGATAAGAACAGTCAGCAACGAGACGCTTCTGATCTGTCCTTACGGAGTATTAATTATACAGGCTTGTCGTCCATTACCGTCTCGGTCTCGCTTTGGACTGCAGCTCCCCGACGACTCCTCGTCACTGTCGTCCTCCGTCCCCGAGGCTCCGGGACCCCCGGCCACCACCAGCCGCGCGTCATGACGCGCCGGTGAGCCGCCGTGATGGTGATGATGAAGAGGCAGGTGGTGGCCGGCCGGGTTGTGGTGATGGCCTCCGAGAAGCGACCTCATGTTCAAAAGCGAGTTGGCGTTCAGAAAAGCAGCGCTGGTCCAGTTGTGCAGCTTGCCAATCTGGCACGTATATATCCCGTGATGACCTGGGAGCAAGGCCGGGTGGCCGCTAGGGTTCAAAGCCGGGTTGGACGGAGGTCTGTGCGTGATGCTGTTGTCGGGGCTCGTGGCCGTCTCGGCCAGGGACCAGATCTTGGGCTTGACCTGCGCCGGTCTCTGATGGCACTGATCGTGTCTACTGGGGGAATGGTGATCCACAGCGAGGTGTTTCCCCGCAGGCGCCTTTATAAGAGAGATGGGCTCCTCTCTGTCTCTGCTGAGGCCCTCGACTACAGAAAGTGTCCGGTGGCCCTCCACGTTCTTATTGGACTCTTCTTGGACCTCCCCCGCCTTGCCGGAACACGGCTCGGTGCCGCGGTCCTCCTCCTCCTCGCCGCCGGGCCTCGACTCCGGGTCGACCGTTTCCAGGTCGATCTCCTCGTCCTCCTCCTCGCCGTCGCTGCCGTTCTTGCCAGGATCCTCGTCCTCGTTGTCGCTGCTGAAGATCCGGCCGTCGCGGTCCTCGGCGCTGCGACCCCACGTCACCTTGTTCTCCTTCTTGAGTCGCCGGCGCGCGTTGGCGAACCACGTGGACACCTGTGCACGAGAGAGAGAGCACGTTGATGAGCACTAATATGGGCCTATTGTTGTCGTCGTTGTTGTTGTTGTTGTTGTTGTTGTTTGTAGTTTTCATCATTATTGAAATTAGCAAGTTGTCACTGTCATATTAAATGGCAAACCATCACGCACAAAAGGACAGCAATTGCCATTGTGACATTTTAACGAAGATAATGATGACACACACGCACACGCACGCATGCGCGCGCGCGCACACACACACACACACACACACACACACACACACACACACACACACACACACACACACACACACACACACACACACACACACACACACACACACACACACACACACTGACACACACCTGTGTGAGTGTCATCTTGGTGATGATGGCCAGCATGATCTTCTCTCCCTTGGTGGGGTAGGGGTTCTTCTGGTGCTCCTGCAGCCAGGCCTTTAGGGTGCTGGTGGTCTCTCTGGTGGCCGTCTTGGCCCTGTTGGGGTCTCCGTACGGATACTGGCCGTACGGATAGAAGCCTTGAGTGGCGTGGACGGGCAGGGCGGGGTGGCCTCCCGGGCCGTCTTTCAGGTCATACTGTGAGCCCTAATAGTTGAACATTACATGGTGACAACGAATTATACTCGCGTTCAAAGTTTAGTTCAAGTGTATAATGTTTTTTTTAAATATCATTATTATTATTTTACACGATCTGAAATTAATTAATCCAATCTGGCTTTCTGGAAGGGCCTCGTGATGACATGTTGATCAGATCTCAGCATAAAAAAACAAATATGAATAAAAACAACCTTTACTTTATCTCCAAACGAAATTGTTCTGATCAGTATTTCTTGTTTAGAACATTATGCCAACAACATGGGACATTTCAAGTTAGCCTATAGGATAAGCTATTTAGGCCTATTAATAACGTTGTACACCTGTGGAAGAAAACTTTATATTTCCTCTGGAAATTTAGAATCATCGTTTAGAATCGACTGTTTATATAAACATACCCGTGTCTATTAAGACAAAGCATACATTATTTATCATAATTTAGTCATTATCAAGTCGATAATTTAAATATGAATTGCAAACATAACGAATGCACCAAATTATGCCCCAAAGGGAGGAGGCATGCTTGTTTATCATTTTAAACAACTTGCTGAATTGTAGTAATTTGATTCATGTCATAAATAATTAATAAGCAATAATTTACAAAAAAATACATATTAAACTAGCCTACATCTAAAATATAAAATACTTTTGGACAAAGAGAATCGGCACCACATGACTAGCCAGTTCATTGTGAAAACATAAAAATAACATTCTGTGCAAAAACAAAAGGGGGAAAGCAGCTGGAGAGTTGATAACCAAATGGACCCTTATTAGATCTTTAACTCTTGAGAGCGTAAAATGAAACACCACACACACACACACACACACACACACACACACACACACACACACACACACACACACACACACACACACACGTCACTCTTGAGAGTCTCAAGAGTTAAATTATTGTTAATATATGACATATAGGCTAAAATAACCTTCTGTGCAAAAGGGGTAAAATCAGTCTATCACGTAAAAAAGCACCTGCTTCAACCTTGGGACCTGAAACTATTCTTACCATCTGTGATATAAGGGCGAGGTCTGCGGCTCCGCCGTACGGCAGAAAGGCACTGTAGTTGTGAGCTGCTGTCCAGGGATTCCCATACATCCCCAACATGGAGCCGACCGCTGCGGCGGCCGCGACCGAGGAGTTCACGCCGCTCTCGGCGGCTCCATCGCGGGCAGCGGAGCCCGGCCGCTCGCCTCCTCCGTATACATCCTGGAGGAACTGGGGATACCCCAGCTGAGGGAAAGACATGTCCAGGAGGGGAAAGGAACGCGTAAATCTCTCTCTCTCTCCCTTCTTCACACGTTGAAGCCACAAGGGAGCAAGAAGAAAGAAAGAAAAAAAAAGAAAATAGGGATTCCCAGAAAGGAGACGGATGTCTAAATCACCGCAATCGGTCTGTCAAGCTCAACTTCCACCGCACGTATAGTAACTCCCTCCCGAAGTGGATGACTTTGGCACTTGAGCAGCGCAGTGATGGCTTCTTTCTACCCGCAGGAGTCTCTCTCAATGTGGAGCTGACTGAATGATTGGCAGGCTACTTAAAGCTCCAAGCTCCTCCTATGCCCGGGGCAGGCGATTAGTGCATTGGTTAGGTCGTGTGTGTGTGTGTGTGTGTGTGTGTGTGTGTGTGTGTGTGTGTGTGTGTGTGTGTGTGTGTGTGTGTGTGTGTGTGTGTGTGTGTGTGTGTGTGTGTGTGTGTGTGTGTGTGTGTGTGTGTGTGTGTGTGTGTGTGTGTGTGTGTGTGAGAGAGAGAGAGAACTGTTAGACAATATCCTATCCGTTCGTGGTCAATATTCTATGACTGCGTACAGCAAATCCACCGCCTAGTCACCTTATATGATGATGATTATTGCCACATTTAGCTTTGACAGCCCTATAGGTTTAGGGAGGGGAAAAATAGGCTACTCGCACATAAAACTGTATAGGCTATTGCAGTGATTGATTTATTGATTGAATACTTTATTAACAGTTTGCAAAAAAATCACAGAAAGTACAGTTCAATACAAAAGGATGCTAAAGGATTAAACCCAAGAATTAAAGCACTATGGCTTGTTTCCCTTGGGGTCCCTTCTGTGTATTCAATTCATCGAATAATAATTTTGCATGCCTTTTAATAAAGAATACAAAAAGAGCGACATGATGAAATTGCACGTTCATAGACCTTTGTCATTGTGATGTATATTTTAAATATAATGTGAAGCACTTTCCTGCTTAGATAGAGGATATGGGAGCAGAGTGGTCGGCAGATGGGCCGGGAGGCATCGATATGATCGGCCAGATACGCGTGGAATGTCGGTGATTATCGACGGAAGTCAGCAGAGCATATTTTTAGATCAACGATAACGGAGAAAGAGAGGGAGAGATTGGCGTGGATAAGAGTTACTATGGAGATATAAAGAGGACACAAAATCTGTCGAGTGGGAAATGACAGACGCGGGTCTTTTTCAAGTATAGAGAGTCTAGACCACTGTATTTAATCACATGTCTACTTTTGGATGATCTTTGATCTTATGAAGACAATTATGCCATAGCAAATGTTGCATAATGAATGCATCAACAAAAGCTATACGATGTCATCTCAGAGAATGTGCACCTGCATGACTGCAAATCTAATATTGTTCAATTCTTTAATATTATTGTTCATTTTTCTTAAACCCACCGACACCAGCCCACCACAGTATGGTTGTGTTGATCTGGGTGACAGATGCAAATTGGTGATTTTCATTATTGAAGCTTGGCTATCAAAACTGCACCTTTCATTTAACATATTCTTTTGAAAACACACACACACACACACACACACACACACACACACACACACACACACACACACACACACACACACACACACACACACACACACACACACACACACACACACACACACACACACACCGGCAGCAGTGCTAATGAGGTTGAGCACTCCTCGTGCCCTGCTCGGTGGCCCTGTGGCCCCCCTGGGCTCCATCAGAGGTGAGCTGTGTAATTACTCCATCCCATAAATACAGATTCATCATTTCACGCTGGAGCGCCTGATGAGCTGAGCTGGCTAGAGAGAGAGAGAGAGAGAGAGAGAGAGACTGAGAGAAATAGAGTGGGAGGGAGAAAAATAGAGAGAGGGAGGGAGACAAATAATGAGAGCGAGAGAGAGAGAGAGAGAGGAATGGCAGTAAGATCTAATGATTTAATTACAGTGCTTAAAGCTGTCTCTGGATAAACGATACCCCCCCCCCCCACCCCCCGTTCTCAGGACCACCGCTCTCTCTCCTCCCTCCTCACCGCTGGCATCTGCAGCTTTACTCATGAATCTCAAAGCTGTTTTCTAAACACATATTATGATGAGCAGCTCCGTGTGTGTGTGTGTGTGTGTGTGTGTGTGTGTGTGTGTGTGTGTGTGTGTGTGTGTGTGTGTGTGTGTGTGTGTGTGTGTGTGTTCTAAACACATTATTATGATGAGCAGCTCTATGTGTGTGTGTGTGTGTGTGTGTGTGTGTGTGTGTGTGTGTGTGTGTTTCTAAACACATTATTATGATGAGCAGCTCCGTGCGTGTGTGTGTGTGTGTGTGTGTGTGTGTGTGTGTGTGTACGACCATACGTGCACATTACTTCAAAACACATTATGACGAGCAGCACGGTATGCTTGTCTGTGTGTGCACATGCACGCACCTGTGTCCGTGCATGCGTGTTTCCCAAACACCTGTGTGTGTGTGTGTGCGCGCGCGCGCGTGTGTGTGTGCGCGGAGGATGCTTAATCTCCATGGCATTTTAAATGGCATTCATGGAGCACAGCTCTGTCCTCATTGCCAAGGTAAATGGAGCCAGGGGACTCTCCATTTCAGCTCCATAAAAGAGCAATGTTAAAGACCCTCACCACATCTCTCCCTCCCTCCCTCCCAGACTCTCTCCCCTCCCAACTCTCTCGTCTCTCACTTAAAATTAATGTTTCTCTCATGACAGAGGAGGCAAACGAGACACATCCACCATCTAATAGGATAATATAGCCCCATCCATCCTCCCATCCAACCCGCCATCCATCCGTCCATCCATCCATCCCCCCTCTCCCCCTCTCTGCCTTTGTAGCGCCCTGATTTCCATAGTGTCTCTGTGGAGAGGCAGTTAATGAATTCCTCTGAGCTGGAGAAAGGGGGAGAATGGTTTGGCGCTTTAGAGAGAAAGAGAGAGAGAGAGAGAGGGAGAGAGGGATTGGGGGGGAGGAAGGCTTTGAGCTATGCCATTCAACTTCACAGCCTCGGTCTGCTTGTGCATTCAGTGTGTGTGTGTTGTGTAGTTTGTGTGTGCGAGTGTGTGTGTGTGTGTGTGTGTGTGTGTGTGTGTGTGTGTGTGTGTGTGTGTGTGTGTGTGTGTGTGTGTGTGTGTGTGTGTGTGTGTGTGTGTGTGTGTGTGTGTGTGCGCGCGCAGTGTGTGTGTGTGTGTGTGTGTGTGTGTGTGTGTGTGTGTGTGTGTGTGTGTGTGTGTGTGTGTGTGTGTGTGTGTGTTGTGTGTGCATCCAGGCCTTTTAACATGAACCTGCTAAGACTACCAAATATTTAGACTGGCCTCAGACCTCCCTTTATGGAGATGGTGGATTGAGGATTCTCAGGAGGCAGCTTGACTCTATTTGAATCCCATTCTCCTCTATTAGCCCCTGCCCAGACAAAGGAATAACTTACAGCAGGAAACGTACAAATAAAGTCCCTCCACAATCCACTCACACCGGCCGTTTCCTCCTGGGTGATTCACTGTGATGTGAGCTGGGGAAGAGTCATAATGGTGGCTTTTTGTGTTTCAACTAGCACTTTTGACAAAAATAGAGATGGTGGGAATAATGGGATAATGATCTCCTAATTGCCTTGTTTGAGATCCGTTGTATTCGTTAATACCTCTCGGGCCAGACACCTGCTTCACTGCATGTCAAACTTAGAGTTCCCAACAAATGACAGAAAATCCAAATTTGAGCCTTGATAGTATTCTTTTCCCATACCTGACAAATGGTGATTATGAATCAGAGCTTTTGGGATTCAATAGACGAGACAGGAGGGAGAGAAAAAAAGACGGCGAGAGAGAGAAATAAATAGTCTTCCCCTATACCTCTTGACAGCAAAGATAAGCATTGATAGATTCCTCACTGACCTGATGTTAAAGCAGATGGATTGTTCTAATGCACCCCAGATAATCCTGTCAGCCCGAGGTGATGATCCCTCACACTGAGCTCCATGCACGTTATTCTATCGCTTATTAATTTTTATATCTGCATCGCGTCTGTCTAAACGCTAATGGCTGACTCATATGTATTCATAACAGGCTTTATATAAACTATGGTGCAATATCATCCACAGAGACAGCAACCCCACATTCAAAGTCTTGCAATTCAACAGAGATGGATCATGCTGGTTGAAGATTTTGACCTGAGGGAAAGTGGGGGAGGGGGGAGGAGAGGTGGGGTGATTGACAAAGACCCTATCATTAGCAATTAGCGGGTGTGCCTGCGTTTGTTTGTTAATAGGTTCTTTAGAAGTCCAATGGAACTCATTTACAGTGGATGGAGCTGATAGCAATCGCTGACCTCCCGCAAAAGGGTCACGGAAGGTTCTCCCCAAAGTGGCCTGCAAGGCATCAACCTGCACGTCCGGAGAAGTTAGGGGTTCACAGAACCGGACCGCAGTCCCTGAGTCCAGAGGTCTCCAGGTCTTCAATCAGGTTCCGCCGTCAGACCGGTAAACGCAGTTGCGTCACTCCCCGCAGAGAGCACCGTGAAACAAGCGTTGCTCCACAAGATTGCTGACTGGAGAAAAAGAGGGTGAAATCCCACCTCCTCCCCTTTACAGAAAGGCTTAGCGGGGGGCTTTTCTCATGGCCAGCGATCTGATTGTTTTTTAAACGGATTATTAACTCTTTTGTTACAGTAGGGGTCACTTTAATGCGTCTTAGGGTCCATTAGCATTGCTTTAAAGAACACACACACACACACACACACACACACACACACACACACACACACACACACACACACATACTGATTGCTGAACTTTGGCGTTCCTTGTCTTTGTTGTTCACAGAGGGAGGGGAATGATACCGTTATAATGCTGTTAAGGACAATACCTCAACTTTAAAGGAGAGCATAAGAGAATGGATGTGTGTGTGTGTGTGTGTGTGTGTGTGTGTGTGTGTGTGTGTGTGTGTGTGTGCTGTGATGAAAAGGTGCCCTTAGGAAGAACAGTGAGCTTAATGCAATAGTGCTGACTTCAAGGGATCCCTCCACAAAGAGGACCAGCATTACTTCAGCGTTCTCCTCTGACTAGGTGCAACACTGAAAACACACCTCATAATCACCCATCAACTGGAAGACATGCATCTCTCAACCCACTGGGCAGGTGTCTCATCATGTTTGTAATGTGCTACATCATGTGTAAAAGAGTAAATAGAATAAAAGTGAATCACACACAGGTTTGCTGATTTATATATGATAAACTGAAATCAGCACAGAGGTTAAACAAATGAAGGCTAACGTTTCGTCTTGAGAACTGTCTCATTCATAAATACTAACATTATCTAAATTGACCATTATGGGAAGATTGGCAACCCATTAATCAATCAATTACCGCCGCACAAATCTATCACAAAACGGTAAATGGTGCATTTATATAGCACCTATACCAAAAGCAATTACATTCATACCTTCACTCATCATCGGTGGATGCAAGGCACCAACCTGTTCATCGGGAGTTAGGGGTTCATTGTCTTGCTCAAGGACACAAAGCCAGGAGGAGCTGGGGATCGAGAACCTTTCAATTCCCAAGGAGCCGTTCTTCTTCCTGAGCCACTGCTGTCCCATTACACAGTATGCACAGACAGTATGGATAAGGACATGCATAGGCAGAGCATATAGGAATGCACAGGAATACATTTAATTGCAATAGCATACAGATTGAAAAAAGTCATAATTATCAGGCTATACAAAAATTATAATTATTGTTTGAGGAGAAAAGTCTTAAATCTAGTTCTTAATTTAAATCAAAAGGAGGAACTGTGGATTTGAGAAGTAATTTTATAACATTGTGCCACTTCAGTCCCCTATATACCTAATAATAGGGTGATAGTGGTCCCTTAAAGGTCTTGCTATAGGAGACTTAATGTCCTTACATCTGATGGTGCTCTTATATTCTGTAATATACAGTATATGTGACATTACAGGTAGCGGGACAACCCATCACCTGCATCTACCAGATTTTGGTATAGATGCAACTTTACTGTTACCTTCTAACATGTTCTACATTCTGTGCTTACTTATCCTTTGTTGGTTTGTAATTTGTGTTACATTCTTTCTTTCTTTAGTCTTGCAGTCTATACATACAGACGCTGGTGTCCAGATTAAGTTCCCCTTGGGAAAATCAAAGCTATAGTCAATTGAGCTCCGTGCAGGCAAAGGGTCAAAGCGTGGTCCGTCACAAAGAGTAGCGAGGTGTTTGCGCTTTGGCTCATATTGACCATATGAATGTGGTGCGCGGGGATGGGAGCGGTGGGGGGTGGGGGGGCTTCAGAGATTTAGGGGATCGTGGCTTGAAGCCCCCCCCCCCCCTTCCAGCTTTGAGCCGTTCTTCTGGGCGAGAGATACAGAGGGTATCCCTTACTGGCCTGACCTCCCGCCACCCACCCTTCACCAGAGGATGAGGTCAAAGGTCAGATCAATAGGCTCCCCAGGGCCCACTGTCTGCAACAGGCCTTAATCATCTATTAACTACTACTGAGAGAGAGAGAGAGAGAGAGAGAGAGAGAGAGAGAGAGAGAGAGAGAGAGAGAGAGAGAGAGAGAAAGAGAGAGACATTTTTATTCTTGCAGTTTCACTTTGCTGCCTTAGTTATATTGCTCATGTTACATTCTGCTCATGTTACATTCTTGTTAAAGCCAATACTGAATTGAGTTGAAAGAGTCTGTTATTATTGCGTCTCCAGGCTCAGACATAGTGAGAGCGTTATCATTTGTTAAGTTCCGACCTCACATTTTGATTGGCTGAGATGCATTTTAATTAGTGCTAATATATCTCCAGATAACAGCACTCAGAAAACATCTCTATAAAAAGCATCTTCTTTGCCTTATTTACCTCATTATACCTGTAACCTAGCAACAGCCGCTGGCTGTCAGAAACAACATAACTTTAACCAGCATAAGTTTGCGAAACGAAAAAAAAAACAAAAAAAAACAACAACTTCGTTAAAAAGTATAAATTGAAGTTTAGATGACAATGAACCTAAAACTTTAGACCAGCCTTAACCTAGAATCACCCCCCAATTGCTATAGAATTAACAGTTTATCCAACATCAAACACTGACCTGGATGCACTAGAAAGGAATGAGGGAACTATTGTTCTTTGTGTATTAAACTTTCATTATTATATTACTTAAAAGCATCCCACTTAAAAACATCCCACAGGCACCCAACACTAACACCCCCCCACCCCGTGTGTGTGTGTGTGTGCGTGTGCGTGTGCGTGTGCGTGTGCGTGTGCGTGTGTGTGTGTGTGCGCGCGCGTGCGTGCGCGCGCGTGAGTGTGTGCATGCATTATAGTATTTGTATAATGCAATGAACTATTATTACTATTGTTATTTTCTCACTATTCGTTCTTGTTGCTACAATGCTGAGGAGCCAAAACCCGATAATGTGACTCTCGTATACCTGGGATGTAACAATCAAAATGTTGAATCTTGAGCTGGGTGTCCGGTGAGGGAGCAACAGACACACGTACGTGTGCACGGGTCTGTCTGGCGTCACTATGGCTTCATTATTTCCAGGCGATGTGACCACCAGCTCTCTCTCTGGGCGTACTTCCTGCTCTTAAGCTCTGTCAACTTCCTGTGAGGGCTCGTGCTGCTCTCATGGCGCTCCGCTCTCCGCCCTGATCCTCGGGGCTGTGGAAACACGCCTGTGTCCCAGCCTGTTCGGACGCCGGGCACATATCGGTTTCACAGTTTTAATGAATGCAGCTCATTCATTGTTCTCCTATAATTTGATCCTATTTGTTCTGCAGCTACTCCACCAAAGCATCGCCTCAGCGTGTCTAACCACACCGTCTAGGCACCATAAGACACACGCCCAGTCAAAATGTGATATGAAACATAAGACGTCGTTATGCAACTATTACCATTATGAACACCAAAGTGGAAAACAGAGTGCTGTGTTTTAAGGAAAGAACCAAAGGTCACACGTGGTGTACTGGTGATAGAAGCCACATTGGTTGTAACCACTTTCGGCCTGGTGTTCCTGTATTTTTGGCATGTCATTAAAGGCGCAATCCTTCAAAAACTTTCAGAAGTATTCAAGAACGTTCAGAAATGTTTAAAAGTTTAAAGAAATGTAGATGTAGATTTTCACTATTCATGTAGATTTTCACTATTCATTGTAAGACTAAGTATATAACAATAATAATAATAATAAACTTTATTTGTATAGCACCTTTCATGACATGAAATGCAGCTCAAAGTGTTTTACAGAGCAAGAATGAAGCACAAGTGCTTTACAGAAAAAGTAAAAAATAATTCAATAATAAAGCAAAAAAGAAAAGCAAAAGGATAAAACAACATTAAAAAATACTTATAGCAAAAAAGGCAGTGAATCAGGCAAAACAGTGAGGACATGAATAACAACACAGAGATTTAAAAATCAACTAAAAGCAAGTGTGAAGAAATAGGTCTTGAGCTGTGCTTTAAAGCTATCTACAGACGCTGCCTGTCTGAGGTGTAATGGGAGTTTATTCCAAGCCGTCGGCATGTGTGTCTGCCATATAGTGCTTAATGGACCAACTTGCAGTGTCACTGGTTGATCCCGGAGCACGGCCAGTGTCGCATGTCATCTCCTCATCGTGCCCCAACCTCCCACGCAACCCCCACCCCATGCACTCCCCCCTCCGTCTGTCTCCACTGTGCTACCGTACCTACAGTAATAACACAGCAGAAATACCTCAGAAACAACCTTGAAAAGGAAGTCTCTCTGTAGGTTCCAGCCCAGCAGAAGGCCATGCTGTCACGTTCTTGAGAAGGTTGGTTTAGAACAGTGGTTCTCAACCACAGGTGGGCTGTGAGGGTATTGCAAATACTTGGCAAAACACAAAGATTTGAATGATAATGTAACATAAATATTTAAAAAAATGAATGATTAAAAAAGAGTCATGGCATTTTTTTTAAACCATGAAAAGTGACTTTTCATTGTGATACAGCTAAATAAAAGCCTAAAGTATACTACCGGTATGTTAGTTCCATTGATCCAAGCCGTAACACAATCTACTGATTGATCATAACATGCTCTGAAAATGCACCTGCGTGGCCAACCCATCTGACCATTTAACATGGCAGCCGCAAACAATTTTGAGATTTGCTACTGGGCCCTGATCCAGAAACGGTTGAGAACCAGCAGTGGTTTAGACCTCTCTCTCTCCCAAGGTCCAGAGAAACAGTATAACAGTGGTGGCAGAGGGAACATTACATTCCACACAGCGGCTCCAGGCACTTCCACCAATTAGCAGTCGAGTGTTTTATTTAAGTCCATGTGAGGAGTGTTTGGCGCTGGGAGCCGGCCCAGTTCATTAGCCATGCTGGAGTCGGGAGTTTACTCAGCTTGCCGGCTCTAACCACGCTCCCAGCGCCTGTTTACCAGCCACAAATATGACAGACTGTATGTCTACTTGACCGTCTGTTTATGTGCGTGTGTGTGTGTGTGTGTGTGCGGTGACGGTCGTATCAGTGTTTGGGGGCTATGATATGTTGAGAGAAACCACATGTGTAAGTTTGTGTATACAGTACATCCGTGTGTGTGTGTGCGCGTGTGCATGTGCGTATGTGCGTGTGTGCG
>NC_139952.1:30296680-30304180 GCF_963454915.1 Gymnoscopelus microlampas
AGGTAATAGAATGAAAACACATTTTATCAAGATTTTAAAGAAGAAAATAGCATGAAATTGTCTCTACATTAATTTGTATCTTATTGAATTTTTTAAGTCAATTATTTGGGGGCCCACTTGCAATACTCTCACGGCCCACCAGTGGTCCCAAGCCCACAGGTTGAGAACCGCTGGTGTAGAGGGAAAAAAAGGAGGGGACCTATACAGCCGTGGGGTCCCCCCGGTCAACGAAGTATATAGGGTTTAAGTGGCTAAAACAACTGCGAGCCATTGGGAGGAATTGAATGGCTCGTCTCATATTGTCACCGCTGCCATTGTGCCAGCAGGCTGGAGGGAGGAGAGTCTTTTAAAATGATGTCGTGGCTTAAAGAAAAGAACTACAACAGAGAGAGGATGAAAGGGACACAGAGAGAGAGAGAGGGTCTCCCTCCCTCTCTCTGAGAGAGAGAGAGAGAGAGAGAGAGAGAGAGAAGGCGAACGGTATAACGACAGGGCTGTAAATTTGCTGTAACTTTTACTTGGCTGATCAGAGAAGCAGGCTGCAAGGGGACAAAGGGTGGCTCAGTGTCGCCGGTGTTATACCCGGGTCAGCTCTTTAACTCGTGGGCCAATGAATAACAGGGCTTTCAGCAGGGACAATGGTGGGCCAGCTTTCTCCCAGCCCTGGGTAGAGGAGCGCGCTATTGTTGAACATTTTAAACTGGGAAGTCACCAATCTGTACTCTCTGGTGGGAGGTTAACACTGCATGCATGCACCATGGATGAGACCAGGAGAGATCCAAGTTGTGTGAGTGTCGCTGTATGTGTGTGGCCATGTGTGTGTGTGTGTGTGTGTGTGTGTGTGTGTGTGTGTGTGTGTGTGTGTGTGTGTGTGTGTGTGTGAGAGTCGCCGTGTGTCTGTGTGGCCATGTGTGTGTGCATGATATATCTGTAACCTGGAGGTCAGTTGCACTCAGTCATCACCATGTCATTACAGATATAAATGCCTAATACAGGCCTAAACAGTCCGTGCATGTGTTTTCCTATGAACAGCTGGTCAAAAGCTTGGATGCTCACTCAAAACAAAACTAACTTTAAATACCAACACACGTGCATGCAAATAAACATGCACGCACACGCACGCGCGAGCGCGCGCACACACACACACACACACACACACACCACACACCACACACACACACACACACACACACACACACACACACACACACACACACACACACACACACACACACACACACACACACACACACACACAGTGCAGGTCTCTTGCCAATTATACATGATGGACTGATTAGTCTCTCATGGGAATGTGTGTGATTTATTTATTTATTTCTTATTTTTTGGACTTTGAGATTATCTATAAATGAAAAGTGTGTTACAAAACAATACACTACGATGAGCCATTCACTGAAAACGTTTATTTTTGTAAGATGCATGTTTGATATGTCAATCCTCGTATCAGTTGTTATTAGTCCACTGTAGTATAAAGATGGCATTTGTCATATATGTTTTTCATTCAGAGTCACACATCAGGTTTGCATTAGGAAGCATGGAACAAAGATACATTTATATCCTTTGCCAAGATGAGACTCGTTAAAGATTTAAAGAGGGAGAGAGAAAGCAAGAGAGAGAGAGAGAGAGAGAGAGAGAGAGAGAGAGAGAGAGAGAGGGGGAGAGGGAGGGAGAAAGAGAGAGAGAGAGAGAGAGAGAGAGAGAGAGAGAGAGAGAGAGAGAGAGAGAGAGAGAGAGAGAGAGAGAGAGAGAGAGAGAGAGAGAGAGAGAGACTATAGGCGACAGCAAAACTTCTGTCTCTGGAGCCCATGATGTAACATGTAACAAGAACCAATAACATAAATAATGTCATTGTGACTGGGTTACCCTTTCCAACGCACTTTTATTCGTAAATCTGTGTATATAAAACATATATCCCTTATCAAATCTCTTAATTACACCAACATGGTTCATGTGAAGCAGTTTGTTTATGCTTATTTATTGAAATGATAAAAATCGCTTTTGTCATTTTGTGCTCTGGGTCTCCGACGGTATAAGCGATATGAATCAATATTGAACAACTACGTGATCTATTTATCGGCTACAATGTATAGTTTGTTTAGAAACAAGCTGTGGCATATGAAGGACAGCCCTAAAGTCTTTGCATTGGTTCTGCGATGTAGCCTGGCTCCAGACCATAGACTCCGTCCACTCACTGAGTGGACTGCCGCTTCAGCTTAAGTCAGATAATCAGGATATCTGCGATGCTGTTATTTTGTTATTTTTCTGAATAGTTTCCACACAGTTTTAGCCCACTCATTGAATTTAGATGTCACCACGACCAATCAGTAAGTGGAGATCTCTGATTGTCTGGCTATGCCAGACTAACCATTTTGTGACCTATTGTGAAATAATGTTGAGGCTCAACAACGTTTTTTTCATTTTGGTTTAAATGACAATCTGGGTTGAAAACCTTGAAAAAAACCTTCCTTTTTCTTCTCAAGTGTTCATCTTTTGTATTTTTTGAGTTATCCCATTTATGTTTTTCTTTCCTTTCAGAGAATGATTTTATTTATTCCTGCCTATTCAAGATTCTTTTGTTACTCATATTATACGAGTACACAAGAGTAACATTCTTTCAACATTTTAGCAACAATAACAAAACAAAGAATTAAGAATAGCAAGGTAAAGAAATAGTTCACCACAGCATAGTGACCCTATTTTGGGCATGTAATAGTCCAGTAATTCTCAACCTGTGGGCCGGGACCCACTGGTGGTTTGGAAGGGTACTGCAAGTGGGACCCCAAATAATTGGCAAAACACTAAGATTTTATTTATAATATAATATTAATGTAAAAACCTTGAAAATGACATTTTTATTGTGATAATGCTAAAAAGGAATACTGTGCTAGTTCACTGATCCAAGCCAGAACACAATTCAGTGAACATTGAGTGAAAATAGCTTGCGTGCAAATGTGTGGCATTGCAATGCGTTGTGAGCTTATAGATTATGTATGTACATTAATCAGAGCACTCTATGAGGTGCATTAACAGTGCTGTGTGCATGGGCTCTATACTTCTAAATATTACATGTATGTCTGCAGTATCTGTACATAAGAATATATTTACGTACTGTATGTATTGCTACATGCTCTGCTTATACATGTCGTTGTGCGTACTGTGATGATTTGTGCAGCAGCTAATTCATGGATTGATTGATTGATTGATGGATTGTCCCTTTTCAGACACCTGTATTCCATCTGGATAATGCTACTGTATGTAATTGATTGACGTCTGCATGAAGAAGGCCACCAGCTGAAATGTGCCACTCTTTATACAGTCAGCCTGTTGAATAATCATCAGCATACCTGTGTGTTACTCCACACAGATCATCACCGGTTATTCTTCACTGGTCTGAGTGCTGCCACTTTATTATGTGAAGAATATTTGTGACATATGGCACATTTTGACAATTAAGAAGTGTTATGTCGAGTTCATCAATAAACAACTCAGTCTAGACCATTTTAATTGACTTGCTCAATCTTGCCAACTGCCCTTAAGTTCCTTTAAATATTAACATGATTTGTTACGTAATTATTTTTATTATTCTAAAGTTCTATCAATCGTTCAGTAAATGTGTCAAATTTGGGAGGTCTCAGGTAGAAATTAGCAATGAGTCTTACTGAAGTCCATTATGCTTCATTTATACTGACCACATTAGTATTTACTTGTGTTAATGTGTCATTTTGAACCGCATGGAAACATTACTGAATGTTTTGTGACCTTTCATACATGAGATATTGCTTAACAACTCTAATAACTAAGAACCACAAACAATAATGCATAGAATAAATAATCATAATTGTTATCATATTATTATAATTGATTCTAATTAACAATACAGTGTGTGTATCCCTACACACACACACACACACACACACACATGCGCGCACGCACACGCACACACACACACACACACACACACAAACACAGGAAAGGGCAATCACAGGGGCATTTGGCTCGCATCATATCCCCTGTGGTGATGGATATATACGTGTGCATGTGGCAAGCTGTCATTCACATGCTCATATTCACGCGCACGCGCGCGCGCACGCGCGCGCGCACGCACACACACACACACACACACACACACACACACACACACACACACACACACACACACACACACACACACACACACACACACACACACACACACACACACACACACACACACACACACACACACACACACACACACACACACACACACACACACACACACACACACACACGGTGGCTGTCTGTCAGGCAGGCAGGAGGGTCAAACGGTGGTTAATTAGCGCTGTCACCTGTTTAGGTCATCACACCTTTAGCAGCGCCCGGCTGCATAACAACCCTGCAATATTAATACTGTCACATACTGTACTGTACGCCTGGGCTGCTCAGCCTACCTGTTGTTCAGATTACACCACCACACTGTCTCTCCTCTCTGACACACTCTGCCTCTCTCTCTCTGCCTCTCTCTCTGCCTCCCTCTCTCTCTCTCTCTCTCTATTTCTCTCTCTCTCTAGCCCTCTCCCTCTCTCTCTCCCTTCTTCCCAAGCTGACGGCAGGCCAACATGCAGGAAATTGTCACTCGGCACTAATGGCTATTATAATGGCGTGTATGTGGCGCGCGCACACGCGTGTGTGTGTGTGTGTGCATGTGTGTACAGTATTTGTCTATGTGTGTGTGTATGCATGTATGCATGTGTGCGTGTGTCTATGCGCACTCGCGTGATGTGTGTCGTGTGTGTGTGTGCATGCGTGTGTGTGTGTGCGTGCGTGAGTGTGTGTGTGTGTGTGTGTGAGATCTGGGTGACAGGTTTCCTCATAATGTCTGTCCTCATCACGCTGCCATATGTGATTGTGCAGCGTCTCTCGTCTGGGCCGTCCCCCTGCTCTCCTCTATGTAAATGATATCAAATATGAGCTGGTAACTGGGTGCAGGAGTCTGTCAAGCCGCCGTCGTGTGTGTGTGTGTGTGTGTGTGTGTGTGTGTGTGTGTGTGTGTGTGTGTGTGTGTGTGTGTGTGTGGAAGTGCAGTGGCACGCCGCGCAGCGCCGGGGAAAACGCAGCGTCCTCCTTGAAGCCGAGGAAGAGCTGTGTGTGTGTGTGTGTGTGTGTGTGTGTGTGTGTGTGTGTGTGTGTGTGTGTGTGTGTGTATGTGTCTGTGTGTGCGTGTGTGCGTGTGTGTGTGTGTGTGTGTGTGTGTATGTGTGAGTGTGTGTGTGTGTGTGTGTGTGTGTGCAGCCATGAAGGATGTCTCATTATTACCTTCCGCTCAGCCCGCCATCCCCGGCCTGTGTGAATTCCCCCGCATTGTGAATTAATGAGTAGCGTTTCAAATTATTCAAGAGAGAGGGGCTGGAAAAACGTGAGATTTTCCGAGACATCAAAGCGAGCGGCGAGATTCCTACCCGCCTGCTTTCTTATTTGCCTTTCTTTTCTATGAGAGGGGAGGGGGACGTTGGGGGTTGGTTGGGTGGGGGGGGGGGGGTGGGAGCTCTGTTTGTGTGTTTGTGTCTCTCTGAATTTGAGGGGTGGATGGGGGTGGGGGGGGTCCTGTATGGAAAACAGGCAGGTGCCTCACTCACGGGGGACGGGGGACGGAGGAGTAAAAAAAAAAAAAAAAGTGGGAATGGTTTCCCATCTGTCCGCGGTCGGCGAGGCGTCTGGAGGTGGCGGGTCCTAATGGACCAGAACCGCTGCCTTCCGCTCCTGAACCCGGCGTCCACCTCCGAATTCCAACATCCAAGCAGGCTGTGACCGACTGAAGCCGCGTTTGTTTCCCGACCAATGGTTTTCCCTGAGGTCTCCAGCTGTTTCCTGTATCTGCCCCGCTGGCGATAGTATTATCACACTGATATCTTTTACCTATGGATTGATAGGTGCTTGGGGATTAACCGCTTGAAACAGAGCATCTCTGTTCTCTGGGGGGCGAACGTTTGCCAAAAATAGCCGATCTTCAAGCTCACGATGTGTCGCAAACGCAACGCGTTGCGAGCTTGTACATTGGCTGTTTTCTGCAGAAATCTGGTGTAAAGGGAAAAAAGGGGGGACTAGTTTAGGCCCCTGGGGGACTCCGGTCATTGAAGTTTATAGGGTTGAAGTGGTTAAAAAAATAAAGGCATTGATATTTAATGCTGCTGATAAGTATAATAACTGTTATCTACCGGTGCCTAGACATAATACACATACACGTGCGCACACACTCGCACAGAAATGTGCATGAACACACACACACACACACACACACACACACACACACACACACACACACACACACACACACACACACACACACACACACACACACACACACACACACACACACACACACACACACACACACACACACACATACACACACACACACACACACACACACAGGAACACTCACAAGGGGATAGCGGAGGCTGGATAAACGCCAGCCAAGCCTCATTAGCTTCTAGCTGCGTTTTGGAGAGACAGACAGACCGAGACAGGAGGGGAAGAGAGTGAGAAAGAGAGAGAGAGAACGATAACGGGGATGGAGGAGGGAGGGATGGAGGGAGCGAGGGAAGGAGGTGGGGGGTTAGATAAGCAGAGGGGAGTTGAAAGAGAGCGAGAGAGAGTGGAGGCAGGGGGAGGAGGAGGAGGAGGAGGAGGTAGAGGAGGGTGACCTGTTGGATTAAGACTCTATTAGAAACCCATCTGGACCTGCTTGACCACTTCACTGCTGATCCTCCCACAGCAGACACTACACTAACGCACGCAGCCACGCACATGCGCGCACGCACGCACACACACTATACACACACGTGTATAGATATATAAATATAGATAGATATATAGATATAGAGCAGTGTTTCACAAACACTGGGTCGGGACCCAATGTTTGGGTTGTGGACCCATTTTTATGGAACACAAGTAAATATCCCTTAGTTTTGTTTTTGTTTACTAAAGCAAAATCTAATTATTATTTTAAAAAATATAATAATTAAATGTATATATAATAATAAAAATAATAATATAATATATAAAAAAAAATATATATAATAATAAAAAAATATAATAATAAAAAAATGTAAAACTTGAAAATAGCCGATCTACAAGCTCACAATGCATTGCTTTGCGATGCGTTGTGAGCTTGTAGATCGGCTATTTTCACAAGCTTGGGTCCCGGGGAGTCTCGAGCGAGTTTCGTAGTCCTGTAGTCCTCTAAGTCCTGTAACACCTACTGTTGTCATGATCTGTCATTTCCTCTCTTGTCTCTATTTTTCTTTCCTGTTTCATATGTCTCTCTCTTTCCCCTTTGGTCACTCCCACATACCATACACCTTTTTTCTTTCATGCTTTTGCAGATACAGCCTTCATGAATACCATTCAGAGAGCCTATCGGTGATCTGTAGCAACTCAGGAACACATTACACCAATTCTGTCCTTGAACTGTAGGATTGCAGTCTCATGCTTGGGAGGTGT
>NC_139952.1:30314180-30361708 GCF_963454915.1 Gymnoscopelus microlampas
GTAAGGCGGGTCTATCGCATAATGCTGGTGGAATTCATAATAACGCCTCATTTGCACTGCAGCCTCACAATATTGTCAAGCTCACAAACATTGCACACTAGCAGCATATCCACTTGATCCACTGGTATAAATCTGTCTCTTATGCTAGTTGTCTATCCTACATTTTGTGTAAAAATCCCTTTACAACTTTGTTCTTGAAAAGAGCTTCACAAATAAAGTTTATACCATTTTAATGTACGGACGGTTGGGTTGTGTGCATCCACAGCTTTTGGACTAGTATTATTATAATATTGTGTCGATATCGTGAATCTAGTACCGTGTATCGTTTCATAAGATGACTCTATCGATATATTATAAACACAGTCTTTTTCATAGTCTGCAAATGGAGCGAACGCTCTTGGGAATTAGTATTGCTGACAAATCCAGCCCTCTCTCATTAATGTGAACACTCCTTAACTCAGCTCTCAGATTGGAGGAAAGATGTAGAGATTAGATCCACATGTTATCCAGATGATTATTATCTGTATCACAGAAAGGGTAATGGGTTCCCACAGAACCAGACATGACTTCACCGGCCTTTCGTGTGAAGTAGGCTTACACTCTTATGGGCAGATACCCATACCTGTATTTAGTTTTTACCAAAAGCTACCATAAGCTGATATACAGTATGTCCATAGCTTGTAGACAGCGATGGAAGAGGTCCGGTATTCAAAATTCACTTGAGTAAAACGTATAAAAGTATTGGCATCAAGATATACTTAAAAGTACTAAAAGTAAAAGTACTCATTATGCAGAATGAAGTTTTCAGATGTATAAAATCCTTTGAATATGAAAAGAATCTATGTATAATAAATGTAGCTACATGACAAGTATTATTCTCCCCCTAAAACATCCCTAAAGGCCCTTGCAGACAGGGTGCGATTTTTCGCATGGAAAAAACGGACAATATCATTTTTTAAATGAACACATGGTTCTCTATGACTTCATGCACACCAGCTCCGAATTTGCCGTGCGGCAAGTGGCTGCGGCGATGCGTTTTTTCCCCCATCAAACCCAGTTCGATTTGTGCGTCTTTTCGCATGCGGTAAAAACTGATTGACTAATCTCACCCTGTCTGCAAAGGCCTTTAGGGTGCAGTCACACCGAACTTTGATTCTGCCTATGAGGCGGATTCTGCCAATGCTTTTCAATGGGAACGGAGCAGCTGTTGCCATTCACAGATTTCCGCAAAAAAACGCTCTGTTCCCATTGAAAAGCATTGGCAGAATCAAAGTTCGGTGTGACTGCACCCTAAGGGAGCCTAACTGTACTTCTTTCTTTCTTTGCCCTCATTTTATATTAATTCCCATTGAAATGAGGGGTCATACACTGCCGCCGTTTTTTTTTCTCCTCTGTAAATAGATATAGATATATAGATATTTGTATTTGTTGATGACATGTATTTATATGTTAATATTCTATGCTCTGTTGATGAACTGAATACATAGGACCACAATGGAAACAAGTCCCCAGGACTTTTTTGTATTCTCCTTTTAGCCTAAATGTTTTACTGTACTTCCGTGCTGTTTACATTTTGTGACTAATAAAGTATTCAATCAATGAAAATAGTAATCCAGCATCTATGAATATGTACTGTATACTTTTGGTCCTCAAAAAATGGCAATAAGCTTGGGTAATCCAACGAGTATCCAAATAGAACATCCAAACACAATAACACCAAACGCACCACGATGAAAACATAACAAGCCAGTCATTTCCTCGCACCTGAAGTTTGATGAAATACATTGCAGTGAATGGAGCCAGCTGGACCAGCTCATGAACAAACATTATTTCTGAACGATTGCGACCTTTGTCATATAATCGGTTCAAGAACAAAAAAGAAGACATATCACAGGTTGTTTTCTAATCCCTTGCTTTTCGATGTGCACAGTCCATACTTTTATTGAGGCATCTAAACAGCGGCAGGTATCGTTTCTGTCTCGGAGGTATCGTGAGATTTGGCTGCCAGACAGGAAATGGTGGACAGTCTCGCAATACTTTGGCCGTTTAGAAACATACTTTGTGCCCTTTAGATACCTCTAGAAAAATATTACAGTGTACACATCGAAAAGCAACACAGCAGAAAACAACCTGTGATTAGTCTTCTTTTATATTCCCAAACCGATTATATGACAAAGGTCGCAAATGTTCAGATATAATGTTTGTTCATGAGCTGGTCCAGCTGGCTCCATCCACTGCAATGTATTTAATCAAACGTCCGGTGCGAGGTTTGCCACCCATGAATGTCATGTCAATATATCTAGAGAACGGATTGACGGGACCGACGTTTGTGTCGGGAATGGAGGAGCACTCGTTTTGTACCACTTGACGTCCCTGCATACTAACTTGACCAAATAGCAGGGTTTCCAACCGTCCCTTGAAATAAGGAATCGTCCCTTTAATTGGAAACAAAAAAAAACGGGGACACACATACTTTGTTGCTTATTTTGGGGAATCAATCAATGACACAAATCTTACAAGTTCAAACAGCATAGTAATACAGGTTGTAACCACTTTAAACCTTAGTCAACTTGACCAGAGTTGTCTCTGTACTTGGGCTGCTTTTCTCTGTCTGCACCAAATCTGTTTGCCAAAAATAGCCGATCTGCTTTTTTTGGGTAACCTCCCCAGAATATGGATGCTGGGGTTCAAGTGGTTATTATTTTTCTTAGAAACAAGGGACGACCAGCCAGGTGTCCGTTATTAGAATTTTAGGTAGTTGGCAACCATACCAATTAGTGAGGCTCTGGTTAGCATTTAACATGTGACGCCATACCCCATCCCAGTTGCGTGCCCTGCATCAAACCTGGACTCAGTGAGTGATTTGGCTAATGACCACATTTATTTGTCAAACACTATATAAATGCTTTGGACAAATGCAGAGTGAAAGAAACTACCAGGATTTTCACACGTATAAGTTTCAAAAACATATCAAAGTATACGTCATATTTTTGGTAAATAAGTGTTAAATAGCCCTATATTTACTGTTTTTCAGTAACAGGGCTCTCCCTGTCTCTCCAGCTCTTTAGTAAACAGAAAAGACAGTTTCAGTTCGAGATATCAATTGTACAATAAATAAACAAGTGGAATTGTAAGTGATGAGAGAAACATATGAGCAGACACAATCGGAACACTATAACATTTAAAGCTAATAAATGCTCTTTGTGGAGTTCTCCCTCGTGGTTGGATAAAATTGTAATCCTGACCTGAAAATTTGTTTTTCTGTTTACTATGAGCTGCAGAGACCGGGAGACCCCTGATACTGAAAGAAACACTCATCATTAGCAATGATTACGATGGGAATGTAGAGCTTTAACCTTTTAACAGCTTTTTATTTTAATTTAAAATGTTCACAAAAACATCACTTCAACCAACAAAAAGCACCATTTGGGTGGAGTGGGTCTTTAAAGGGATAGTTCACCCCCAAAAATATTTTTTTCCTATCGATTACACACCCCAAGACCTGGACCTGGTTTTTGTCGCATTCCTAAGCCAATAATTTGATGACCGGCGGCAGCTCCGGTAGGAGACTCAAAGTGTCAACTTTGAGTTGAAACCTCTCAATATCATATATGTATGTGTCTGACCTAAACGTGAACATCCCTGAGAAATTAACTCTTCCATATAACGCCATATAACTTACTGTACCTACTGTACAGCTTTACATAAATGAGCCATCATCTCTGACCCCTGCAGACTGGATCAATAATCCACTTCTTGAATAACTCACAGCTGTCGGGTAGGAACCTTGTCCCAAGTCCAAAACCATACATTTTTATATTATTATAGGCCTATGTAAAAAAAACGATTTAAAATAGTGAAAATTGCAGATCTACGAGCTCACAAGGCCATCGCGTGGCGCTGTGTGAGTCTGCAATTTTCACTGCTTTTGTGCAACACTCTTGTATGTTGAAGTAGGGCATTAATTGACCCAAAAAAAAAAGTTGAAATATGGAAATAAGGGGTTTCTGCACGACAGCAACAACATGCTGTGTACATTTAGACACAGACACACACGCACAAACACACACACACTCGTGCACACACACACAAACACAGAGTTCATGTAGAGACATCCGGATGCACACCCAAACACACGCACGTGTGTGTGACGCGCGCGCACGCACGCACGCACGCACGCACGCACGCACGCACACACACACACACACACACACACACACACACACACACACACACACACACACACACACACACACACACACACACACACACACACACACACACACACACACACACACACACACACACACACACACACACACACAAACCCAACCACACAGGCACACGTATTTAACCAGGAAATTGGTGTAAGTTGACACTAATGTAATATTAATACGCAGGTGGTAGAGAGCGTGTCCCACTGCTGTCCGTCTGGCAACACTGTAGGAAACCTGCTTGGTCTCTGCTGGTCTCTACCAGTCTGGGTCTAGTCTTCCTATGGCTTTGTTTCACCCAAGGGGCAAGGCTGAGATATTTACGATGAGGCCGACAAAATGGCCAGAGTGGCGCTGTTTTACCCTGCGCCGACCTGTGAGTTCAGAAAGAATTTATTTTAGCGCAAGTGAATGGGTTTTTTGACAAACTTTAGACTAGATTTTCTTACTGTAATACAAATTGTCATAAATTCTATATGCTTCCAGTCGCTAGTTTAAAGTCTCCTTTCAATCATCAGGATATGCGTTTTGCTAAATTATGGTTCTATTTATTATAAAATTGACGATAAAGTAGGCTATTCTCTAGGAGGGGCGGGATGATTTGATTGACACGCTACACAACCAATAGCATTCATTCCCCGCCCCCCGCTCTTGATTGACAAGTTACCCAACCAATAATGGTCTGAACTCATTCTGACGCGTATTGAAAGATGGCGGACCTACAGTCTTGGCAGCAAAGGCTTCATTTTCGGTCTGTAGAAAGCAGCGGAGGGGGTTTGTCCATCTCATTTATACAGTCTATGGTTTCACCACAGACAAAACAACAATAGATACACTACAGTAGATAACAACATGCACACAGAGCCGCAGAGACACAGAGACACAGACACACAAGCCGAGCAGGGTTTCATAGTTGGCTCCACTTGGGCCGCGCCTCCTTCCGCGTTCGCAAACATGCAGACTTAATACTTAATTCAAAAACATCCCAGAAACAAATCAAAATAAGTACTTTATAAACACACATGCACGCACGCACTCACACAGGCACACACCCACGCACGCGCACACACACACACACACACACACACACACACACACACACACACACACACACACACACACACACACACACACACAGAATGACAGTCCCAGATAACACAGGGGGAAAGCGAAGCGGTTGAGATTTTAGAACGTCAATCTCTGTCTCTGTCTCTTTCTCTCTCTTTATGCGCCCTCCCTGCACCACTCATACATAAGCACTGAAGACGTGTGCTGCCACCAACATCATTCCTGTACCCAAAACCTCAGCCATCACCTGTATGAATGACTACAGGCCGGTCGCTCTCACACCGGTGATTATGAAGTGCTTTGAGAGACTGGTGCTGGCAAACATTAAAGCCTGCATCCCCCCCACCCACCTACCAACACCAGTTTGCCTACAAGGCTAACAGATCAACTGATGACGCTGTCGCACTAGTGCTTCATAAAGCCCTCTCTCACCTGGAACATCTTGAGAGGAACCCTAACATCTACAGTATGTAAGGATGCTGTTTGTTGACTTTAGCTCTGCATTTAATTCCATCAGCCCCTGTAAACTGGTCATCAAACTGCAGATGCTAGGAATACAACCAAATCTCTGTTTGTGGATAAAGGACTTCCTGACCAGGCCAGGCTAGGCCATTATACTGTACATCGTCCACTGTTACACGGAACACCGGCGCCCCTCAAGGATGTGTCCTTAGCCCAATTCTCTCTTTTCACCAGTGACCGTAAACCGCAATGGACTTCCACAGAACCTGCTCATCAACTTCTACCACTCTACCATTGAGAGTATCCTGACTTATGCTTGCACAGTCTGGTACTCCAGCTGCACTGATGCAGAGAGAAAAGACCTGCAGCGGGTGGTTAAGACAGCGCAGTGGATCATCGGCTCTCCACTACCACGCAGCTGAGTGACATCGACTCAAGACGTCTCCACAAGCGGGCCTCAAAGATCTTCAAGGATCCTTCCCACCCCGGACACCCCCACTGTTCGGGACCCTTCCATCAGGCAGGCTGAAGATCATTAAGACTAGGACCAACAGGCTGTCAAACAGCTTTTTCCTAAAAGCTGTGAGAGCACTGCTGGATTCTCATACACAAACACTCACACATGAACTCTGTTCTCTCTGTTTATGATGCCAAGTGCAATATGGGCTATTGGGCAAGTGCAATATTATATGATATGATATGATTCCCTGTGGTCCCCCCTTATTTTAATATTTAAATATTCATTGATTTATTGTATGTATTATGGATGTTTTATTGACAACATACTATGATGACTGGACTATGACGGACAGTTTATGGTATAATGTTGCTCTATCAGTATTTCTTTCTTTGTTGATGATGCTATTTGTTTATGTGGATGCACTAAACAAAATTTCGTTGTATGTTCCATACAGTGACAATAAACATTTTATTTTATAACTATATACATACCATATAATATACAGTTCATTTACGGCAAAGTTGCCCGTGACAGACATCCAAAATCAAATGCTTTTGAAACTAAATGTGAAGTCATTCCTTTGGCCTGAACTCACACGCACGCACACACACACGCACACGCACACACACACACACACACACACACACACACACACACACACACACACACACACACACACACACACACACACACAATAAATGCATTCAGACTTCTTTGCCCTTGGCTAGTACGCACATCCCCTGATGTGCATGGCCATAATGTCCTGGCCTAGAGTATAATGCCTCAATCCATCGCAGAGGAGAGAAAGAGAGAGACAGAGAGAGAGAGAGAGATGGGGGATCAAGAAAGAGACAGAGCAAAAGTCACAGAGAGAGAGAGGGGGGGGGGGGGGGGGGGGGGTTGTATATTTCATACTCACATGGCAGTTCACACAACTGAAATATCTGAATATTTACAATGTCCATGAATAACCTTTAAGAAAAGAATGAATATCCTAAATCAATGCACGTTTAAAATGTACATTGTGTTTGGCATTTAAAGGCTTGTAATGAATGGGACGGTTGATTTCACGTATGTTTTTGTTTTTGTTTTAGGGATCTGGAGTTGAATGCCATACTTCTGGTTTGGCAATGGGACATTTGGGCTCTGGTGGGGGGGGGGGGTCCCTACAGGGTGTTTCTACTGCCGTGAAGGGTGAGAGAGAGAGAGAGAGAGAGAGAGAGAGAGAGAGAGAGAGAGAGAGTGTGAGTGAGGGGTATCAAGAAAGAGACAGAGTGAAAGAGAGAGACAGAAAGAGAGAGAGAAGGGGACAGAGAAAGGGTGTGAGAGAGAGAGAGAGAGAGAGAGAGAGAGAGAGAGAGAGAGAGAGAGAGAGAGAGAGAGAGAAGGGGACAGAGAAAGGGTGTGAGAGAGAGAGAGAGAGAGAGAGAGAGAGAGAGAAGGGGACAGAGAAAGGGTGTGAGAGAGAGAGAGAGAGAGAGAGAGAGAGAGAGAGAGAGAGAGAGTACGTGGGTCTGCCTTCAATCAGGTGAGAGTGAAAGTTCCCTGTTTGACATAAGAAGAGGAGAGTAGAGAGAGGGGGTTGGTGGGGTGGGGGTAATGGTGAGGTGGAGAAGAGGGGAGGGGGGGTGGGGCAGCAGGGGAAGTCATTATCACTTCCCAACCTCACCGGCCCTCTTTAATGTATTCAAGGGAAAACAGTTAGATTTGGTCCCTTTGGCTTGCCGAGCGTAAACAAATCGATTTGAATAGGATGAGATATAAAAGGACTGTTTGTAATGGCTTCCAAACCCTCTGCGCTCGCACACGCACACACACACACACACACACACACACACACACACACAGACAGACAGACAGACAGACAGACAGACAGACAAACATGCGCGCGCGCACTCACGCACAAGCACAACACGCACACACGCACAGACTGTATATTCAAATTGGTTTACGTATGTGTTTGTCCCTCATGGGTTTCCATACCACACAGTAAAATCCTCTGTTTATTTAATAAATGGAACCAAATGGACCCATAGTTCGATAGTATATTGTTTAGACTGACGCTATGTTCTTGGTTTACCGGGGATCCTAGTTTCTTGAGGCACTACACTGTCTCTCTGCATTCTATGTACTGTATGTGATTACCTTGCTTATTTGTCGCATCTGCTAAATCAGTCTTTCTCAACCTTTTCTGGATCAGGGCCCAGACCTTTTCTGGATCAAGTGTATGCATTTTCAGAGCATGTTATGATCAACCAATCAATTGTGTTCCGGGCTTGGATCGATGGAACCAACATAGTATACATTTTTACATTTCAATTTAGCGGTATTACAATGAAAACACTTTTTTCAAATTATATTTTTTTCATCAACATTTTAAGTGTTTTGCCAGTTATTTGGGGGCCCACCTGCAGTATCCTCATGGCCCACCACAGGTTGAGAATCACTGTGCTAAATGCCTGAATTGTAAATTGTAATTGAAAACTGTAGTTGTTGCTCTAAAGTGAGTCAGTCCCTGCTCCGGGTTCTGACCCTCGTCACTCGGAGGGATTTACCGCCGAGCGTTTCGGGGTAGCGGTCCGCCGCGGCTCAGCCCCACCTCAGCCTGAGTCCGACAGAGGGGTGGGGGGGGGGCTTCGTCAGCCAAACATCAGCACAGGGTCCCGCTTGTCCTCAACTGATTCCGAACATATTTGAGGATCCGTCCGAAAACTGATTAAAGGAAAATAGAGAGCTAATCCCCCCGGAGGTCGAAGGTCTTATAACACACACACACGTCACACATGCACACACACACAGACACGCACACACACAGGCACACGGCCGTTATACACGCGCGCATGTACGTTAGCAGTTACACATGCGCTCTGTAGGACATGTGTAACCTAATTCTGTTGTGATTTCCTCCCCCGATGGGGGCTGGAGAAGTCTAGGAGAGGTTAAAGAAACATAACGCAGTGTGAAAATACATGCGTGAGGTGTGCGGGCTGAAACGTGACACACACACACACACACACACACACACACACACACACACACACACACACACACACACACACACACACACACACACACACACACACACACACACACACACACACACACACACACACACACACACACACAGCTTTGATTAATTGCAGCCAGTCTGTGTTTGCCAGTGAAACAGTATTCATTCTGGTTAGTAACCCTCTCTCTCTCTCTCAATATGGGGACGGTGTCAAAACACATCTGTAAGGAGACCATTTTTGGGGGATTAAATCCTTGGTTTGGCCTCACTTACCTCTGAGACACTGAGGTTAGAGGTGGGGGTTATGAACTATTACAAAATAACCTGCATAATGGCTGCACACATTCATCCGTAATTGGGGGGGAAATACAGACTTTCGGTGATGCAGCCCAATTAAATTAAATTCTGCTAAAACATAATTCTAGTCCTGTTTGGGAAATGACACACAGAGATGAATGTAAATACACTGTATATTTATAACTTTAGGAGTAGATGCTGCACCTTCAGTCACCTCAAACGCGCTAGGACCAAAGTACAAACTTTATTATCCTGGCTTACTATTGCTGTTTTCTATGATTAATCATTTTCCTTTTTTTTCCTTTGTTATTGTTTATATGATTATTATTGCTGCTACAATGTCTGAGGAACGAGAACAACATTATTTTACTCTTATATACTGTAAGATGTAACAATAAATATACAATCTTAAATCTTGAATCCTGAATGTGTACATTGTTTGAATATTAAATGGAAATAAAAGGCTAGGACGGTAAAATTGTATACATAGCCTAAATCCCAAAAAGTGCCTGAAAATAAAATACTAGTAGTAATAAAGGCAAAATCTATTAAATATTCTCAATTCTGTAAACGGTAAAGCGTAGCTCATATTTAATCTGTGTAAATATTTATTAGTGGTTATGTGGTATTGATTGGAACTCCAGGGTTTGCCACTCAGTGTGTGTCTGCATGCGTGTGCACGTGTGTGTGTGTGTGTGTGTGTGTGTGTGTGTGTGTGTGTGTGTGTGTGCATGAATCGTGATTGCGTATGGTCATGTGTGTGCGCGTGCGTGTGTGTGTGTGGGTGTGTGTGTTTATGATCCGCTCCCGAGAGGGGATCTGAAGGGTCTCTCTCTCTCCCAGCCTCACACACACACTCTCACCAGGGCAGATGACGCAAATGGTCCTCCTCAATTATTCAGGCGCTTTAAATGGCAATCTGCACGGGGGCCGCAACCAGAGGCGGGTGGGTAGAGGAAGAGCTGGAACACCCTATATTTAACCACCAGAAATCCTTTCTAACGCCACGAAACATTTCTGAAGCGTTCATCACACAACCTCCATGGGAGGAAAAGTGAGTGATTCATAATAGCGTCAAAGTTTCAGACATATGCTGCGTGTAGACCGCGAGGGGCACATATTTTCGCGAGGTGTGAACGGCATGTGATGTGCTATGTCATTAGACTGTCACTTTTGTGATTTAGCGCGACATATTGAACACATTTAACTGAAAGGAAAGGGCCCCGGCATCAGCAGATTTCCTGTATAGGGGACGGGAGATCTACTCGCTCGTTCCCAAAATCTGGGCACTTCTCTGTGAAGTCTCGTCACTTTCCTACCGTGTGCAATTTTCGTTACCACATGTTTATTTTAGGCTGAAGAACAATCAAGCTGAAAGCGACAACACAGAGACGTCAACAGTTGAATAGTGATGAGGTCAGGGGTAAATATTAGTCTAGTCTCTAAGCAGGAGATGGATGATGGATTCAGGAAAGACGAGAGAGAACGCAAAGCACAGCAGAGATTTCCATGTGGAAATCTCTGCTGTGCTGTGCGTCCTTGCTCAGCGGGGGAAAGGGGAGAAAGAGAGTGCAGACACACTGCCTTGGCGACACTTCACTCGCTCCTCACCCTGCATTCCATGGCTGGGATCACTTTGTGGTTTTGATGGCAGACCAGCCAGCATATCTTCTTGGAGACTCGACTGAATGAGGTGTCAGCAAGTTTGGTTGGTGTGGCTGTTTCGTTTCGTTTCGCCCCACCGGAGGATCTGGAAAAGGAGGGACGTGATAATTTAGCTACTTTTCAAAGCCCTTTTTTATACTATACGATCGTACGATGGCATCACGCTGCAAAAACAGCCAATGTACAAAAAAAGAATGTTTGGGGAAAATATTTTTTTCCTATAATGACATTCCCAAAATACGGACACCAGGTTGAAAGTGGTTAATTGGGAGTAAAAGAGCAGATTTTTCAGAAGAGTAAAAAAAAAAGTAAGCAACATTTACAAAATAAAGAAGGTGTAAATATTTTGGTACAGAGTGCTCCAGAGCTGACGTCTTTTTGCTGGTTAACCCGGATGTTACCTCCGTCATGTGTTTCCACTGCAGATTTCCAATGGACTTTTTGGAATGGGTAATGGATAAATTAAGAAAATAAGCTCCGGAGCAACAAAATCTTATGACATTAAGACGTTTTGTTCAACAGGAAATCACAAATCAACACACATTTAAAATGTTTCAACCACACAGGAAATTAACCAGATGAACCCTAGCATCCCTATTCTGGGGCAAACATTTGGCGGGAATAGCCGATCTACAAACGCACGTTGTGAGATTGTAGGTAGGAGGATATTTTCGGCGAAGAGATATATAATAGAGGAGTGAAAATACCGGAGCTCCAGTATAGGAAGTATATAGGGTTTAAATGATTAACATAAGTAAAAAATAAATAGGCCTAAATAAATAACAGATTTAACATTACCGTAGATGGTTAGAATGACAGATTTAAATTCATGGTTGAGATATTAACAGGTGTAATTAATGTCAGAAGAACATTTTGTATCTCTCTTAGGTTTATATTAACCATAGACCTTAGTTTCTGCATAAATCGAAGACCCTATGGTAAAAAAAGCATTGGAAATCTGTCGAGGGAACCCACTGCAAACTCTCATTCAAGATTCAAAGGGCTTTATTTTCCCTCTCACTCATACAAGTACAAGCTGTAAAATGTGGCATGCTCTGCAGGCTGTGCAAACAGTAACAATAACAACATAACAACAAGATAATATTCTGTATAAAATATAATACAGGTTAATAAAAGACAAGTGGTAAAACCTTTAGCAGCAATGGAGAGAGTACAGAATATAAACTGGCAGCCGGGATATACATAATATGCAGTAGTTTTAGGACAGTTTGTCATTTAGGGCTACAAACTGTGTTTCCTTCTGGCATGTGTTGTGTGTCACGCTGTGTCACGCTGGCAACATGACAAAACTTGAAGTGAGCTCTCAGATCAGCCTTAAGACGTTTTAAACAAAGAACCAAAAAAGCACAAAACCAGTAAAACTCTGTCAAAAAAAGAAAAGAAAAAAAAGTATATAATTTCTTACAAATACACATGGATTTTGATGGTACTCTTTGCGAGGTTTACAGACAATAAAAAACACCCTGCAATGAGTCTGATTATCAATGGTTAATGTGCTGGCTTTTCATACTTTTGTGTGACACTGTGTGACGAAGTAGGGCATTCATTTACGAATAAACATAAAATGTTCAAAAGTGGAGATACAAGGTTTCTGCCCGACAGCAACAATATATATATACTGTACTGTAACTATACATATATAATCTACATTGCACATTACATAGGCCTACTTCCATACTGTTCTAATCTGCACATGACTTTTCCAAGGAACTAAAAATGGTGTGTGACCTCCTATTAAAAAAAGACTGAAAACCGCCGACATAAAGCGGAAACGGAAGAGGAAACACACACTGCACTCACTGTGTACGGAGATGGAAAAAATGGTAACAGAACAGCACCACAAAAGCACATTATGTAGCGCTGGCTGTATTAGAGCCAGCACAAACAGAACACAGTAAAAATCCTGTGCTAATTTATCCATCTCCACTTGGTTACAAATGTAACCAAATGGGCCCGTAAAGGGTCCATTTGGTTACATTTGTGCACTCTCTAATTAACACGTTACTGTGTGGTAGTCTATACTGGATGTTAGACAGGTGACATAGTGCTGCCTTATCGGGTCCTGGCATCCCTGCCATTGTATTTAATTCAGTGGTGATGGGATAATCCACGCACTTCCACACCGTAAAGACGTCTCTATTCCTCAGACCTTATCACACACACACATGCACACATGGATGTGTGTGTGTGTACATACACACACACACACACGCACACACACACACACACACACACACAGACTTACATATGCACTCTCTCACATATACACTCTCACACAGACATGCACGCACGCACGCACGCACGCACGCACACACATCAACATTTTAGGACGCCATTGCAAATGGCAGAAAATAGCTGAACAATAGCCGAAGAATTGGCGATAGCTGCTTTCAGATCGTCTATTTTTTCCGGTGCGCGACACCGCCATGTAACTATAAGTATAAATCAGGCATAACTCCAATCCTAACCTCTAGATGCCTAATCCTCATCCAAATCCTAACCGCAACCTGAGTCTTTTCCTAATTGTAAGCCTTATAATTCCCCAAATCTTTTAACCATGAAACAACCATTTCTCTTGTGAGGACCATTTCTCACTGTCCTGTCTATTTCTCAAATTCTACTATACTTGTGGGGACATCTGGCCCTCACAAGTATAGTAATACACACACACACACACACACACACACACACACACACACACACACACACACACACACACACACACACACACACACACACACACACACACACACACACACACACACACACACACAGACACACACAGAGAGAGGCAGAGCGACATCTGAGGGACTATCGGTGTGTTTGAGGTAGCAATCTCCCAGGAGCAGCTGTAGCCTACAGCCTGTATGGAGATGGAGAGTGGGGACCCCGTCACCCTGACCCCTGCCACCCCACACAAACTGCACAGTTCCTGGGGAACAAGAGATGAGGGCTGGTAGGGGGCTGGCGGTTCACTGGTGCTTACTTCAAACGCTTCACTATAGAGACTGCTGCAGAGTGTTATCTGATGTAGGCGTATACACACGCACATGCGCGCACACACACACACACACACGCACGCACGCACGCACACACACACACACACACACACGCACACACAATATATATAGGGGTATATATATATAGATAGATATATATATACACACACACACACACACACACACACACACACACACACACACACACACACACACACACACACGTCTATATATATATATATATATATATATATATATATATATATATATATATATATATATATATATATATATATGTTTAACCGGAAGTCTGAGGTGAGGATAAAATGGTAGGTCATATTCGTATTGTACTCTGTGTAAATATGTCGCCAAATATGTCCAAAACCGCTAATCTTTTATAACTATTTTAGGATACTGAAAATAGACAAGCTTGTAGATTTGCTATTTTCACTATACTTTAGGGTGACACTCTTGTAGTAGGGCATTAATTTAGGAAAAAACATAAATGTTGAAATATGGACATATGAGGTTTCTGCCAGACAGCAACGAGCTGTACAGTATATAGAGCTGTTAACGCTGAACCACTTAAGCCCTGTTTTATTCTTTCTCGTATAATGGTATCACACAGGCAAAATAGCCTATATTAATGACATGTCCAAATCTAGTGACATGCTAAAATGTTGTGTTATGAGCTTGTAGATCTACTATTGTCACTATTTCTGATCATTTCTGACAATTATTTGACAACTTTTGTCTATAATGACATGCCCAAAATAGGGAAAGTGGGCAGGTGAAGTCGCATATACACACACACACACACACACACACACACACACGTACGCGCGCACACGCACACGCACACGCACACACACACACACACACACACACACACACACACACACACACACACACACACACATCCTGTTGGCCTCATTAGCAAACAGAAACACAAAATCCAATCAATGACAGTGATCTTGTGGGTGTGGGCGGTGCGCGTGAATGTGAGCAACGTTTACCTAATAAATGCAATAAAATGTCAGCCAGTAATTAGCCCAGGTTTGATTTCATTGCTAGCATGCTGATGTACTGTAGTGATGGCAGTGGTGGAAAGTAACTATACTGTAAGTACATTTACTCAAGTACAGTACTTGAGTACAATTTTGAGGTACTTTACTTGAGTACTTCCATTTAGTTTTTCTCTCTCTCTAAGTCAAAAGTACTTTTTACTCCACTACGGTTATTTGAAAGATTATATACAAGTTACTTTGTAGATTCAAATTATTATAATAAAACAAACATTAAACAATTAAGCCCTATATTATATTTTGGCTAGTCAAAAATAGCTGATCTACAAGCTCACAACGAGGCACATCGTGACGCTTTGTGAGAGTTGTGAGCTTGTAGCTCACTACAAGCGTTGTGAGCTTGTTTTAAATCAGTTATTTTTGAAAAACAATTTAGTCAAATTTCAAAAACTTCCATTATTTTATTTTTTTACCTGGGTAGGCTACTGCAAGTATATTTTAATGCCAATACTTTTGTACTTCTCCAGTAAAATCTTTAATACAACCTTTTTACCTGTAACAGAGTAGCCTATTTCTATATTTGTGGTATTGCTACAGAGGTAAAACATCTGAATGCTTCTTCCACCACTGAGTATATACCTAATAAATGCAATAAAATGTCCCTTATTTTGCCGCCCCAGTAATTAGCCCAGGTTTTATTTCACTGCTGGTGAGCTGATGTTAGTGATGGGTAGCTAATGTTAACAGCGTGTGGTGGATATCCGGCGATATGTATCATATATCCTGGTGGTGCTGGTGTGCAGCACAGCAGAGTGTGGCTGGTGATTATAAGGCACTGCAGTAGGGATGCTCATTAATCAACCCTCAAATGATAATCTCATTTAGTGCCGCGCAATTACCTCAGGCAACCGTGTGTTTGTGCATGTGTCTGTTTTGTTTTTTGTGGTGCGTGCACGTTTTGTGCACGTGCTGCTGTGCATGTGTGTCTTGAGTATTTAAAGGTGTGTGTGTGTGTGTGTGTGTGTGTGTGTGTGTGTGTGTGTGTGTGTGTGTGTGGGTGTATAAATATTCACCTCTAATTATGGCACATCACTTCCACAGTCCACCTTACACACTCCAGATTTACTAGAGCTTAATTGTCACTGAAGCACATGAGCACACGCACACGCACGCACACGCACACGCACACGCACACACACAGTCACACACACACACACACTCGCCTAAAGGCGTGCACATTGCAAGCATCTTGTGTCCCTATTGATCTACAGATAATAGCCTGTCTCCACAGACCGCTGAGGATGACGCTCCAGGCTTAATGACTCTGTAATTACCAGTATAAACAAAAATGGAAACGGTGGTGTATGACTAATATATTGTTATCTGCTGCCACCTACTGACCAGAAAGAGAATTGACTGGATTCCGCTCATGAAAGGAGTCGTTTGGTCTTATGACCTGTAGAAGGCGATAATAGAACTTTTTCATGGCAGCCATTATATTGACATTAAATTGTAGGGTGTTATACCTTAATTTTGTCCATTTAGTGTAGCAGAGCCTTTCCAATGAGCCAACTTGCACAGCAGTTTGACCTGAAAGGAATGAGACCTTAATTAGTATAATTGATTACACCTGTTTTAAAGTGGCTGCTGTGAAAAAGGTCTAATTGAGCGTAAATTCCCATAAAAAGGACTGCACAAAGCAAATTAATTTAGATAACAAAATCACGGAGGCAAGGAACCTGCAAATATGGTAATAGGTGTTTTCAGTCTTCAATGCATAGCAGCATGGAGACTGTGTTGACATCAGTGTCTACTTTGCTCCATAGCCTCCATTGCCAATAAAAGCTCAGACTGAGCAGTAGTAACCCATTTTCCTCAGTTCAGGAAACTGCTCAGCCTCATTAAAATCACTATACTATACATCTCACCTCAGATAACTTACCTCTTGCACTATCAACCTCCCCTCCTGATGGTTCTGGGGCTTTCTGTTGTTTTTCCTTTTAAAGAATGACAAGAGATTTCCCTCTGCATCTCGACCTGGAGATATAAAATTCAGTGTTTAATTATAACCTTTGATAGTGGTGGTGGTGAAACTACAGTATCAGCCAGCTCGCTGTGCCATACAATTCACACACATCTCTCCTTTACCAATATTAAACAGTATGCTATGCTATCACAACAAGTCACGACTAGCCAGCGAGCCAGAAGGCTAAATAAACAACCTCATTGGTCATGCAAATACAGTAGCCTAATCATACTAAACAAACAGTCAGCTTCACACTCAAACAAAATTACCCAAATGTCTGCAAAGTTACTCTGCACTGCAGCATTTCAGATTAAACAACAAAACAACTTTCACAATAAAAAATATGCACAATTGGGGAGGAGGTCTATACAGAAAAACATCTGTCAACAAGACTGTATAAAGTCACACAGCTGAGCTGATTGGCCAGTTATTACAAACAGTAACCATTTCCTGAAAAAAATACATAAATAAAAAATGTTGCTCTATAATTTATATAGCAATATCTAAGCTAGTTGAATTCCCACTAGTGGCCAGTGGTTCGCAAAGTGGGGTCCGGGAACCCCAGGGGTCCTTGAGGGGGTCCCCAGGTAAATGTGTTAGCACAGCATTGCAATCATTTTAACCCCTTATTTATATGTTATACGTTGGCTATAAATAACAGATGTACAAGCTCACAGCGCGTCACTTCGTGCCGTGCTGCCAGCTTGTACATCTGCTATTTTTGACACATTTTGAAAAATGTCAAAAATATTTGGAAAACTTTGAATACATTTTTTTTCCTCTTCTGTGGGTTCCTGGCACAAAACATTTTCAGATGGGGGTCCTTGGCCAAATATATATATCAATTGACATGACATGAAAAAGTTTGAGAACTGCTACACTAAGCACTGCACAACCCCCGGTCAACAGCGATAACACACGCCACAGAGCTCATTTCGGGTTTAGGCCTTACTACGGCCATGCCAATTTTTCTGAAACTTTCTGCAGTGGTAGAAGGCTCCGTTCATCTAATGATGAATAAAGGATATATGAAGCTGATTGGCCTCATGGTGGTGTGGTTTATGTTTTCTTTCAGACATTCTTTACTCTTCAGGCATAAACCATCAGCCACTTTTCACAAACTTTGCAGAATGGTAAAGCGGCATGGCAAATGGTCATGGAAATAATTCTGGTTAAAGGGGGACACTATAGCAAACTTTGAAAAGCCATAACTGTTTTACATATATACTTTTTTTTCATGTGGACATCACAGTGATGCAGTCATGTTGACTACAAAGACAACACGAAGTACAACATTCGAAACAGAGAAGACAAAAAAAACAAGGCAAAACATTGACACAAAATATACATCAGTCAAAAGGGAAAAGAAAAAAAGGAAAAGCAAAATACAGAGGCACAAAAACTAACCCATGTTCAAGTTCATATTCTTTACATCTCTTTTTCTCATTTGTTCAGTTGCTGGCTCCCCATCATCTATCCCTGCACCAATTCAGTTCATTGATTGAACAAAAAGGCGTAACCCGGCATTATGCCCTGTTTGACCAATAAACAGGGCATAAATGTTGTAGGCTACACAGATGCCTGTCTTCATGAGTAACAAAATGAACAGACGTAAGCAGAGACTGACTACTGGTGGATACGTGTGGGCCCGGCCGACTCACACTCCTGCTTCCAGGATGTCGTCAGCCATGTGTTTGTAGACAGGTCCTCGGGTATTAGAACTAAGCACCTATTGTGCCTCCTTATTAGGCGTGGTGGGACGTGAGTCTGCATGGAGGCGCTGCCTTGATTGATTGATTGATTCATTGATTGATTGATTAATATCATTATGATTATGATGTGATTATTATCACATGTAACATACATCTGACCCACCATAATCAAAAGGATAACGCAAAAAAAGCGTACAGCTCGTTTTCATTGCGGTCCTTAATATGAGGTGTGTATTGTCATGTAGTGTGGTGTCGGTTGAGTGCATGAAATGTATAGAGTTCATGATGTGCTACTGTGTCCCTGGGCCTTATAGATGTAGTCTCACGCAGGATGTGCCAGGATGTAATGTTTCTGGGCTGTCTTTGCACGGGCGAGGGTTACAGCCTCTCGTCCGAGGCCGGCCGGGGCAATTCCCACTAGGACTGTCAGGTATAGGACATGACGCGGGGTGGGCTTTAGGCAGCCAGTTACGATCCGGAGGTCACAGTATTCGGCTGCAGAGAAGACCAGGGCTTGCACTGGTATGACGTGCGGAGCCTATGAATACCACATGCTGTTGCTATAGTGTGTTGCACTCACTGCTTGGCTGCTTGGTAGGCTACTGCTGGCAGCTAATTGTAATTATTCTAATTATATGTTGTCTCCCCCTGCTGTTTCATTTGTTTTTATCTGTGGATCTATGCTTTTTTCCCAAGACTCTGTATTGAGTGTTTTGTTACAGTATTGGTGCCTTAACTGCGCACTCTCCCTCATACCTCTCAGCACACGGGGAGTTGTCTGTCCTATTCTGTTCTTCTATGAAGGATTGTTACAGTGTGTATAACCAGATGTTTGATTTCATTTGGATGTGTATTTATGCTGATCCTTGAGCAGCTTTCTCCCGATGAAAGGCCCTAACTGATGGCAAATACTGTACATACTTTTTCTGATCCATATGTTCTAATCAATCATTTACATTAGGGGATATATAAAGTCTCTATATCTGTCTAACGACCAATACGAGGTGAATGGCAAGAAATAAGCTCAATTAAAGTAAAAGTTACATACATTTTATTGACCAGTAGGGTTGTTCTTAACCTACTTGTTCTTTGTTCTTAAGAAAGACATCACAGCGGTCACTCGATCCTGTAGCTTCACACTCTATAACAATCGAAGGATCAGACCTTCCTCACCCCAGGAGTCAGCCCAGCTCCTTATCCAGACATCAGTCAAATCAA
Organism: Gymnoscopelus microlampas; assembly: GCF_963454915.1. Taxonomy (NCBI): domain Eukaryota; kingdom Metazoa; phylum Chordata; class Actinopteri; order Myctophiformes; family Myctophidae; genus Gymnoscopelus; species Gymnoscopelus microlampas. The sequence continues at coordinate 30,334,358 of NC_139952.1, forward strand.
AACTTGACTATTGTAACTCTCTCCTTACTGGCCTCCCGGCATGTGCAATTAAGCCTCTCCAAATGATCCAGAATGCCGCAGTACGCTTGGTCTTCAACCAGCCAAAATCTACGCTTGGTCTTCAACCAAATTTTTCACATGTCTCCCCCATTCTCCGCTCCCTACATTGTTACCAGTTACTGCTCGCACAGAGTACAAAACACTGACGTTGGCCTACAAAGCCACCAAAGGTATGGCACCCCCATATCTTCAAAGCCTGATCTAACCCTACAACCCCTCCCGCTCTCTCAGATCAGCTAACACAGGGAAGCTGTAAGAACCTTAGCTAAAACATCCGGGACAACGCTCAACACATCCCAGACTCTTATCCCTTCTGGCTCCCAAACTATGGAATGAACTCCCCATTGCAATTAGAACTGCAGACTCACTCCCATAATATTATTATGATGTATTATCTTGTGTCCTTGCTTACTGTAAATCGCTCTGGATTAAGAGCGTCTGCTAAATGCCTAAATTGTAAATTGTAAAATGTAAAACTGCTCGCGCTCTGTCTCTCTGTCTCTTTGTCTCTCTCTCTCTCTCTCTCTCTCTCTCTCTCTCAATTCAGTTCAAAGTGACTTCATTGGCATGAGAAAACATACGTTTACATTGCCAAAGTAGAAGTGAAACCAAACAGTCAACACAAAATAATGTATGCTCAATTAAAAGGGAATAAAGAACATAACGTTGTTTAACGTTACTATTGGTGTTTGTGTTTTTGTTAGTGTTCTGTGTCGTTTTGTTTTGTTTGGTGGATATGTAAAAAAAAAAAGGAAGATGGCATGTTATTTTTGTTATTATGACACTGAGATGTATAAATGATATGTTATATTTCTGAATTTCTGTTTTTAAATTTTTAGGGAATAAAAAAATGTGTAAACAGCGCTGTGTTTGCAACTTAGCAAATGCACAATTCTTATGGTTTTGTAAGCTAGTTTTCAAAAGGTAATGAAGTTCACATCCATATATTACGTCACTACCGTGCAGGAGAAAGTAGGTAAACATATCAAAAGAAAGAAAATGTCTGCACAACAGCTTGCTGCTCTGAAAAATGTTTTTTTCTGTGCAAAATACGCAGATGTTTTGAGGAGGTTTGGCCTTCCTTATAGGTGAAAGTAATGACAGTGACCCATGACCGTTATCGACTCATCATGTGACCAGAATAATGATGCAATAACTTCTATATACACCCAGAGACCATCACATGCAGAGAAAGTTACATATTTTGTTGTGGAACCCCAACCCTGGTAGGACCTCCTCTTGTCCAGTAAAATCCGGATGTTAGGTTTGTGACACCCACCCACTGTCCACCGTGAGGGATGACCGACCATATCAGCGATTATGTTTTTTTGCACCACTGAACTCTCAAATGTGCGTTTGTCTTTGTAATGAGAGGTTTATGTACTGCAACCCTGCTATAACATCCCTCTCTGTTGACAGACTGTTCTTGCTGACACAGTCTGATAATGTCCTGCATTGACAGTCACCTGAGTTGCTCTTTGGCTCTTCTTAACATATCACACTAATGCATGCATGAGCATCGCGGCCATCGATCAATGTAGTCACTGTTTCTCTGTTTCAATATTTGTATTAGACAAAAAGGTAGACAATACACCACGAGCATGACAGGACAAAGAGCACAGCATAACGAAAACATAACAACATTGTAGTAAATATTGTAGTCACTGTTTCTATCGAAACACTAGCCATTTGAGCAGTCTTTGTGACTCAAGCTCCTGCCATCTGTGCCCCAATAATGAACCCTCTATCATAGTCACTTGGATATTTTTGTCTTGCCATCTTGATCTAAAGGTCAACTGGCCCTGCTGCCCAGCTCATCATGACAAGCCATGGATCACAGTTCTCTTTATTTCTAACATCATGCTTCTTGCCATGCCTTAGGCGTAACTGTACAATAGACAGCCACATGGAAATAGGACGTTAAGATAAGATTAAAACGTAGATAAAAAATCTCTCGAGTGGAGTGTGTGGCGATGGCTGATTTATCTTGTGATTCACAGGTGTATAGTCACACTTACAGTAGCTCAGAGTCTGTATGGAACCATCTACATGTTTTATGTTTATCCACTCATTTATTCAGGTCTTTCCTTTAATTTGTCACCTGTCTGTTGATGGAACGCCTTTGTCTTTCCAGTGATTCCCCCCCCCCCCTGTTTGGAACTGAGATGTCTGTGATAGTTCACTTAGCTACAAAACTTCAGACAAAATGTTGTCAAAGTTAGACTGTCTTCTGTCAGCAGAGGGGGCTACTGCTTTGCTTTTCTTTTCACTTCTTTTCTCATATTGTGTCATAGACTCCTCTGCTTTCACACTTTGTAAGAGAGATGATGAAGTTAACAAATAACGGATTGGATGGTTTTAGATCAAATGTAGGCCTGTGACACGGATTCTTTAATTGAACCGTGTTCCCCTGAATGGACCACTGCCTTGTAATTGTGAATACTGTTTGCATCAGTGTGCTTGTGGCTTCAAAGAAACACTTCATGATTACATGCTTTCTCTCTCTCTCTCTCTCTCTCTCTCTCTCTCTCTCTCTCTCTCTCTCTCTCTCTCTCTCTCTCTCTCTCTCTCTCTCTCTCTCTCTCTCTCTCTCTCTCTCTCTCTCTCTCTCTCTCTCTCTCTCTCTCTCTCTCTCTCTCTCTCTCTCTCTCTCTCTCTCTCTCTCTCTCTCTCTATGCAATGGTCTCCTCATATCTCTCCCCCTCTCCTGCAGCAGAGAGGATAGAGAGAGAGAGAGAGAGAGAGAGAGAGAGAGAGAGAGAGAGAGAGAGGGAGAGAGAAGCAGCTTTAATCAGAGGGTCCACTGATTGTCTGGCTCTATAGCGCCTCGGGTTAGCCGCCATTAATGGTCTAGTCTAGTGTAGCTGAATACTGTCAAATGATGAATAAAGAGATGAACCAGTCAGGGTTCAGAGAGAGGAGCGTGACAGAATTAGCTGCTTCACATACAGACAGAACGGCGATCTAGAGACTAGAGGACGTAGGATAATTGTTGAAGAATGACTTTAAAGTTAAACTTGTTCCAATTAAAGTGAGTGTTTTGACAGTGCTTGTAGCCAGCTTGGCAAGTTATCATACAGTTAGATGCAGGGGTTGTCGGTAAGACCATATGGAAATCCACCCAGAAAAGAATTTGATGATGCATGCTGTATTGTATCTATATATATAAATACCACGGTCACATAACGCCTAAAAAGTGAACAATGCAGTACAAATATTGTGGATGTGCCAGTGTGTGTGTGTGTGTGTGTGTGTGTGTGTGTGTGTGTGTGTGTGTGTGTGTGTGTGTGTGTGTGTGTGTGTGTGTGTGTGTGTGTGTGTGTGTGTGTGTGTGTGTGTGTGTGTGTGTGCGCGCGTGTGCGTCACAGTTATGAGTTCAGAAGTCTTATGGCCTGAGGATAGAAACAGTCCCTGAGCCTACTGGACAGGGACCCAGTGTTCCGGTACTGTTTGTCAGATGGTAGCACAGTGAACAGTCCATGGCTTGGGTGACAAGGATCTTTGCAGAACCCCATGGGTGTAGAGCAGTGGTAAACAACTGTTTCTGGATCAGGGCCCACTTGAAAATCTTGAAAGCGTTCTCAACCCACCCATCTGACCACTTAACACGGCAGCAGAATGGCTCCCTCCACTGCGGACCCCATTGTTGTGCTCCTTTAATCCACAATTATCTCCTTGGTTTAGTTTAGCTGACATTGAGACGGAGGTCGTTATCCTCCTGACACATCTCACTTCCTCTCCTGTTGGTTGTCCTGTAATCAGGCCAATGACAGTAGTGTCATCAGCAAACTTTATGATGTGTCAAATGAAGTTTGAGTTGCGTTTTGGTGAACAGGGAGTACAGGGGGGGGGGCTCAGCACACAGCCCTGGGCTGAGTTACTTGGTTGCACATAAAAAATAGGCGATCTACAACCTCACTAAGTGTCGCAGTAGATGGGCTATTTTCGGTGTGCGACACCAACGTGCAAGTTAAAGGGATAGTTCACCCCCCCCCCCCACCCCCCCATGGAGACTTGAATTCATGGATGTTTTTGAGCGGTGTAGCCGCTCCTATAAGTGGGGTTGGGACCCATGACCCATCCGTCGTGAAAATGTGTCTTTCGCTGTACTGTGATTGGCTGATAAGTATTCAGACCCTTTGCTCAGTATTGTGATTGGCTAGCGAGACGCATGATGAAATTCATAACCTATAAATATCACCACGCACTTAAAAAAAAATACTTTTTTTTAAAAGTGAGCTTCCATCACTGTGATGACCTTAAATAACACCGCTCACTTCACACTGGGTGTGATTTTTGGGGCGGTGTAGCCGCCCCCTATAAGTGAGTTTTGGACACCGACCAAAAAAATTGTGTACCCCCTAACCCTTCCATTGTTAATGCAAATCGATACTTTTTTCATATCAGCCAATCACATTACAGCTAGTGTCATCACCACTAACTGTAATGTGATTGGCTGACTTTGCAAATTCAGGACTGTGATTGGCTAGCGAAACACATGACACATGTGCAGCCCTATGAATAGCAGTATGGACTTTAAAAAAAGTCAGCTTTTTTAAAGTGAGTCATGTTGTGATGACCACACATCGCCCAATTCACACTGGGTGTGATTTTTTTTTTAGAACCAGGATTTTGGGCCTCGCTGAACCATCGCTACCCCAGGACGAGGCCTCTTCCTGGGGTAGCGATGGGTTCAGCGAGGGCCAAAATCATGGTTCTCCCAAAAAAATCTAAAATGTTTCTAAGTGTCTGCATGGGCTCCAGAGCCCCCCTGGAGGACCCCCGGCCGAAAATCTCAACTTTTTTGAGAACCAGGATTTTGGGCCTCGCTGAACCATCACTACCCCAGGACGAGGCCTCGTCCTGGGGTAGCGATGAGTTCAGCGAGGGCCAAAATCATGGTTCTCCCTAAAAAATCTATAATGTTTCTAAGTGCCTGCATGGGTTCCAGAAGTGCCCGGGGACCCCCGGCCAAAAATCTCAACTTTTTTGAGAACCAGGATTTTGGGCCTCGCTGAACCCATCGCTACCCCAGGAAGAGGCCTCTGTCCTGAGCATAACTATCCAATGGCACAGGTGGGCCTTCCAGGCACCTGTAAGAAAATTCCCAGAGGCAGGAACGCAGGCGCCCACCTCCTCGAGGGCCTTGGACACTTAGAAATATTTTTGATTTTTTTTTGAGAACCAGGATTTTGGGTCTCGCTGAACCATCGCTACCCCAGGACAAGGCCTCTTCCTGGGGTAGCGATGGGTTCAGCGAGGGCCAAAATCATGGTTCTCCAAAAAATAATCTAAAATGTTTCTAAGTGTCTGCATGGGCTCCAGAGGTCCTCGGGGACCCCCTGCAGGACCCCCGGCCGAAAATCTCAACTTTTTTGAGAACCAGGATTTTGGGCCTCGCTGAACCATCACTACCCCAGGACGAGGCCTCTTCCAGGGGTAGCGATGGGTTCAGCGAGGGCCAAAATCATGGTTCTCCCAAAAAAATCTAAAATGTTTCTAAGTGTCTGCATGGGTTCCAGAAGTGCCCGGGGACCCCCTGGAGGACCCCCGGCCAAAAATCTCAACTTTTTTGAGAACCAGGATTTTGGGCCTTGCTGAACCCATCGCTACCCCAGGAAGAGGCCTCTGTCCTGGGCATAACTATCCGATGGCACAGGTGGGCCTTCCAGGCACCTGCAAGAAAATTCCCCAGAGGCAGGAAGGCAGGCGCCCACCTCCTCGAGGGCCCTGGACACTTAGAAAATGTTTTGATATTTTTTTGAGAACCAGGATTTTGGGCCTCGCTGAACCATCGCTACCCCAGGACGAGGCCTCTTCCTGGGGTAGCGATGGGTTCAGCGAGGGCCAAAATCATGGTTCTCCCAAAAAAATCTAAAATGTTTCTAAGTGTCTGCATGGGCTCCAGAAGTCCCCGGGGACCCCCTGGAGGACCTCCGGCCAAAAATCTCAACTTTTTTGAGAACCAGGATTTTGGGCCTTGCTGAACTCATCGCTACCCCAGGAAGAGGCCTCTGTCCTGGGCCTAACTATCCGATGGCACAGGTGGGCCTTCCAGGCACCTGCAAGAAAATTCCCGGAGGCAGGAAGGCAGGCGCCCACCTCCTCGAGGGCCCTGGACACTTAGAAAGATTTTTGGGCGGTGTAACCGCCCCCTATATGTGAGGTTGGGACATTGGCATTTGCTGCACTGTGATTGGCCACCCATTGTACCCCCCTAACCCTGCACTGTGATTGGCCACCCATTGTACACCCCTAACCCCTACACATTCAATGCAAATCTATACTTTTCTTTAAGTGAGCTTCCATCACTGTGATGACCACTTGCTGCACTGTGATTGGCTAGCGAGACACATGACACATGTGCATAGTCCTATACATTTTTATGCACTTAAAAAAAACACTTTTTTTTTTTTAAAGTAGTGAAGGACAGCCAGGACAGCCAATGACAAATAGGTGCCGCTTAGGTGTCGCTTAGGTGTCACATCTCAACTCAGCCTGTTTGTAGAGCAGCTTGCAGCTGCTAAAAAGTCATTTTGGGGGTGAACTATCCCTTTAAGTACAAATCAGTCATAAGAGTCAGTGTGGACTGGAGGAGGTGCTGGTGCCTATCTGCTCAACATGGGAACTAACTGTCGGTCAGAAAGTATACAGATCCAGCCACACAGGGAGTCCTAGATCTCTGAGCTTGATATGGCACTTGTAGGGCACAATGGTGTTGAATGCTGAGCTGTAAGTCAATAAACTGCAGTCTTATTATGTACGGTACGTGTTCCTCAGTTCCAGGTGGGAGAGGGCAGTGTGGAGGATGAGGACGATGGCATCATCTGTTCGCCTGTTTTGTCTGTAGTCCATCTGTAGTATTGGGTCTGTTATGTCAGTTTGATAGCCACTCAAAGCACTTCATAATGACTGGTGACTGAGAGCAACAGGGTGCCTTTTGTCTGATTGAATGACATAATTAAGTGTGTTCTAAGAAAACTTTACAACACAAGAGACATAACGACTATTGATTGTTTGATCATGTTACAAAGAGAACCTCCTGGCAAGCATCAACGTAACCACCAGAGGGCACTGTCTCCCAACAGAACAGGTCATGTGCGGTTCATATCATTATGCATGGTCACAGAACACAAAATATCACTTGCATATAGAGAAGCTTTCAATGCACTTCTTTATGCGGGGCAGTGGAGCCTGACAGGCAAAGTGGTAGCGAAGGGTCCTTCTACAGCGCATGCCATTAGGAGGCTTGATCACCTCTAAAGAACCACGTCATTCAGACGATGAGGTCACTCCCTAACCAGAAAGAGCCCAAGCAAACCTTACAATAGTGTGTATGCAAATGTGTGCGTGAGTGCATGTATATTTGTGTGTGTGTGTGTGTGTGTGTGTGTGTGTGTGTGTGTGTGTGTGTGTGTGTGTGTGTGTGTGTGTGTGTGTGTGTGTGTGTGTGTGTGTGTGTGTGTGTGTGTGTGTGTGTGTGTGTGTGTGTGTAAGTAAATGAGTGTGTGCATGTGCATACAGTACGTGAGCATGTCTTTCATCTGATTATACACTGGCTGGATCAAGGCCAGGATGACAGTAATTAGGAGGTTTGCATTAAGTGCAGGCAGAGGGTCAAGAGGGTTAAGGACTGAAGAAGCGATATGATGGAAAACTAACAACAAATGACAGCGAGAGAGAGAGAGAGAGAGACAGACAGACAGACAGACACACACAGGGAGAGAAAGAGAGAGAGTCAAATAGAGACTGTCAGGAAGAGATAGAGTGAGATATAAACCAAAGAAAGAGATTCAATACAGTAAAGACAAACAGATGATGAAAGACAAGTTGTCTTTGCTTGCAGAAGCCTGGCTGCAGTCAGCGTGCATCCCCATGGCGACTGAGACGTACATTCGACCTGATAAAAATGCAACAGAGCGTTTATTCCTCTCTCTCTCTCTCTCCCCCACCCCCTCCGAACCCTCCTCTCGCTCCTTCTCTCTCTCTCTCCCCTCTGCATGTCTTTATGTAGTCTCTCTACATCCACAATACTCTCCATTTCTCCTCTGTCTTCATCCAGATGTATCCCTCTCTCCATCTCCCTCCCTCTCTCTCTCTCCCTCTCCCTCTCCCTCTCCCTCTCTCTCTCTCTCTCTCTCTCTCTCTCTCTCTCTCTCTCTCTCTCTCTCTCTCTCTCTCTCTCTCTCTCTCTCTCTCTCTCTCTCTCTCTCTCTCTCTCTCTCTCTCTCTCTCTCCCTCCCCTCTGCATGTCTTTATGTAGTCTCTCTACATCCACAATACTCTCCATTTCTCCTCTGTCTTCATCCAGATGTATCCCTCTCTCCATCCCCCCCCCCCCTCTCTCTCTCTCTCTCTCTCTCTCTCCATCTCCCTCCCCCTCTCTCTCTCTCTCCATCTTCCTCTCTCTCTCCCCCTCCCCTCTGCATGTCTTTATGTAGTCTCTCTACATCCACAATACTCTCCATTTCTCCTCTCTCTTCATCCAGATGAGGAAAACGGGAAGATTCTCCCACCCACCCCCTTCTGTCCCCTTGTTGTTTAGCTCCCATTCATTCCATGTGTAGCCCGAGGGCCTCATGAATGAGTTAATATCTGCTCTCTCTGCAATCACCAGCATGCGTACAAGGTCAAATATCATCTCTGGAAAATTACTATTCTGTGTCTTTAAATGGACATGCTACAATTTACAATTTAGGCATTTAGCAGACACTTGTATCCAGAGTGACAAATAAGCAAGGTAGACTCATACAGTAGCATACATCAAATGCAGAGAGACAGTCATCAAAATAATAATCTGTACATTGAAACTATAGGATACCAGGTAAACAATGAACCTATAGCAAGCAATGTCGTAGTGTGTGAGTGCCGGTGTCTATTCTGTGCGTGTGCGGTGTGCGTGTGCGCGTGCGTGTGCGTGTACGTGTTTGTGTGTGTGTGTGCGCGTGCATGTGTACATACTGTATGTGCGCGCCTGAAACAAAGGTGCTAATAATAGCATCTCAAAGATGCTCTACCCATTGGTTTCCATGCCAACATCGCCAAGCCATCATCATACATTTCTTCCAATGTACGCTTCATATGATCATGATTTATGTGCTTTGACACATTCATTATGATCACACTTCATGTTTAAAATAAATATATGGTGGTATACTGTATGTGGCAGTGTTGTGATCGTGTGACCGTGGCTTTGTTGGCTGTGGACTCAGACTAGCTGGTAGACTCTCAGTCTCATCATATTGACCAACGATTCCCAACCAGTGAGCCGTGAGGATATTACAAGTAAGTGGGCTCCCAAATAATTGGCAAAACACTAACATTTTTGATCCTTGAGTCCTTTGAGCAAGACACGAAACCCTTAACTTACTTGGTGGCATGGTTTTCTCCGCTGTGTATGGGTGAATAATGCACATATTGTACAGTGCTTTCAATGTAAAAGCACCATTTACAACTGGTGGCAATGTACCTTTGTGCAAGGCAGTAAAAAGCAACAGACAGTTGTAAATGGTGTTGTGCAAGAGAGAGAGAGAGACAGACAGACAGACAGACAGACAGACAGACAGACAGAGCCTGGTTCCAGACGAATCTGCCTTTGCAAAATTGCCTTGCACTTTAGCCCTCGGCAGATTAGGTCTGGCCCCCCTCAATAGAGATTTCATTTCTCTCCCTCCGAAGTCGTGAGGGACCAATCAGAGCCCAGTATCCAAATGTGGGCGGGCTTATCACTTTTTTGGTATCTTTTTGTAACCGCCCCTTGGAAAAAAATCTATCGCTGAGAGGGACCAGACTAATATCCACGCAGTGTGTCGTGTGATATTGTCTGGCCACGCGAGGCTAAGACAGACAGTGTGAGAGCAGTGTGAGAGCTAATGGGACAGCGTGTCCCAATTAGCCGATTCCGCTTCGATCCCCACCGCCGTCATGATGTCATTGACTTGGTGTTCTCATAGCGTGGTGGTGATGGTGGTTCATCATTCAACCTGACAATGCCCCAAATAGGGACACACCAGGATCAATGTGGTTAACCTTAGCCTAGGTCACTTAAAGGCATAATATGTAACTTTGCCCTGCAACAAATAAATGCAAACAAACAATAAATGCAGCTTTTTAACCATCATTTCCTTCTATTCCAGCAGTCCTCAGCCACTAGAGTAGTGTGGTGGTGTTGTTTACCTGCAGAAACACACTGCACTCTGGCTGTATTTTGTTTTGGTAGACAGAGGATGTTTTTGGTCTGCCAAAACAAACTGTGAAAATACCAAAATACAGTGAGAGGGCAATGTGTTTCTGCAAGTAAACACCACCACACTACTCCAGTGGCTGGTGGTAATAAGAGGAAAATTAACATTTATATATTGTTTTGTTATGTAACCACAGGGCAAAATTACATATGGCTTTAAGAACACTTTCTTGGGCACCAACTATATAAAAACAACTCTTGTTGGTCAGTTGTTAGCTAGCTAGCTTCAGTAGCTATAATATGCAGTACTTACAGTACAGCGAGGAAAAAATGTATACTGGGCAAAATGATACTCTCTCTCCCAACCTCTTCTATCATATCACGTTCGGAAAGTACAACGGACTATTATGTTGACTACAAGACAATATTAACCAATCAACAGCTGACCGGATGTGTCCAAGGGTTCAGGCTCATCTCCATAGCAACACAACAGCGCTTTGGATTAAACCGTCTATATAATATTAGCCGTGCGCGACTCCAACGCCCTTGTGTTCGCCAGAAATAAATTGCTCAGCGACGGCCTCTGGCCCCCACGGAGAGAGATATAACATTCATTATGTGGTGGTCCGCCGCAGGGCGAGTCGTCAAAGGGCAGAGAGACGAGGGGAGGGGAGCAGGGCTTTGGAACAGGAACGGGGAGGGATGATCTTCACCTGAAACGTAGGAGGCCCGGCGACCAGGTGTGTCTCTGGGCTCCCTATTACCTGTGTCCCTATAGCTGAGTTGTTCTCTATTTCAGTAGTTCTCAAAGGGTTCTTGGAATGGAGGGGGGGGGTTCCAAGGTGTCCCACTCCCCAGCATAATTAGTTAATAATTTAGCATCACAATCATTTTAACCACTTTAACCATATGTTGTACTTGGATTCAAACCCACAACCTCTCTGGTGGTGGGCAGGCTCCAATGAACATTTTTCACAACAAATCTTCACTTCTGGGGGTCCCTGGCACAAAATAGTTTGAGATGGGGGTCTGCGGTCAAATACACATTGCTTATTTCATCCTTTCCCCTCCTCCTCCTCCTCAGCCTGGGTGTTTAACCTCCTTCACTCACTCACTTCCCTTTCCCTCCTACACCCCTACCTCCCCCCCTCCCTCCCCGACACTCCTGGCTGCTTCTGCCAGACAGAGCCAGGATGGGGGAGAGAGAGAGAGAGAGAGAGAGAGAGAGAGAGAGAGAGAGAGAGAGAGAGAGAGAGTCACACACACACACACACCAGACAGCGTATAGATCAATGGCAGTGATAGGCTGAGCCTGCATGGTAAAAAGTCAGGGGAGGAAATTACTCGACTCCGTCGGCAGACGGCAGATTCTTATATTTCCCAAAGCCTCTCACTAAACCCAACCTCTCATCTCCATTTCCAAAGCTCTGATTCGTGCCGCTGATTCTGGCTTGAAAGGGAGGCTAGGTTGGCGGAGTAATTGTGTTTCTCCTCTCTCCTCTTCTTAAATTCAATTCAATTCAATTCAGAGGAGCTAAATATTGGCATGGGAAACATGCGTTCACATTGCCAAAGCATGTGTGTGTGTGTGTGTGTGTGTGTGTGTGTGTGTGTGTGTGTGTGTGTGTGTGAGAGAGAGAGACTTTTGTATTACTATACTTGTGAGGACAAACATTTTGGGGCAGCATAGAAAATTGCCGGAAATACCTGAAAAGTAGCCCAAAACAATTGCAGATCTACAAGCTTGCGACGCGTCACACTGCAACACCGGTACACAACTACCACAACTATAAATCAAGCATAGTACAACCCTAAACCATAAACCTAACCTCCAAATGTTTAATCCTAATCCCAACCTGAATCTTTTCTTAATTCTAAACCTCCCCAAATGTGTTTTTTAACCATATAACAACCATCTCTCTTGTGAGGACCAGCAAAATGGTCCTCACAATGTATATTTCTCAAATCCTACTACATAATGGTCCTCACAAGTATTGTAATCCAAGCACACACACACAGGCACGCACGCACGTGTGCGCGCGCGCACACACACACACACACACAGAGAGCGTAAATGAGGCGTGACTTTAAGTCATATTGTGTTGGCTGTAATGCGTTTTGCATGGCTGTAACAACGTTTGCCTCTGCTCTGCTCTGCACCACTCTTTGTTTTGCATGGAGGAAACCGCACTGTCTCTGTCTCTGTCCTTGTCTGACCTCTGGCCATGGCCAAGGATGTCTGTGTATTCTGTGTGTGTGTGTGGGGGGGGGGTGCGTGCGTGTGCTTGTGGTTAGAGGGTTGCAGCGAGGGGATACCAGAGGTGGATGACTGACAGCCAGAGGTGGGACCAAGTCCCTATGTTGCAAGTCCAAGTCGAGTCTCAAGTCTTTGCTCTCAAGTCCCGAGTCAAGTCCAAGTCAACACAGCCAAGTCCCAAGTCAAGTCCAAGTCCTCAGCTTTTTGTTTCGAGTCCCACACAAGTCCTTAGCATTTTGGTTCGAGTCCCACACAAGTCCTAACCTTTTGTTTCAAGTCCCAAACAAGTCCTAACCTTTTGTTTCGAGTCCCAAACAAGTCCTAACCTTTTGTTTCGAGTCCCAAACAAGTCAAAATGTTAATTCAAGATATGTAAAGATTTACATAAATCATGAGCATTTTTCACAATTTGCATTTGTTTTAAAACATGGGTTCTTCCAGGCCAACAGAACGCAGATACTGTACTTTTAATATCCTCCTTGAGGACAGGGTTTAAAAGGGCCCTTTTTAATGAATATAATGTAATTTTGTACAATCTGTATGGTAGAGTATGTTACTACAATATAACTTATACAATCAGGGTGGTTGTATTTTGTCTCCCTGCTCTTCTATTGAGACATTTAGATAATGTCAAAGGCCATGTCTCACCTAGACACAGGATCTGACACAAATTCAGTGTATCCTCTGATCAAGCAGGCAGGCTCTATTATCACGATGGTGAAATTTCAGCACTTGCACTGGAAACCGCGTTCAAATCCGGGGTAGAAGAGGAAATGTATATAGCGCTGAAGTGGTCAATGTATGTTTTGTATTAATAACCAAAATCTACAAAGTAATTGGTACCTAACATTTTCAAATAATTGTAGTGGAGTAAAAGTAGGCTAATATCTGCCTCTCATATGTAGTTGAGTAGAAGTAGGTAGCTGATATATTGCACTTTTACCTTAGCGCTAGGTATACTCTTGGTTGCTTGTTTTTGCAGAAAATGCACTTAAGACTTCTGGTGATTAGTAGTTTCGTTCCCTACCTATGTTGAATGCACTTACTGTAAGTCGCTTTGGATAAAAGCGTCTGCTAAATAATGTAGAAGTAAAAGTACTGAAAATTGCAAATACTTCAGTAAAGTAAAAAATAAGTCAAAATTGTACTTAAGTAAAGTACTTGAATAAATGTACTTAGTTACTTTCCACCACTGGTTATAGTTTGCACTTAGCACGCAGTAATGTTAATGTGAAGTATAGGTCTTGCCTTGCATACTGCTTTTCTCGTCTTGTCTATCTTTAAAACCGAAAGCTATAACTGCTGGAGTTGACATTTTATTCCACCTGGCTTCAGTTCCAGCAGCGACGGCAGGAGTGAAGCCGGTGTGTTGTTTGTTTGGTAACGAGCAACATGTGGGCCAGTGTTGCCAAGTATCGGGAGAGAAACAAGCGAACCGACTTCCAAAAACAAGCCAAAAACAAACCAAATTTTGTCCAAAGGTTAGGGTAAATTAGCAGCTTTGGCAACACTACACTAGGTCTCACTGACGGCCGGGATTTCTGACTAATAACATTATAGTTGATGCACACTTTTTAAACATTTTTGGCTTGCTTAAGTGACTTGAAAGTGACTTGAAGGTGACTTGAAAAGACTTGAATTTTCAAGTCACGAGGGCTCAAGTCAAGTCAAGTCTCAAGTCTTTAGTGTTCAAGTCAAGTCAAGTCTCAAGTCTTTGGCATTCAAGTCCCAAGCAAGTCCAAGTCTATTTTTGATTTGGTCAAGCAAGTCTAAAGTCATCAAAATCGGGACTTCAAGTCAAGTCGAGTCTCGAGTCTCGAGTCCAAGTCCCCACCTCTGCTGACAGCAGAGAGCATCTGTCAGAGAAACAGACCAGCACACGGCTCATGCATTATTCACTAAATTGAGGCTTAATAGAAGTTAGCTGTGCAGTGCATGTGTGCACGTGTGTGTGTGTGTGTGTGTGTGTGTGTGTGTGTGTGTGTGTGTGTGTGTGTGTGTGTGTGTGTGTGTGTGTGTGTGTGTGTGTGTGTGTGTGTGTGTGTGTGTGTGTCTGGCCATGCGCGTGTTGTCTGACGCGTGATGGTGTTTGCTGACCCATCAGTCAGTGCAAAGTGAAATGCGAGATAGATTGAAATCATGTTCTATATTAATGTACATACGATACTGTGTTCACATCGGTAGAGGCCTCGTATGAGCCCTTTGGGCTTCCTGCCTCCTCCTGGCACTTGTTTTTTTTAATTGTGCTAAATAAATCAAATCAAAATGCGAGATAGATATTGCTGGAATATTTCATGCTGGCACATTTCAACCAAGAACACATGAAATGATACATAATGTCAAACAGTGATGAATGTAATGGCCTACATGTTTGTTATAAAAAATAAATACATAACACAACACACAGGGCAGAGGAATCATGTGACGGTACCTGTGTGTCCATTATCCAGTCAGTGTGTGTTGATGGTAACCAGTATGGACGTGCGGATGCGTCTGTCCTGTGTTTAAGTGTTTGCTAGGTTGCTTTGTGTTCTCCCTAGGGGACGGCCCACAACCCCTCGCCTCAGCATTCCTACTCTGACGTAGCGGGGGGGAGGCGGTGTGGTGTGCGGTGTGGGGGGCTTGGGGGGGGGGGGGGGGGGGGGGGTTGTAGCAGTGACATTGTCACACTGACCCCCTGCCCCCTCCTGTCACTGAACACACATCTCTCCTCCCCCCACATCTGTCTGCTCACTTCTTTCTCCCCCCTTTGCTTCTCCTTAACTCCTCAGCCGTCTCCTTAAGGGTTCCTTCTCTCTCTATGCCTTTCTCTCTCTCTTTCTTTCTTTCTTTTAGTTTTATTTCTGTTTTCTCTCATCTTTTCTCTCATTCCCCCTCTCTCTCTCTCTCTCTCTCTCTCTCCCCCCCCCACGTCCTTCCGTCCGTCCAGGCCCGGCGTCACGGGGGAGCGTGAGGGGCTCAACCGGACCATCTCGCTCCCTCAGTCAAGACTGCCAGTTAAAAAAAAAAACCTTCTGGTACTTTTTAATTAATAGCGTTTTGGCGTCAAGCCTTCCTCAGTGTGTTAAGAAAGTGGTCAGTGGTGTTGTGTTTACCAGGAGGGACTGATAGACAGACAGACATGACAAGGACTTCAGCTGCTACAGTATCTGGAAAATAATAAATGCCCGTACGCATGTTGTCGGCTGGCGCCAGGCCTGCGTCCGTCCGCCCATCCTTCCATCTAACACTTTGGTCCAAAACTAAATCTAAACAATTACTGTCTATACCGTAGATTGCCATGGAATCTGCTGTGCACCATTGTTCACCCTGGATGGATGAACTGTACTTGTTTGTTTGCACACGGCATATCTCAAAACCTGATGGGTAAAACTGGAATGAAACATGATCGGCACATTCATGCTCCCCTGAGGAAGAAACCTACTGATTTTGGTGACCTTTGATGACCATACCCATAGGGTCACCTTTAGGTCAAAATGTTGATTTGCACACAAGATAAGTCATAATCTAATAGAGATTGCAGGATGAACCCTACTGATTTTGGTGACCCCATGGCCTCTCCTTTAGCACTTTATTTAATTTAACTTCAAAGCTTTTAATGTTGTTACCATACATGTAAATCCCTATATACAGTACACCACTCCAATTCAGTCAATAATACTGTAATAATGAAAAATCTTTCTATACAATATTTCCCCACTTTTAACCTCAATTGTGAGCACTTGAGAGCGCTTTGGGGGCACTTGGTTTATATGATATACTGTAGAATATCATGCCTACTTGTTCTGGCCCTGCAATGGATGAATAGAATATACAGTAGAATAGAGTATTTTATGATTTTTTTAAAATTATTATTATTATCAATTTAAAAACAAAATAATGCACCTTAAAAGCGCTAACATGGATCAAGTCACATAAAAACTGAAGCTTGTTTCCATTGTGGTCCATAAAACAGTCAACAGCAAATGCTGAATAGGGAAAGAGGATGGACCCGGCCACCGGTCTTTACAATCTTTCAACTCTCGACGAACAGAAAAAAACACCAAACTCGTCTCAAAATAGGCGCAGAAACGCCAGCACTTAGTCCCACTAAAGTTGGTCTAAAGTCGCAATTGGGGGCATGTCCAACAATTTGCTAGTTAGATGCCGGATAATCTGGGCGCAAATTACGGGGTGGTATTCAGTCTCTGAATTAGTCATGGGTGTGTTTCGGGCATCACATCAGAGTGCCAGATCTCCTTTTCCCTTTAAAGATGGAGTGCCATGATATTTTTCAACCGTAAAACCTGATCATAAGGTATTATTATTATGTAAGGATTTTTTTCAAAAAAAAAAAGTGTACAGAAATTGTTTAAAAATATATATATATATGTGGACACGCCTCCAGTTCATTAAGTATGCCTGGTTCTCACCTTAGCACCTCCTCCATCACCTTAGCACCACCCACCTGTCCTAGTCCCTCCTCCTCCTCATGCCCACACCTGTTGTGTTATGATAATGAGGGGGAGGGTATGTTTTTTGGGGGCTCTGTGATGTCACTAAAGGGCTGTTTCTCTATTGGCACGTTTGACCCTCAAGATTTCAGCCTCCAGGAAAAAACTCCAAATAGTCAGAGAAGACATGAAACACCATAAAACCACCAGCGGGGGCCTTAATGAAGTTCTATCAACCTCATAGACACATGAAAAACAGAAAAAGTGCAAAAACATGGCACTAGCTCTTTAAGAGAGGTGTGCCTGCACCTGGCGCATTGTTATTTATATGACGGATTCGGCAATTTGGAGGAGACGCAAACGCATGCGACCGTCTACAGAAGTAGCATTAATAATGAAATATAATGATGTCAGGAGACGGGGGATACAAAACCCCTCCGTTCATCTTCTCTCAGCAATGTCATCCATCATGTTGAACATGAGTGATGTGTTCAATTCGAAAGAATTTTGATTGCAACCAGTGTGCGGCGTGCGCACGTTGCGAACCCACAGGTCAATCTCTTTAATGAAATGCTGTGCTGAAGGACTGGGTCGGACTTTAGACCAGGTCTGGTCGAAGACACAACCGCTTTACTGACTTTTCTCACTCCGCCTAAGAGTGCAAGATGCCAACAATTTGCCAGACCGTGTGTGTGTAGACACATGGTGTTGGTGCAGTAG
The DNA here is from genome assembly GCF_963454915.1 of Gymnoscopelus microlampas. Lineage (NCBI taxonomy): Eukaryota > Metazoa > Chordata > Actinopteri > Myctophiformes > Myctophidae > Gymnoscopelus > Gymnoscopelus microlampas. The sequence goes on from NC_139952.1 coordinate 30,352,011, forward strand.
TGCGGTAGCTAGAGGCAAGGTACATGCTTACTTGCCATCTGCTTGCAACCCTCTCGCTTACAGCTTGCTGCCCTTTGTGGTGAACGGGGAAGCTGCTGGTCTGTGTGTAAGCTTTCTTCCTGCCGGTACACAGCCTCTCCATGCCAGGCCTCCTTGTGGGCAGGCACACACGATAACTGGGTGTCTCATGCGAATCGGAAGGGGATCTCAGATTCTCAGACATGCAGGGGTCCACAGAGGTCTGATGCGCAGGCCCACGTGTAGTGGACACGCCCTGGCATTTTACCAACCACTGTCCCGCTGCCTTTTGAGAAAGTATAGGAAGACAAAGGCTAGGGGAGGACATGCACCCTCAGAGAAAAGCAATGCGATTGGTGGCACGCAACAGGCGGTCCTCCAAAAAACTGGAGCTCCGACAGTCTCCTGCAGCTTTGGAAGAGTGCCGGTCATCTTCTGTGCGGGTATTCACCTCTGCCTCGGTTAAGTAAGCCTGACCACACCTCATTTTAAGACCAACACACCCACAGCTGCACAGATAGGTGCATGTACATTTGGCACTTATACAATGTGGCCTGCAGGGCATGAAATAGATTTTGCTCTGTATCGCGTCGGGTTAAGATAGGGCCCTAAGTCGTTTCCCCATGCATCTTCTCTCTCTCTCTTTCTCTCTCCCATGTCAATACACATTATTTTAGCCCCATTTCCAGGTTGCTTATATAACTTGGCCATAAATAGTAGGGAAATAACACCACCTTTAAGGGACAACATTTTCTATCAATTTTGGTCAAGTTCGGTGGCTATCAGAATTATTTTAGGATATGTGTTTTGACAGCCAAAGGAAAGTATAATTATGGAAGTTTCTGTAGTCACTTGTGTGACCAACAGGTTACCTGAAAAAATATATTTAGATCATGTCAGTGAGATGAATCTGACACACTAGAACATTGCGTGTTAAAACAAACCGAAACACAATGAATTATATTCAAACCAGTCTCTGACTCTTAATTTGATTAATTTGTATTGGTGAACTGTGACAGGATCAATGCTAGGACAGACGACAGCCAAAGTTCTTATTCAGTTCTCTCCTAGCAATATCACACTGTTTGCCAGGCCTTGTATGTATGTATCCATAATGTAGACAGCCACATGGAAATAAGATGTTGGAGTATGAGATAAAAAATACTCTGTATCTCTCCTGTATGTGTGAGTGGTGTAGGCTGCTCGTTGCACAACATGTGAGCTCATGCTCCTGAGTCTAATTAGTTTGACTCAGGCCAGGAGTAAAGTTTTAATCAGCCTTCACCCTCTCTACACAAACATTTACAGGTTGACAGGTTTGTACTGTATACTGCAAGAGGTAGAGACGGCATAAGAATACATTTACACCTCTCATCACTCTTACTGTGATTAAATGTAAATATGTACGTAAATAAAGCATATGCCAGTCTTTAACTTATTCAGCCATATCACTCTAAATTATAACAATTCCAAGTTATGTATTTTTACATATTTTCAACTCTGTTGTTACCTATGTTTTTAGTAGCTGTAATGTTGGCCTCCAGAAGTTTCTCTCAATCAATAGGTGTACGGTGACAATATCTTGGCAGAGTACATGGAACAATCAATGTACTTTTTATCGCACCATCTCACAGAATACTAATCAAATATGTCTGGGTGGGGACAATTAAAAAGCAGGAGCGCGATTGGTCAATGACTGATTAGGACGACGGCAATTGATTTTGGATCGGTTGACGGGATTAAGATCAGATTTGGCCACATCAATGCAATTTAGAGTTATTGATTATTAAGTAATATTCTTTTATTGGGTTTGTGAGGTGTCTTGGTGTTTGACTTAATTGGGTTTTGCTATGTGTAATCGAATGACACATAGCTTTTGGCTTCCATAATCCATTTTTGCCAGTGCATTACGCCACTGAACATGAGACTCGGGGGGGAGAAAAGCCTGCTTCACTTTGGGGTAAGAGGGAAGACGTTAGGCCGGGGATTTAAGTCCATATGAATTCCCTGATGTCATCCTGGCTGCTGCAGACTTAAGGCAACATGTCTGTTGATGGAGGCTAAGCTAGTTAATTCAATTTGATGTCACATCTGCTAAAAATGACATAAAAAAAGGCCACTGGCTCTTGGCTCATGCTTTTGTTCCCTTGTTTTCTTTGACTTGCGGTGTGTCACCCTTTTTCTGTCTCTCACTTTTCTCTCTCGTCTTGTCAAAATTGTCAAATGTAGGCACGCCTCGAGCTGCCCTGACATTTGTACAGTACAAGGAAAATCACACACTTACACAGTGGTGGCAGAAGTACAGATGTTTTACTTGAAGCTGCACTATGTAACTTTCCTGTTCTACACCAGATTTGAACCCGTGTCTCCTGCGCAAATGCTTTTTTTTTTACCCCACTGAGCTAATAGAGTGTGCCTGCTTGGTCAGGGGAGAAGCGCGGCCGTGGCAAAGGTTGTGTCTGGACACAAGATCTAAATGTCTCAATATACTGTAAGAGCAGGGAGACTAAATACAACCACCCCCGTTGTATAAGTTATATTGTATTAACATATACTCTACCATACAGATTGGACAAAATGACATTTTATTCACAAAGTAAAAGACGAAATACCACAATGTAGAAATACTTACAAGTAAAATGTATTCTCAAAATGTATCACAAAAGTACTGGCATCAATATATAGTTACAGTACCAAAGTAAAAGGACTCATTACAGTAGGCAGAAAGGCCTCATCATATAATTGGATTATAATTAATAATGCATTAATGTGTCCATCATTTTAATGGTGCAGCTGGTAAAGGCTGGGATGGTTTTAATGACTTGATGTGCTACTGTGTAGCCTAACCTATAACAATACATCATCATTTATCATGCACCACATAACTGGAACAAACTCCCAGAAAACTGCAGGTCTGCTGTAACTCTCACTTCTTTTAAATCACAGCCAAAAACCTTTCTGTTTGCTGCTACCTTTCTTTGAGATGTTTTAAAAAAAATTATCCTTCTGCACTGCACTGTTATTTTTCAGTTTTATTTTCACTTCGTTTGCCTTACTTTTTCATATTCGGTTTCTTTTGCTCTGTGTCCTGAATAGGTGGAGGAGATACATGCTTAACTTATTCTTATTTTCTTTCTTTTACTGAAGTTAAATGTCCTTTTATAATGCGTTTTCTTTGCTTGATGTTTTGTGTAAAGCACATTGAATTGCCTTGTTGTTGAAATGTACTATACAAATAATTTTGCCTTACCTTGCCTATCAGTGAAGGCATGTTTTGTTTTAATAATATAAAGCTGTCAATTAATTATAATTGAGTAAAAAGTACATTATTTGCCTCTTAGATATAGTGGAATAGAAGTATAAAGTGTCAAAATGGAAACTCAAGTAAAGTAAAAGCAAATCAATTTAACGCATTAAGACCTGATACCGATTCTACAAATGTCTTCTAAATCAGTAGTTCTCAAACTTTTTCTTGCCAAGGACCCCCCAAAATGATATGTATTTGGCGGCGGACCCTCATCTGAAAGTGCTTTGTGCCAGGGACCCCCACAAGAGAAGATTTGTGTTAAAAGAAATATTCAAAATCTTTCACTTTCAAGATTTAAAAAAGAATAATCAAAAATACCAAACGTACACAAGTTCGCAGCGTGGCACAAAGTGACTCGAAAATCCCCCAACATGCTTCTGTTGGTATTTCGCTCTCGTTTTGAGTGACCTGCCAGCACACACCTGCTGAGAGGTGTGTGCCACCTGAGCATGGGTCTTGCTACTTTGTTGAGTTTGTGTATGCTCCAAGCAGCAACACTGCCCCCATGGAAAGATGCCACTTTGTTTGTCGTGCAAACGTGGCATTGCAATAGGGCAAGTGGAAGCTGTTGTTACGTTACGCAGAGTGGCAGCATTATTAGGTGTCAGCCCTGGTACCTATCTAAAATCACACAGATGCTTTCCTAGTTTTAATGGGTTAAACCGTATATATTTCCTTCTACACTAAATATCTTGTCTTATCTTATATCTAATATACACTAAAAATAGATAGCCCCCCCCCCGACCACACACACACACACACACACACACACACACACACACACACACACACACACACACACACACACACACACACACACACACACACACACACACACACACACACACACACACACACACCCTTTGACCCAGAGTTGACATGTTAAGATGCTGGATCGCTGGCTGTCCTGAGGGCCTTAGTGACGATGGGAACACTGGCTCCATTTAAACCCTTGCTCTCCATCTGTTTACCCGGAACCCACACAGTCATGTCTACTGCCGCAGGATTCCTAGAAATGAATAAAAAAAAGGAAACATGTGACCCGACCTCCTTCCCCCCTCCCCGCTCAGTCTGAGAGAAAGGGATGCGAGTGCAGGAGGTCATAGGAACAGGGGGAGAAATGGGGCTATGATGGAGGGCAGGAAAAGAGAGAGAGAGAGAGAAAGGGAGAGAGAGGGGGAGACTCAGAGAGAGAGAGGGAGAGAGTGGGAGAGAGAGAGAGAGAGGGGGGGGACACAGAGAGAAAGAGAGAGAGAGAGAGAGAGAGAGAGAGAGAGAGAGAGAGAGAGAGAGAGAGAGAGAGAGAGAGAGAGAGATGTGCCTCCATGGTTCAGTGGGTATTGATCCGGTGTCACACCATAGAAGATTGATTGTGACTCCTCCCACTGACTCCCCTCATCAATTCCATCGTTCATCTGGGCGCGCTTTGCCTGGCCCTGATGTGACACACACACAAACACACACACACACACACACACACACACACACACACACACACACACACACACACACACACACACACACACACACACACACACACACACACACACACACAGACGCGCCAATAGCCAATCTATCAGGCATGACTCTAATCCAAAACCCTAAACCTAAAATGCCTAATCCCAACGTTAACCTCAGCATGAATATTTTCCTAATTGTAAGACTAACTCCTCAAACCTTTTCTATAAAATAACCATTTCTCTTTTGAGAGAAATGTCTATTTAATGTCTAATTCAAGTGTGTGTGTGTGTGTGTGTGTGTGTGTGTGTGTGTGTGTGTGTGTGTGTGTGTGTGTGTGTGTGTGTGTGTGTGGGCGCGTGCAGTGTGTGTGTGTGTGTGTGTGTGTGTGTGTGTGTGTGTGTGTGTGTGTGTGTGTGTGTGTGTGTGCGCGTGCAGTGTGTGTGTGTGTGTGTGTGTGTCTGTCTGTGCCTGACACGCTGACTCTGTGCCCACTATAAACTTGGTCCTCCTCCTTTTTATTATCTCTCCATATATGGGATGGATGTGTTTCCTCCATCTCCACGCCCTGGTACCTCCTGGTCCCTGCTATACTAGCTAACATCACGCTCCAAACCAAAGTACTGTAACCGCAGTAGTCAAAATAGATACTCCTGGTCAAATATTACTCAACTAGTGAAAGTTGCTCAGTCATATTGGGATTTGTAGCAGATCTACAAGCTCACAACACATGATGCGACTGCAATATCTGAATACATCTCAGGAAGGGAAAACCCTTCCGAGAGATGTAGTGGAGTCAAAAGTACTTTGTAACGTAGTGGACAAACATAAGTAAATTGCAGATGCTCAAGAAATGTACTTAAGTACAGTACTCAAGTAAATGTACTTGGTTACTTGTCCACCACCGCACGCCGCGCTCCGACCGTGTGGTGGGGAACCAACGCGCTTAGCCTTGGCGTGGGCGTCGCTGGCGTTCTGCCAGGGGAAACGGCCGTTACCTTGGCAACCATGTGCATAGTCCACAGTCACTCAATGCTTTTCTTTTCTTTCCTTTTCACTGCCTTGTCACCCCAACAAACACTTCTTTTTCATCCGACTCTATCGTTCTCTCTAGCTCTCCCAACGTTTATGTCTCACTGATCTCCTTCGCTCTCTTTCTGTGTTTCTCAATGTCTTTATTTGGCTTCCAATCTGTCTTTCTCTATCTCTTATACTTTGCTCTCTCTCTCTCCACCACCTCAACATCTCTCTCTTTCTTTCTCGGCATGTATTTCACTACCACTTTCCCTCCTCACTCTCTCTCTCTCTCTCTCTCTCTCTCTTTCTCTCTCTCTCTCTCCTCTCTCTCTCTCTCTCTCTCTCTCTCTCTCTCTCTCTCTTCTCTCTCTCTACTTCTCTCTCTCTCTCTCTCTCTCTCTCTCTCTCCTCTCTCTCTCTCTCTCTCTCTCTCTCCTCTCTCTCTCTCTCTCTCTCTCTCTGACCCTTAACAGACGGCGTCACACTGATAAGAACCAGTATGCGTGCGCAGGCCGGCACCAATGAAGCCCATTCTGTCATGTCTCGCTAGGGACGCGCCCTCACTAGCCAACACACAAGAGGAGGTTGAATGACTGAAACCAGCGTCACCCGAAACAATATGTTGGGAATTGATTGCATGAAACAATCACCTGTGTCTGTATGTTTTTTCTCACACCATTATGTACAGAGACAGCAAGTGAATAACAAGCAATATAGTAATAATGAAAACAAGTGAATAACAAACAATGAGACATTAATAACAGTGATTGTCTCATTGGTTGTTATTCTCTCTCTCTCTCTCTCTCTCTCTCGTGCTGTAACAGGTGCAGTCCTAATTAGTCCATTATGCATTACTCTCTCAGTCACTTCACAATCAAATCCTCAGTGTTCAATTAAAGCAGTATGTAACTTTGCCCCCCAGTTTACATAACAAAACGATAAATTATGTATTAATTTTTTCACCAATCTTTCCCCTCTATTCCAGCAGTTATCAGCCACTAGAGTAGTGTAGTGTTGTTTACCTGCAGGAACACCCCTGCCCTCTTTCACTGTATTTTGGTGTTTTCACTGGTGTTATGGGTAGACGGGGGATGTTTTGAGGCTACCAATACGAATAGTGAAAACACCAAAAAACTGCGAGAACTTTTCTGCAGGTTACACCACCACACTACTCCAGTGGCTGGCTGATTAACTGCTCGTATAGAGGGAAATGCTCCTCGGAGCACAGGTCTCCGCCATGTCAGGTGTGGGCCAGCAATGTTCGAATTCGCAAATCCGATGGAATATGAAGAATAGATTACTGACTGATTACTTGACTATAGAGATAATGTGTACCGATTTGCGTGATGTTTGGACAACATTTGTAGGAGTGCCTGGTGGCGCTATAATAGGGCAATGTTAAAATGATGGAATTTGTTCCTCAACATAGTGCAAATGTGCGTGCAAAGTAGGGGTGTGCCGATATATCGTCCCGCGATATATCGCGATACGTTTTCGCGACGATATGTATCGTTTTGGGAAAAAAAAATATCGTTTTTGAATTTTTTTTTTTTTTTGTTTTGTTTACAATCATAATAATCAGGCATGCAAACGGCCCCGAAGTGAAAAGAGTGACAACATGTTTTTTTTTTCGGGTCAGGTGTCATACTATTTGGATTCAAAACGGCTATTGTAGCTGAAAAGCTACAAGTTTGCATGTCTGAATAATGCAAAAACAGAATTATTTGTTTGCATTTTCTTTTTTTCTCCTCCATATATTTTCATAATAAAAAAAGTGCGTATCGTATCGTGTCGAAATCGTATCGAAGTTGTGAGCCAAATATCGTATCGTATCGTTTCGTGAAATTAGTGTATCGGCACACCCCTAGTGCAAAGTTTCACCGCAATCGGACGCTGCGTTCATGATTTGCGGCATTTTGTTCAAAAGGGCCACTCTTGCAAACTTTAGATGACAATCTTAGCCAATCAGAATGGACTATGGAGAATCTAACAGATCCGTCTTGATCACATGACTATAGAGATCATGTGTACCGATTTGCGTGAAATTTGGATCAATCTGAAGGAGTAATATCAAAAGAATTTATGGTTTACATGAGTCGACCTACTGGTGGCGCTATGAAAGGCAGATTCCTTGGCCTCTAGGGAGTGCGCAACTGCGCATACAATTTTAAATAGGTAAAAACGCGAATCGGCTGTTATTACGCACCATGAGGCTGATTTGAAAGATTTCAAGTGGCGTCCGTTAAGGGTCCGTTTGGTTACATTAGTACACTCTCTGAGGATTTGACAGTTTTCTCCCCCCTCCTCTCCGCGGGGGAGGGGGCTTGCCCCGGCACTGACCACTCGCTGACCACGGGATTGGTGAGCGGTGGCAGCCAATCGGAGGGCTCTGAAGAAGGACTCCAGAGCCGTCCGATTGGCTACCACCGCTCACCAATCCCGGCGTCCGACGCACGCTAACACCACGTTTAAATGCCACAGACAGCTCTGCTGTGAATGAGACGTATGGTTTTGATTAATTGATTGAATTCTTCATTAACACGTTGCATATAGTGCGGGCAGGTACAATTTAACAAGCTATGGAAAAGGATAACACAAACAGCCCTGGGGCTTGTTTCCATTGTGGTCCCACTGTATGTACTCAATTAATCATCAAGGCATACTATACATTCGATACAATACATATCATCAACAATACCATACAGAAGGGGGGGGGCACCCTCAACTGGACGTGAAAAAAACAGAACTACAGAGGGAGAGAGATAATAAATTATGAATAACCACTTAAGCCCTATTTCTGAAGTTGCAAGTTTTAATACAGCAATGCACTGATATTTAAAAAGAAAATGTACTTTGAAATTTGTACTTTGGGTATTTATGTTGTCCACCACTGGATGGAGGGAGGCGAGAGAGAAAGAGAGAGAGAGAGAGAGAGAGAGAGAGAGAGAGAGAGAGAGAGAGAGAGAGAGAGAGAGAGAGAGAGAGAGAGAGAGAGATGCTGGTCGGCAACTTTATGCAGAGAGTCCAGCCTCGTTGATGTAAACAGATCATAATCACATATAGACAGTGATGGAAGAAGCACTGACATGTTTTACTTAAGTAAAAGTATCAATACCACAATGTAAAAATAGTAAAAAAAAAAAAAAAAAAAAAGTGAAAGTCTGGTGTTCAAAATTGACTTGAGTAGGAGTACACAAATATACTTAAAGTACCAAAGTAAAAGTACTCATTATGCAGTATGTCCCATTTAACAAGTTTGTCATGTAGGCTACTAAAATCTTTTTAAAATAGCAAAAAGTTGTGAGCTTGTAGATATATTGTCGTGATGTAGCCTGTGTTTTGTAATGATATTCAAAATCTTAGTAAATAAGTACTAACTAAAGTTTTCAGATAATATAGTGGAGAACAAAGTACAATATTTGAGATTAGAAGTAAAAGTATTGAAAATTGGAAATACTCCAGTAAATAAAAAATACAATTAATTAAGTACATGTACTTAGTTACTCACACCACTACTACATATAAATGTGTACATAACGTGTGAGAGTTATACTGATGATTTATCTGTGCATCAGTGCACACAGTCAAATCCATAGTGTCCATTTAACTCAGAGAGTGTACAAAATGCAACCAAATACATTTTCGTACACTCTCAGAATGAGAAGAACACTCAGGATTGTGTGTAAAACCAGGGCTCAACTACTGCGCGGGTGTGATGAACGTGTAGTGAATATCTATCTGTCTTGGATTACATTTCCAAACACATACCGTCGCTGTAGGGTGGAAACCTTGTATGTCCAAAGCCGTTCCTTTTGTATTACCATTTAAGAAATACAATTCAATAGTGAATATAAGCCGATCTACAAGCTCACAACACGTCACATCGTGACGTGTTGTG
>NC_139952.1:30361908-30411908 GCF_963454915.1 Gymnoscopelus microlampas
GCTTGCAGATCCGCTAAGTTCACTACTTCTTAAACATTTTGTTTTCTAATTTATTACATTTTTATCTTATTCATGAAATTACTTTTTAAGAATTATGTTTGAATTTGTTTCCAACTCAATTTGTGCATGTTTGTGGAAATCTATAAAATATTTTTAAATAATAATAATTAATAATTAATTAATTTAGGAAACCAAAAAAAGGGATATTCACTTGCGACCCACGAAAATGGGTCCCGACCCACTGTTTGGGAAACAGTGCTTTACAGGTCTGTTATCACACCCTCATAGAGCTACATTAACACTCTCCATTTCACAGTGTGGAGGTTGGGACGGAGCACTGACATCTGTAGCTGAGCTGTGTGCATGCGTGTGTGTGTGTGTGTGTGTGTGTGTGTGTGTGTGTGTCTGTGTGTCTATGTGTGTGTCTGTGTGTGTGTGTGTGTGTGTGTGTGTGTGTGTGTGTGTGTGTGTGTGTGTGTGTGTGTGTGTGTGTGTGTGTGTGTGTGTGTGTGTGTGTGTGTGTGTGTGTGTGTGTGTGTGTTGTAGATCTATCTTCATTGGAAAGCTCATGTAGCTAAGTGGATCTATAAATGAATCAATTGAATGGCTTCTACAGTATCTAACTTGCCGGGCGGTTTCCATGACAACGGAATCAGCGTGGCTAAAATAGCACCCAGATGGACGTTTCGTCTACTGATGTTTTCCTGATGCCATGCATGCACTCACATTATAATACACATGGTCACTCCAACGGCATCACATGTCACACGCTCGTCATATATGTTACATTACATTACTAGGGGTGCACAGACAACATTTTCACAGGCTATTTCACAGGCTATTCAAAAATAGCAGATCTATAATCCTGGTCTCTATACTGCCTCCCCCTGGTCAGCCGGGGCGCCTGATGGAGGGGAAAAGAACTGTGTGTGTGTGTGTGTGTCGCACACATATCTGAAGGCGTACACACTCACCAGCTGAACTAGTTGGAATAACGTGTTCCTTCCACGTGCTACGTCCAACCAGGGAAACTCCCCCCTGTCCGTGTCATAAGAAGCGGCCTGCTCACTCCTCATGCATTGAAGTTAGCAGTTCGGGCCTCTCCCCAGGCTGGCAGAGGGAGAGTAGCGCCCAGGATTACAGTTTAGGCAATTGGCACTGCACACAGAGGACCAACAGGAACAAGGGCCAAGTCAGCTCAGAAGAAAGGGCTCATGGGAACTGGCATTGCGGGTTAATTCACTGTTTCTCAACATCGGCTCCGGGGACCACCAGGGGTCCAAATGGACCCGTTACGGGTCTGTAACTCTGAGAGTGCACAGACCTGTACACTCTCAGAGTTAAATAAACACAGAGGATTTAACTATGTAGATTGGGGTCTCAGAAATAATAATTGAAATCATCTTCCCCAGGCAGTTAGGGTTGATTCAGTCCCCTTTCACTCTTGTCTGCCTCTCTATTTTCCGTTCTTTCTTTCTTTCTTTCTTTCTTTAAAGGCTGTTTTTAACTGTCACTGTTTTTAAAGACACTTTTAAATGTAGATTATTGCCAGCTGATGGTTGATATTCAACCTTTGAAGTACAGCTGCTAAAAATTACCACCACCCCCATTTTGTGCGCCTTAGTATAGAGACCACCAAAATCAAATGTCAACTTCATTGATCGTGGTGTCTCGCTCAGACAAACTGCTGATCTTAGGGGACTTAAATATTCATGTTTGCTGCCCAGAAAGATTTAATAAATGTTATCATCTGGTCTGCCCATCTACAACACTGAAACGATTAAGATCGGTGTGTCTGACCACCGATTTTGAATCCATGTTGCCGTGTTCTCCTCCAACTCCTTCTCAGCTAGACTATCTCACCTGCTCTATCAACCCAAGACAGCCACACATTTTTTCAACACAAAATTGGTTTGCGTCTTACTTGCAGGACAGGACTTTTAAGATTGGGAACTTCTCCTCATACTCAGCGCCTATTACATGCGGCATCCCTCAAGGACCAATTTTAGGGCCTTTAATGTTCTCTGTATATGCTCCCTCTTGGCGCCATCAATATCCCATACCACTGTTATACACTGACGACACACAATTTTACTTACCAGCTACAACTGACAATACCAGCTCTCTGTCAAATCGTTTTAACTGCCTGGAAGACATCAAATGCTGGATGGCAACCAACTACCTCCAGTTAAACAAAAATGAAACTGAGGTAATTATCTTTGGCCCTCCAACCTCAACCGCCTGTCTCTCCCAAGCACGAGGCCCCCTGCATGCAAATCCTGACGGCTCAGTAAAAAATCTGGGTGTCTTCTTTGACACGGCCCAAAATTTGAATAAACAAGTTAGTAGTGTTGTAAAAGGCAGTTTCTATCAATTTAGATATAGCCAAACTGAAACCGATTTTACTTCACACAGACCTAGTTACATGCCTCTCACCTCTCGTTTGGACTACTGTAATTCGCTACTGTACATCTGAGGCTGCCCCAGTCCACCATCTCCCGTCTACAGATGGTTCAAAATGCTGCTGCTAGACTTATAACTGGAACTAGAAACGAGAACATATTACCCCTGCGCTGGCACAACTGCATTGGTTACCAGTAAAATGTTGAATTGAGGTTAAAGCTTTGCTCTTTGTTATGAAAGCTCTCATAATGAAACATAAATAAACCACTTCAGCCCTATTTTAAAATAGCCGATCTACAAGTTCACAACGCATCGCTGTGAGCTTGTAGATCGGCTATTTTCAAACATTTTAGTACTTTTAAGTACATTTTGATGCCAATTCTTTTGTACTTTTACTCAAGTAAATGTTGGACTTGTACCTGTAACAGAGTACTTCTACATTGCAGTATTGATAATTATACTTAAGTAAAACATTTGAGTACTTTTTCCACCACTGACTGCAACTGCATTGTCTTACTAAGAGATATACTGTAGATTTGGAGAGAAGAGGAGACCAGAGAACTACTGTAAGAGAAGAGAGGAAAGCAAGGGACAGGATAAGAGAAGCAAGGGATAGCAGAGGAGTGGAGAGAGAATACATGATAGCAGAGGAAAGGAGAGGAAGACAGCCTTACATAACTGTATACCATGAATAATGAAATCTCTCTGTTTACTGTTTTAAAAAAAACAAAATAATACACTGCAGTGTGTGTGCGCGTCTCTGTGTATCTGAGTGTGTGTGTGTGTGTGTGTGTGTGTGTGTGTGTGTGTGTGTGTGTGTGTGTGTGTGTGTGTGTGTGTGTGTGTGTGTGTGTGTGTGTGTGTGTGTGTGTGTGCGAGTGTGTGTCAGATCAAACAAGCCCGGCTGGAGTCTGCTTTGAACCGGACAACAAAGAGAACGAACAAGAGAATGATGGTTAGAGGACAAGATAAGAATAGACAGACAGACAGACAGACAGACAGACAGACAGACAGACAGACAGAGGAGGATGAGAGACAGGACCTGCCTGTTTTGTCATTCTCTTGTAAACCAACACTTTAACTTATTTTTCCATTTCACTCCGTGGGATCTCTCTCTCCACCTGTTCACAGTCTGACTTTCTGTTGCATACTGTTACATACTGTACCACTCTGGGATCTACATTTCCCCTGCAGGATCAATAAAGGTTTATCTAATATCTGTCTGTCAGTCTGTCTGTCTGCCTGCCTGCTTGCCTGCCTGCCTGCCTGCCTGCCTGTCTGCCTGCCTGCCCAACACGTGAGTGGCGTTTACCTGGACATGCTTGTGAACATGCATGAGACAATTGTGACAAAGCATTCCTTAGTTACTTTACACAGTGGTGTAAAGCCCTATTTTATATATAGGCTATTTGAAAATAGCCGATCTACAAGCTCAAGACTCGTTGCAACGCGACACGTTGTGAGCTTGTAGATCTGCTATTTTCAAACATTTTAGTACTTTTACTTTTGGTACTTTAAGTACATTTTGATACCAATACCTTTGTACTTTTACTCAAGTCCATTCTGAATTCCGGACTTTTACTTGTAACAGAGTATCTCTACATTGCAGTATTGATACTTTTACTCAAGTAAAAAATGTGAGTACTTTCTCCACCACTGCATACGATGTATCATAAAATATTGTATATGGATGGACGGACGGACGGACAGATGGACAGACAGAGGGATAGACAGATGGGTAAACAGATGGATGGACGGACGGACGGACAGATAGACTGAAGGGAAGAGGAGGCAGGCAGATCAAGGTGAGAGTACAAGTCCCAGCAGTTGAATTCCTCTCACAGATTCCCAAGGTTTTAAATTAACAATACCTCCATTACTCTCTCTCTCTCTCTCTCTCTCTCTCTCTCTCTCTCTCTCTCTCTCTCTCTCTCTCTCTCTCTCTCTCTCTCTCTCTCTCTCTCTCTCTCTCTCTCTCTCTCTCTCTCTCTCTCTCTCTCTCTCTCTCTCTCTCTCTCTCTCTCTCTCTCTCTCTCTCTCTCTCTCTCTCTCTCTCTCTCTCTCTCTCTCTCTCTCTCTCTCTCTCTCTTTCCACATTCTTTCCACACGCCAGGTGTGAAATGCATTTTCACTGCGTTTTTCATTTTTTCTTTTTTGCCCTCTTCTCGTCTGTGTGTTTTTTTCTCTCTCTGTCCTTGTTCTATAATTTCTTTAGTGCTGACTTTCTTTGTTTTTCCGCCTTTCTCAGGTGCTTCAGCCTCTCTCTCGCTTCGTTGGGTTTAAAATAGAGAAAAATAGATTTCTTTTAACAGCTCTGTTCGCTCTCTGCACTCTCTCTCTGTCTCTTTCTCTCTCTCTGCTTTGTAAAAAACAACAACATTGAAAGATATCGATCTCACAACAACCTGGCCTGTTCATCATCCTGCTCTTACAGTCAGTCATGGTCATCACTTTGGATAGCGCTGTTGTCGGGCAGAAACCTTTTAAGTCCATATTTCAACTGGTTTTCTTTTTACGGTTTTGGACAAACTGTAGGAGGTTCTGACAAGGGCTATAACCCTTGCTATAACAATACACACATGCACACACGCGCACACACGTGCGCACACACACACACACACGTTAATTGTAAGTCAACGTTTTGTTTAACCATGAAATAGCCTTTTCTCTTGAGGAAAACCAAGAAGATTTTCCTTCTGTTCTACTTCTCAAATTTTACTGACATTTGGCCTCATCTAGACAACTAGTAATTAACACAAATATACACGCACGCACGCACGCACGCACGCACGCACGCACGCACGCACACACACACACACACACACACACACACACACACACACACACACACACACACACACACACACACACACACACACACACACACACACACACACACACACACACACACACACACACAGACAACGACCTTTATTTTGAGGTCAAGGACAAGGTAAACGTTCTTGTAAATTCAGATGGTCAAGCCGCCATATAGGAACGGAAAACACTTTGACCTAATTGCTTAAGGTGGTGGTTCCCCAGGGGTCATTTTCCTCTGCAGAATGGTTCTTGTGGAACCTGTTGTGTAGCATTATTGATTATGTCGACTAAAACTTTGACGAAAAATGCTCGTCAACAACCTTTTTTTCACTGACAAAAACAAAATAAAAACGGAATAAAAACTGAGCTATGATGACTAAAACTAAGAAAAAATATAGTGACAATTTCATCAACAAATAAAAACTAGACTCAAATGTGAGGGACTAGTGGAGAAGAGATCCAGTAGAACTAAAAGACAAGTCATTTTATGTTTGGATGCGCTCGGGTGTTGCCCTCTGAAAATAGCAGATCTAAAAGCTGCGACGCGTTGTGGGCTTGTAGATCAGCTATTTTCAGCATGCAACCAAGAGCCTTTACGACTGTAGATTTAATCGACTATAATCTTATGATATTTAGTCGACTAAAACTAGACTAAAACTAAAACCTTTCAGGTGACTAATATATGACTAAAACTAAATCAAAGTTTGCTGTCAAAATCAACACTGCTGTGTAGAAGCAGTGCAGGGTCAACCGGTGATTCATTCAGCCCTTTTCATAATGAAGGTCTTTTATTTGGGTTGATGGGTTACAGCGTTTTTGTTTTTTTTCAAGGACCATTTCATTTTTTCTTTCAAGGACCTTAAAGGCATTGGTTCTCAAAGTTTTAACCCCTTGATCCATAATGTATACTTTGGCTATTCAAAAATAGCAGATATACAAGCTCTATGAGCTTGTAAATCTGCTATTTCTGAAAAATATTGAAGATTTGGGCAAATCCTTGAATATATAGTTTTTGAAGCAAACATTTGTAACTCAAATCTTTGCTTCTGGGGGGTCCCTTGGACAAAATATTTTGAGATGGGGTACGCGGCCAAATACATATCATGTTGGGGGTCCTCAACATGAAAAGGTTTGAGAACCACTCGTTTAAAGGTTCTATGACATTCATTTTCACTTTTTTTTATTTTTAATGTTTTTTTGGGGGTTTTATGACCTCAATTACACCCAAAAAATCTGAACTTTGAACATTCAGTGGATTTTTTGTGGTCTGGGGTTTTCTGAATAATTAGGCTGACAAGTAATCTGTGCTTTGCCCTTGGAGTGTGAAGTCATAGGCCATTAATCCCGCCCACTCCTCGCCCCTCCCCTATCCTTTCCTTTGGGGGGGGGGGGGGGGGGGGGGCGGAGCAGAGGTGATGATTGACAGGCAAAATCCCTCAACAGCGACACCCGCAGGCAAAGATTTCTTTTTTCATTGCAGTTGAAAAGGCTTTAGAAATGTGAGAGAAAAACACCTGCCATGGATCACTGGAGTGGAATTCTTAGTTAAAACTTTTTATACACATTTGAAGGACCAATGCAAAGACTTTTAATGTGTGGTAAAACGGAATGTCATGAAACCTTTAAGGGTCCATTTGGTTCCATTTGTACACTCTCAAGAGTTACAGACCTGTAAGGGTCCATTTGGAACCCTCTCAAGTAACCCAGAGGGTCCCTGGACCTCACACAGAGAACCGCTACAACAATATGTAGCCAATGCAGTATGTATGATTGAATTTGTGTTTATTAAAAATACCAATGAAGGTCAAAATTACATAGGAATCATTAAATTGAACCATTGAGGAATCGGAGCATTAAGAGGGAATCTTTAAGGAAACATGAATCTTAAAAATCCTTAAGGATCCCAACCCTATACTCAACAACGCTTCACGTTGATCTTGTAGATCTGCCATTTTCCCTATTCGTCATACTTAAGCCCCTGTATAAATAGGGGCTTAAGTGGTTAACAAGGTTGAAGTGTGTGTTTTTCAGAGAGGAAAGGCACAGTCAGCCTGAAGGGTCTCTCCTCTCTATCTCTCTCTGGCTTCTTCGTCGTGACTGTCGTTTATTTGAGCGTCGCTATGGAAACAGCACACAGAGAGGCATAATCGTAAGAGAGCGCGTCTCCCTAAGTGGAGCCTGAACAAGACGATAATGCTTTAAAAAAGAACACTGTTGATTTTTCTGGCTGGAACACTAGAGCACAACAAAAAAATCAAGCTACAATTTGTCGCGGTTGGGGCAAAAACCTTGTATCTCCATATTTTAACATTTTAGGTAATTTTTCGTAAATTAATGTCCTACTTCTTGATACCACAGTGTCGCACAAAAGTGGCAAAAATAGCACATCTACAAGCTCAAAACGTGTTGCAATGCGACGCGTTTTGAGCTTGTAGATGTCCTATTTTGGCTTTTTAAATTTTTTAATTCAGAAAAATAACAGTTTTGGATATATGAGGTTTCCACCCGACAAAGACGAATTGCGTATCTCGGGACATGGACAGATTGGAGAAATTATTGCATTATTACTCTGGCGAGAGCGCATAGAAAGACTCATTGTCTGTTAATAAGGCCAAATTGGCGCTGCTTAAGTTAATAACAGAAGACGGGGGATTGGAGCGGATTTAAGTAGGGTTCATTGTGGGTGAGTGGTTTCTAAGAAACCCTGGCTTCTCACAGGTGAAGCTTTACCGCGTGTAGACATGTTCTGTCGATAATGAAACACAACCTGCATTATGCGGACCGATGTCTAACGGCTGTTTGTATTTCTTGGCTGTACATCAAACGGTGTAGAGAGCATTTACCGGAAACAAAACAACACACTCCTAATCCTCTTTATCAGCAATTCTCAACCGGTTTGGCCGGGGCCCAAATAGTTGGCAAAACGCTAAGATTTGAACGATAATATAGCATTAAAAAGTGATGCCAATAAATGAGAACTTAAAGTACACTTACGTTAGTTTCGTTGATCCAAGCCGCGACACAATCGATTTGATTGACCATTAAAATAAACAAATACCTTCAATATTTTCAAATGGGCCCTTGAAAAAGATTGAGAACCACTGCTCTAACCACTGGTCTGTATCTCCTTGTATTTCCATATTTCATCTTTTCATATTTTTTCATGTATGAATGCCCTATTTTTTTCATCGTCTCGTTATATGTTGCGCAAAAGTAGCGGAAATAGCCGATACAAGCTCACAGCGTGTTGCATTCTGACGCATTGTGAGCTTGTCTATGTTTCTAAAATTGGGGATTATCTCAATGCCCAAAACAAGGACGCCCGGTTTGAAAGTGTTTAAGTCTGTGGGTTTTATAAATATTTAACAAGAACGTTTTTGGACACGGTTTTGTCCAGACAGCGATGTGGAGAGAATCATTATCGTTTAGCCCCTATAAGCTCAACCATCTAAAATCAGCAGAGTTTAGAGAGAAAAGGCAACCTGTCCAACACAGAAGACCTGGTGCTGTTGACCATGACCAACCTGGCGAGCGGTTCCAAGAGCCAACTCAGGGTTCAAACGCAGGGTTGCCAGATAAGCAGAAGTTCAGCCTCTCGGTTGAGCGGGCAGAGTGATGAGATCTGGACAGACAGCCTCTCACCTGGTGAGCAGATCGCTGCCTCCACAGGACAGACTGGCAACATACACCCCCCAGGGAGCGGTGCGTGTGTGTGAGTGTGCGTGCGTGTGCGTGCGTTTGCGTGTGTGTCTATGTGTCTATGTGTGTGTGTGTGTGTGTGTGTGTGTGTGTGTGTGTGTGTGTGTGTGTGTGTGTGTGTGTGTGTGTGTGTGTGTGTGTGTGTGTGTGTGTGTGTGTGTGTGTGTGTCTGACTGACAGAATGACAGACTGGCAGCTATCTGCCCCCTGTAGAGAGTGAGAGAAATGGGAGAAAGAAGGGGGGAGGCTGGAATAATGATTGGTGAGGGGCTGAGAGAGAGGCTGAGAGAGAGGCTGAGAGAGAGGCTGAGAGAGAGAGAGAGAGAGAGAGAGAGAGAGATGAAAGCAAAAGGGAAGGTGTACATGGTCTACTGTAGAGAGGAGAGATCAAATGAAAAAGGGGGAAGGGTCTTGGTAAAGGATGGGATGTGGTCCTGCGGGCTGGGTGAGTGATGGTGAGTATATGTGGGGCAGACATTTGAGAATGTGAATGAAAGACAGTTTAACCCTGATTCTCTCAATTCAATCTTTCTCAACCTTATTAAAATGTTCTCAGTTTTTCTCTCTGTCTCTTTCCGTCTCTCTGTCTCTGTGGACTGCTGTATTTATGTCATTATAAGACAAAAAAATACAAGTTCAGTGTTGAATTAACCTCCCCTTTTCTCATCTCACAAGGAGAAAAGCCTGTAAGAACATCCTAAGAAGTGTCTATAGAGCAGGTCTTCCGTTGCGTGTGCTTCCCCCAGAAGCTGTCTTCCCTGTGTAATCACAACATCATTTTCATTCCCGGAACATGTAAACAGATCTGCATAGTATCAACGTAACTTCCTCGGGCGGTAATTCCTGTATTTCCGTTTAGACCCTTTCAGCAGTTCTTGCCCAGCTTAGTGTTGAATAATAAACATTGCCGGGTGTGATTCTCATTAAAGGGTATACTGTATTCACAGATTGTTATTTTGATAGTATATTGTTTGACGGATGGTATAGGCTCTTGGTTGACCTGGGGTCATAGTTTTTTTGAGGCACTATATTATTGTCTCTCTTCATTCTATGTATGGTTATCTTGCACTTATACACTTATACACGTATATGTGACAGGGTCAAAGCAGGGGGTGAAACCATTTTGTAACATTTTTTATTGATGATGAAAAACCTGTATTATGCACTTAAAAACATCATTCTCTTAAATGTATTTCTGCACTGCATGTTTTATGGTTGACAATGTATTTCCCCCCCGGTCCCCGAGCCACTTGACATTGGACTCCCCTATAGGCTGCGTGACATTGACCTTGTGACTCCAGACGGCCAATGTCCCCAGGTCACGCTGGTGGCAGAGCAAATGAGGGCGGAGTAGGGTGTGGCCGCCACAAATACAAAAGTAGGCGCGGGCCATTCGAACAGCAGAGAGACAGGCACACAGGGGCAGTGTGGAAGTGACAGCCAGAAGGGACGGTTGTGCACAGGAGGAGCAGACATACCACGGAGCAGAGGTGGAGAATACAGCGATCGCGGCACGTACCAAGGCACCAGCAGCGGACGGTGAGCAGACGGCGCAGTAGCAGCAGAGACGGGGAGGACAGACAGACGAACCCAGGAACGGAGGAGAGGTCCAGTTGGCGATAACGTTGCGCGCTTCATACACTCATAGCCAGACACCTGTCTGGCTTGCGAGTAAGTGTTCTTCTATGCAACGTTACCTTTACAAACCCACGGTCCTAAACCCCATATGTGAAATATACCTGAACAGATGAACTGGTTCTAGTTTCTATGATTGCAGGCAATACGCACGAAGACAAGAAGAGACAGTGATTCCTGGCCTAAACCCCCGCTCCAGTTAAACCCCATATAAGGACATTCCCACCTTTTGCATTGAACCGTGATGAGTATATGATATAGCATTTGAATTGGCACTTGGCACTTTACTGCTTCAGTAATAGTTGGCACTTTAACGCTAAATTCATTATTTATTTGCTATAGGTTGCACAAGCCCTGTCTGTTTTTAGTATTTTGTGATTGTCTGTATTCCTGTATTTTAGTTAGTTAGTGGGCGCATTAGGAGGTTGAGGGTTTTAGTGTAGTGTTATATTGTGTTTATGTTTTTCAGTTTTAAGGCTTATAGATGCCAATGTTTTAGCTTAATAAAATCCGTTACCTTTTTATACAAACCTGTGTCCGTCCAATTCTCTTGTGGGATGTTGCAAAGTGTTGTTCTTACCTGGGCAAAACTGAACCTGTGAATAGCCTAAGACATTGTTATAGAGGACCCTACCTCTTGAATAAAAGGGTGGCGTAGTCTTGCAGTAGAATCACCATTATTATCCTCACAATAATTACGCACCCCGCACTTTATTGTGCACTCTATATTTTATTGTTGTGAGCTTAAATGTGGATGATAAATTACTTATTGGAAAAGGTCAGCATTCTGAAAAGAAGTGGCAAAGTTACATGTGACAGCCTGGCCACCGTCACATATTTGGCGTAGCGCGGCAGGACTGGGTAGAGAACAACACAAACAAATCCCTAAGAGAAATTGTACTGATATTTTGCTGTTTTGCTGCTTTTTGTTTTTGTTTTTGGGAAAAGTAATGATGATGATGCCAGTGTATCCAGGGGCCCCGTGGTTACCCAAATTTTCGGGCACAGAAGGTGAGGAGAAATATAGAGATTGGAAAGAACAGATTAAAGGATTATTGGGCACTCAAGAATTGACGGAAGAGAAAAAAGTTGCTTTTGTAGTGCAAACCCTTACGGAAGAAGCTAAACGACAAATTAGTGTGATTGACAGGGAAGACCGAAACACAGTGGCTAAAGTTTTCAAATGTCTAGATAACCTATATAAATCATCCATCTCTGCTTCCCAAGCTCGTGCCTTGTTTTATGGCTGTGCGCAGCGCGCAGGCGAAAATGTGCAGGCTTATATTCTGAGGCTTAGGGAGTTGTTCTGCGGGCTGCGGCGGCTCGACCCAGACACCGCTCCCTCCGATGCCATTCTGCGAGAGCAGTTGCTTGTGGGGCTGTCTGAAGGCCCTCTGGGCCAAGCCTTGAGAATATATGCCCGTCGAAACCCCACCGAAGACTTCGCAGCTCTAAAAGACGAGGCCTTCCTACTAGACACCGAACATAGACGAGAAGGAGCTACTGACATCTTGTGCCATGCTGTTAAACCTGTCTCTATCCCACACACCTCACAGGAACCTGAATGGAGAGAAAAACTGAAACAGGAGATTATGGCGGACGTCAAATCACAAATGCAGGGGTTTACGCAGGAGCTGATGAAGGAGATTCGACCGCTCCTTCGACCCGACACCACCGATCCACGAACCCGCGCTTCACCCCCACCTGAACGACGCCGGGCGCCTTACCAACGCAACGAGTGGGATGAGGGAGGTAGGCCGATATGTAGGAACTGTAGGCAGTCCGGGCACATTGCCCGGTTTTGTAAATCCGACTCCAACCATTTAAACTAGCACACCCTGTCGCCGAGGTCCGGGGGACAGGGGTACAGCGCACACTCGCCAGATCAAGGGCTAATGATGTATTTATCGGAGATTGTCCGACAATTGGGATCACCATGGGAGGAGTCCAATTAAGGGGGTTACTGGATACTGGGTCACAAGTTACTTTAATGCAGCAGAGCTTATTTGAGAAAAGATTCTCGCACCTGACATTGGGGAACGAACCCCTTGTATTTAAATTACGCGCCGCTAACGGTCTTGACTTACCTTATACTGGCTATGCCATATTGGACCTAGAACTGGAAGGAAGGAAGATACCAGGGAGAGGGGTCGTAATTGTTAAAGATGAACATTGTACGCAGCCACTGATTATTGGGATGAATGTCGTGAACGCTGTATGGCATGCCCTCTTTAAACGGCCTGGGAGGCCTGAAGCCTTGCCAGATGGAAAGGATTTGGGAGTGGCCCGTGCCCTCGTCACGGTGCGCCACGGACGCGTTCCCATACGAGTATGTAATCCACACGCCTATAGTCTGGTCCTGGACCGCCACCAGAAACTGGGGAGGCTGTACCCAGTAGAAGAAGCCGATGTCCGAGGCGGCAGGGACCTGAGCCTGTCCCTGGGGACCGACGGAGAGGTGGAAGTGGCCGTAATTAGTGTGGAGGATGATGGACCACCGAAGACCCTGCCAGAAGAGATGGAGGTGTTGACGGAGCGTGATGACCTGCCGGAGGCGCAGAAAAAGGAGCTGCACGAGATGTTATGCAGGTGGAAGAAGGTGTTCGCCATCCATGATGAAGACTTCGGACAGACGGATGCCGTGCAGCACCAGATACCGACCGGAGACGCTGCGCCCATACGAGAGAGGCACCGGCCGCTGCCGCCCTCCATGTACCGGGAGATGAAGACCCTGCTGAACGAGATGTTGGAGAAGGGAGTCATCAAGGAGAGTTGCAGTCCGTGGGCAGCACCTATAGTACTGGTTAAGAAGAAGGATGGCAGCTGGAGGTTCTGTGTTGACTACAGAAAGCTGAACGCCGTGACGCACAAGGATGCCTTCCCCCTACCCCGAATAGAAGAGACGCTCACCAGCCTGACGAAAGCGCAGTGGTTCTCCACGTTGGACCTGGCCAGTGGCTACTGGCAAGTAGGAATGGATCCCCGGGACCGGGAGAAGACCGCCTTTACGACCCCCCTGGGGCTATTCGAATTTCAGCGTATGCCGTTTGGGCTGTGTAATGCCCCCGCGACCTTTCAGAGACTGATGCAGCAGTGTTTGAGTGGTCAGGTGACGGAATCCTTGCTAGTGTATCTTGATGACATTATAGTATATTCACCTGACTTCTCTTCTCACCTACAGCACCTCGAGCTCGTATTCCAGCGCCTGTGGAGACATGGACTGAAGCTGCGGTTAGACAAATGCAAACTTCTGCGGAGGGAAGTGAAGTTCCTGGGCCATGTAGTAGACCAAGAGGGAGTGCGACCTGATCCGGAGAAAGTGGCAGCGGTGCGAGACTGGACACCCCCCTCTACGGTCCGCGAGGTCCGCGCTTTTCTAGGTTTAGCGGGCTACTATAGGCGTTTCGTGTCCTCTTTTGCCGCCATGGCACGGCCCTTAAACAACCTATTGATAGGAATCCAGAACGATGTAAAATCACACCAGTGTAAAGTAGAGTGGACTTTAGAGTGCCAGCGGGCGTTTGATGCGTTAAAGAGTGCCCTCACACAAGCTCCGGTGTTAGCCTATGCCGATTATACCAAGCCTTTCGTGGTTTACACCGATGCAAGTGGCCGTGGATTGGGGGCGGTTTTAGCGCAGGTCCAAGATGGTCATGAACGTGTAATAGCGTATGCGAGCCGTAGTTTACACCCAACTGAGCAAAACGATGCGAACTACAGCTCCTTCAAACTGGAGCTTTTGGCCCTTAAGTGGGCCGTGACCGAGAAGTTTAAAGATTACCTCACTGGCGCGCAGTTCACTATATTCACAGATAATAACCCCGTTGCGCATCTCCAAACGGCTAGATTGGGAGCTGTGGAACAACGGTGGGCTGCTCAGCTTGCGTCCTTCACGTTCGACATTAAGTACCGACCGGGCAAAAACAACGCAAACGCTGACGCCCTATCGCGGTTCCCAATACAGCCTGTAGACGTGGCGGCTGTACAGCTGACACCAGCAGCGAGGGAGGATGAGTGGAGAGAGACGCAGGATCGGGATCCAGATGTGCGCGTAGTGAAGAGGTGTGTGGAACGAGGGAGAGCTCCTAATATGGTGGAGAGGAAGAATTGGACTAGAGGAGCGCGGCAACTGTTACGCCAGTGGAACAAATTGATCATACAAAATCATGTGTTATATAGGAAAGTGACCGATCCCTATACCAAAGAACAATACTCACAGATCATTTGTCCAGGTTCACGCAGAGAGGAGGTGTGGAAAGGGATCCACGCGGCCGCGGCGCATGCTGGGTTGGAGAGGACCTTGGCCCAGCTGCGGCGTCGGTTCTATTGGCCAGGCATGGAGGGAGCGGTGCGTCAGTTACAACAGGGTTGTGTCGCCTGCAGCCTGCAGAGGAACAGGTCAGAGCCCCGGGCCCCCTTACAACCCTTTGAAGTCTCATATCCCTTAGAAGTAATAGCTATTGATTTCCTCACACTAGGTAGGCCTGCTGATGCGTGGCAGAATATTCTGGTGGCTACTGACTTATTCACCCGGTTTAGTTGGGCTATTGCCACCCGTGACCAGACTGCGCAAACCACTGTCCGCGCGTTATGGACGCACATCATCCAGCCGTTCGGGTGCCCGGCCCGGTTCCACTCGGATCGAGGCCCCAACTTCGAGTCCGAGTTAATGCACCATTTATGTCAGACTTATGGTATTGCAAAAAGTCGCACCACTCCGTACCACCCGGCTGGGAACGGTGCGGTGGAACGGTTTAATCAGACGTTATTGAACATGTTACGCTCGCTAGACACTGATAAACAGGGAAGATGGAATGAGCACTTGCCCGAACTAGTTCACGCATATAACAACACGATCCACAGCGCTACGGGTTATGCCCCCGCTTATTTGATGTTTGGCCGACACTTGAGGCGCCCTGTAGATGTCCAGTTAGGGGTGCAGACGGCGCAAAATCGCATGGAGGTGGGTGGTTGGGTACGGGACCACCAGCAGCGAATGGCGACCGCCTATAGGACAGCAGGGGAGAGGATGGAGGAAGCAGCGACGAGGAGAAAACAGGTTTATGACCGTAGGGCCGGTATTACGCCGTTATTACCAGGAGAACGAGTGTGGATTAGGAATCGGAAGAGGGACGGGCAGGGGAAATTGAGTACGTGGTGGGACCCCGAGCCTTACGCAGTGATGGAACAGGTGGGAGCTACGGGGTTGGTGTACCGAGTTAGACCCGAGAAGGGGGGGCGAGAAAAGACCATACATAGAAATGCGTTGAAAGTGTGTGTAGCCCCCAGGTCGCCCCACGAGGACCCCCCAGCTGTAGTGCAGCCCGAGCAGGTAGAAGCAACAACGCCGCAGTACTATGGGTTTTTCTCCGTCCCGAGAGCACCAGACGAGCCACGGCGCTCGGGAAGAGCAAATATAGGCCAGCCACCCCAGAGGTATGGACATGATTAGGGACAGTTGCAGGGACTGGCAACGGAAAAGTGGGGGGGGATGTGACAGGGTCAAAGCAGGGGGTGAAACCATTTTGTAACATTTTTTATTGATGATGAAAAACCTGTATTATGCACTTAAAAACATCATTCTCTTAAATGTATTTCTGCACTGCATGTTTTATGGTTGACAATGTATTTCCCCCCCGGTCCCCGAGCCACTTGACATTGGACTCCCCTATAGGCTGCGTGACATTGACCTTGTGACTCCAGACGGCCAATGTCCCCAGGTCACGCTGGTGGCAGAGCAAATGAGGGCGGAGTAGGGTGTGGCCGCCACAAATACAAAAGTAGGCGCGGGCCATTCGAACAGCAGAGAGACAGGCACACAGGGGCAGTGTGGAAGTGACAGCCAGAAGGGACGGTTGTGCACAGGAGGAGCAGACATACCACGGAGCAGAGGTGGAGAATACAGCGATCGCGGCACGTACCAAGGCACCAGCAGCGGACGGTGAGCAGACGGCGCAGTAGCAGCAGAGACGGGGAGGACAGACAGACGAACCCAGGAACGGAGGAGAGGTCCAGTTGGCGATAACGTTGCGCGCTTCATACACTCATAGCCAGACACCTGTCTGGCTTGCGAGTAAGTGTTCTTCTATGCAACGTTACCTTTACAAACCCACGGTCCTAAACCCCATATGTGAAATATACCTGAACAGATGAACTGGTTCTAGTTTCTATGATTGCAGGCAATACGCACGAAGACAAGAAGAGACAGTGATTCCTGGCCTAAACCCCCGCTCCAGTTAAACCCCATATAAGGACATTCCCACCTTTTGCATTGAACCGTGATGAGTATATGATATAGCATTTGAATTGGCACTTGGCACTTTACTGCTTCAGTAATAGTTGGCACTTTAACGCTAAATTCATTATTTATTTGCTATAGGTTGCACAAGCCCTGTCTGTTTTTAGTATTTTGTGATTGTCTGTATTCCTGTATTTTAGTTAGTTAGTGGGCGCATTAGGAGGTTGAGGGTTTTAGTGTAGTGTTATATTGTGTTTATGTTTTTCAGTTTTAAGGCTTATAGATGCCAATGTTTTAGCTTAATAAAATCCGTTACCTTTTTATACAAACCTGTGTCCGTCCAATTCTCTTGTGGGATGTTGCAAAGTGTTGTTCTTACCTGGGCAAAACTGAACCTGTGAATAGCCTAAGACATTGTTATAGAGGACCCTACCTCTTGAATAAAAGGGTGGCGTAGTCTTGCAGTAGAATCACCATTATTATCCTCACAATAATTACGCACCCCGCACTTTATTGTGCACTCTATATTTTATTGTTGTGAGCTTAAATGTGGATGATAAATTACTTATTGGAAAAGGTCAGCATTCTGAAAAGAAGTGGCAAAGTTACATGTGACAGCCTGGCCACCGTCACATATACACTGTTATACCTTTCAAGCCGGGAACACCTCTGTGTGTAGTTGTTGATATATGCAGTATTATGGCAACATTTATCACGTTTTTCAGAAAACTTAGGTCAGGATTTAGAAGGCATTTTTAGAATCGGCCTCAGGTCTAAATGGGTTATTCTAAGTCGCTCTGGATAAGAGCGTCTGCTAAACGCACATACACACACACTCGGACAGGGTTGCCAAATACCTGAAATTCAACGAAGGGACACCCAGCCAGGCATCCCTTATTTCCAGGAAAAACTAGGGACTCTAGGAGTAGATTTTATCTACTCCCAGAAAAAGATAAAATCTCTCTGTATTTATGAATAGTTTTTGTATTGGATTCCGTATTTCGAGGGACGCTTGGGAACCCAACACGCACCCTCTGTCTGATGTCCAGCCAACATTGTCACGGTCATTGAGCGTATGCTGATATCAAACCTCCATATGTGTGCTTTTAGCATGGCGTGACCTTCATGAAGCCCAGTGTTACAGCTCTGACCTTTCATCCATTGTGCTGTAAACATTGCCTTTCTTTGTATCGTCCATATTGTGGTGCAAACAAAGTCGTTTTCATTGTCCACACACTGTGGCGTAAACAAAGTTGTTTTTATCGTCCATATGCCCTTCTGAACTCTCTGCAGTGCCACTATGTATCCATCTGGTGTGTTATCAATGAGGCCTTTTAATTTTCAGTGTCTTTATGAACTATTGCACTGCTGAGGGCCTCCAGGTTATGACTCGTGTTCATATTCCTGCTCAAAGGAGGGTTCTGTTCTGGTCCTCTTGTCCAACACATGTTTCATCTTGGCATGCTCCAGGAGGTAGTCTATTTTCAACGTCTAAATTGTCTATAACCATGAGCAGTGTGTGTGTGTGTGTGTGTGTGTGTGTGTGTGTGTGTGTGTGTGTGTGTGTGTGTGTGTGTGTGTGTGTGTGTGTGTGTGTGTGTGTGTGTGTGTGTATGCTAACAGGGTATACTGTATGTGTGTGTGTGTGTGACTAATGTATTTGTGATTGCTAATGATTAACAAGTCAAACAGTTTTAGCATCTGTGATGATACAGTGCCTGAGGCAGACACGGGGAACAGCAGGGCTCCGTGCTGGGGTCCTTGTAATGAGGCAGCAATTACACACACACACACACACACACACACACACACACACACACACACACACACACACACACAGTAAGAGTCGTCCCACCCACAGGGCCCCTGTCAGAGGTCACTACAGAGATGGTCAGAGTCAATAGCCTTAATCATACTCAGAGGTGTGGGGCGCACACGAGCGCACACACGCGCACACACACACACTGGATCATTGTGTGTTAGTGTGGGTGCATGTGCGCGCGCACGTGTGTGTTCATTATGGTTGAAGATGACATTGATTTTTGTGGTACCATGGAAATGGTAAAAGCCCAAAAGAGCCCTAATGTGGCTCTGAATAACAAGCATCAACCAGGTGTCACTGTACGAGCACGCGCACACACACGCACACGCACACGCACACACACACACACACACACACACACACACACACACACACACACCTTATAAATACACACCTTATAAATACACACTCATTCTCTCTCTCTCTTTCTGTCTCTCTCACAAACACACACACAATACGGTGCATTCGACCACACATACTATGTAGTTTCTCACTCCCTCACTCTCAGTTTCATGCCAGCACACACAAACACATGTCCTGTGTACCACACACACGGGGGAGGCGTGAAGGCTTTTCCCTCTCTTGACTGGGTTAATGGTCTTATCTAACAGAAGACCCTGTGGTTCCAAATGCTACATGTCATGCATGCAGTCTGCCTGGCTCACTCTGATCAATAATGCAGAGGAAGGTGGGTGGGGTGCGGTACTGAGAGAGAGAGAGAGAGAGAGAGAGAGAGAGAGAGAGAGAGAGAGAGAGAAAATAACCACAATAAAAAAATACTCTGTGATAAATAAAACGCCTGTGAGTAAAAGTACTCAAGTTTTCAACATTTGTAAAACATTTTTGAAAATAGCTAGTACTTGCATAGCTTTTGAATAGCCGAAGTATAAAATAACGCTTGAGCAGTTGATGTAATGATTTGTATAGATAATCTCAATCTACAAAGTAATCTAGTAACTCCGAGCCATCAAGATTTGCATCTGAGATGTAATGGAGCAGAAGTACTGTATAAAGTATTGCAAAATGGAAACACTCAAGTAAAGTAAAAGCACCTCAAAATTGTGTATAAGTACAGTACTTTGGTAAATGTACTTGTTTAATTTCCGGGAACGGTGACCATGAACTCTGATTTGAAAGATGAGTCACAGCATGCTGGAAGATAATCAAATCAAAGAAGAACGAGGAGGTGGAGGAGAGAACGGACAAGAGCAGAACAGGAAGAGATGGTACAAAAGGTGAGTGGGTTGAGAGGAGAGGAGGAGAGGGGAGGGGAGGGGTAGTTTCCCAGCGTGACAATGGAAGTGTTTCTGTATTCACAGAAGCATCCCACACAGAAGCGAGGGAAGGAGGAGATTATGTCAATGTAATGTGAATTCAATTAGCACAGATACAGCTGCATATCAATTACTGTGTGTTTTCCACTGAGCAAGCTCACGTCTCTGCCATGATGACCCAGATTTTTTTTTTAATAATTTAGACCCCTTTCCCACATGGAATCCATAACATTGTTGGATAAAAATATCCAGCAAAGGCAGTGTCGATAGTCATTAACACATTGTCCATCATTTATGGAGACCTTCTATGCGGTGCCTGTTCCCACAGATAACTGATGATATATTAGATGACTGTTAGGGATAAGCTACGTAATGCTCACAGGAGAAGTGTCTAAAGCAGGCGACAAAGCTCAACACTAAAAGGGCCATTCACACCAAGCACTCTAACTATAACTTTGAACTATAAAGATACAGTTTTAAAAATAATTTTAAAGGGTCTACACCATGAATTTTAACTTTTTCTTCATTTTTGTGTGTTTTTGGTCTCCCCCACCTCTCTTCTGTTCCAACAAATACCCGACTTCGAGCATGCAGGCTTTCATAGGCTATCTGTGGTTTTCATGTAAATTGGTCTGAAAACAGTCCGTCAGATTTGTTCCCCCACCCTACGTCACGTCTGGGAACAATTCCTCCCGTTTTTCAGTTCTAACAAAAAAAAAAAAATCCCAAAAAAAAAAATATTTTTTTATAATTTTTTTCTTATTTTTTTTTTTTACTTTTTCCACACAGAACCAGGACATGACATGCATACAAACTGGCTCAATAGCGCCCCGTGCCAAACAGGACAATGTGGTATTGCAGGTGAAAGTGCTTTATAAGCCAGAGAGCAGTTAGTTGGAATGAGTATATCTGAGGCTTGATTTAGGCTCAAACCTTTTGAAAAACGTTTGAGGGACATAAACAATATGATATCAAATATTATTATTATTTTTTAAATTCATGGTGTAGCTCCTTTAAGTGGATAGCAAGTGGATGGCAGTCCACACCACAACTATAACGACGACAGTGGTGAACAATACAGTATAGTTATAGTGCTTGGTGCTGTAGATGGTCCTTAACACATCATCCCGAGAAAGGTTGGTTGTTTGATTTATTCTTTCATAACAATTCACCCACCCTGAAGAAAATAATGAAAACCCCCATTGTATGGCTGAAGCCCTGCTTGATGGTGGTTCATTGGGAGGTTTTAAGAGGGGGTCCTACGTCGTCATGTTGCGCCTCAGTTCCCCTAGCCTGGGGCCGTAACACACTCGCCGCACACATACGCTCCACTCACACAGTGAAAGTTTTCTCATTGAAACGCATTGGCCAGACATCCCACTATGGCCAGGTTAGGCAAGAACAGGCGCACAAAGCTCTGCGCACAATAAAGCGTGCGAGCGGCGCTTATTGTGGTGGGTTCCCAGCGTAACAGAGCTGGGGGGAACTGCGTAGCTATATTGTGGTAATGCTACTTGAGTAAAAGATCTGAGTACTTTTTCCACCACTGCTCGCTCGCTGTACATGGACTGAACCGGTCCAAGCAGTGGGCGGCAGAGGGCACAAACCATTGTCCTGGTTGACCCCGAAACTGCAGTGTTCTGTTGATTCACAAATTACACCCCCGCCCTCACTGCACCTCTGCTCCCACACCAGTACACAGCCAGTCCCCAAAATACTAAAAACACACTCAGGCGGGGGGAAACACACCACTTCGCCTCAATAAATTGACAATTTGCCTCTCCGTTGCATGCCCCATGCCAGTCTGTCTGCCCCAAAATAGGGCCTTTAAGGCCGTTTCAGACAAGGGACTATTGACTTTCTCGCTTGGATCAGTGGGGATCGCGCTGCGATCATTGTTGTTTTGTCCTCCTACACGTAGCGGGGAAAAAAAAGCTGACCACAATCCGGCTCTTTCTGCCCGTGGGCGTGTGCACGAAACGAGCACGAGCGCGGCAATTTCACGGGATTGCGCCGGCTAGCCTCTCCGCCCCTCAACTTCTCAGCGCGTCCCAAATAATCCCCCTTCTCTCATTGAAAATTAATTACTAATGCACGTCATTCGGTCCCTGTCTGAAACAGCCTTAAGTCTTGTTATTTCCAGAGCACACAGATCGGCAGAATCCATGCTAAAAGATATGCAACGTATATCTACAATACACAGGTATACAGTGTGCATAATGCCTTGTTTACATACCACTAGACCATACCCGGTCGACGCATCCGTGGGGGGATATGCGCACATGATCTGGCAACCCGGGAGGCAGTTCGTCCCATAGCTGGGCAGCCCCGTAACCATGGCGACAGTGTTTGACACAAAAACGCTAATAAGAAGCTGAGATTTGATGAAATTGAAAAACGGGCTTCACAGTTATGTTCAGATGGTAATGGTCAATGGCTGTGTGCAAAATCAGAGCAATTGGTCCAGCCACTGAGGAGAACCGGGTAGCTTCACTCACCACTTCACTCACCACTACAGACAGACAGAGGTTACTAGAATTATAGTAGGATATATCAGGGATTCACAATCTTTTTTAATTTCAAGGACCCAAAGTTTGATATGCATCCGTATCATTTTAGATTTTAAATATATAAAGCAACGTAATATTTTTCAGAACTCTTAGGATTTAGAACAGTGGTTTAGAACAGTGGTTCTCAAAAATAGCAGATATACAAGCTCGCAGCACGTCACTTCATGTCGTGCTGCGAGCTTGTCTGCTATTTTTTTTTTGACAAATCTTTTGAAAATGTTTCAAAAAGCGTTTGAAACATTTTGAATATTTTTTGAACTGGGGGATCTGGGGGGATCCCTGGCACAAAACATTTTCACATGGGGGTCCGCGGCCATGTATATTAATTTGGGGGTCCTTGGCACGATAGAACTACTGATGTGGAAGGCATTTGTAGAATCGGCCTAAGGTCTCAATGGGTTAATTTAACTCTCAGAGTTGCAGAGCCGTAAGGGTCCAGATTGGTTCCTAACTATCAATCATTTAGCTGGGGACCCCCTGGAATCCGCTCAAGGGCACTTGGGGGTCCCCGGACCCCACATTAAGAACGACCCAAGAACCAACCAAGATACACACTAATAAGTTAATAACCCTAGACGTCATTCCACTTCAACCTGCATGAAATCATTAATTATTACTGTGATACTGTGATATGAACTGCCAGTTAATTACAAAAGGTTAAGTCAATTAAGTCATGTATTCTGATTCTGTCTAACACACAAACACACTCATAAAATATCCAATCTACAAGATCACAAAATGCGCTTGCAGATCCGCTATATTTAGTGAATGTTCGCCCCAGAATAAGCACAATAGGATTAATATGGTTAATATTGTGTCTTTATCTCTCTAACACACGCACACACATTATACAGTAAATTACCAATGTTGTTTTGGGGTATTTTAGTTGTCTAGTACATTGGAAATTCTATGAATGTATTTATTAACCCATTTAAACCTGAAAGCACAGAAAGCATCTGTGTCATTTTAGATTTTTGCGTTGGCTATTCAAAAATAGCAGATATACAAGTTCACAGCTAGTCACTTTGTGCCGCACTGCGAGCTTGTCTCAGCTATTTTTGAACATTTTTGAAAAATCTTGATGTGTGAGAACAACTGATTCAATGGGTTAAGGCCTGTGTCCACAGCAAGCGTTTTTTGAGCTTCCAGTGTCTGTCTGCCATGCATTACTTTGGTAAAGACGTGCACGAGCCTTCCTCTTCTCAGTGGCTGAGCATCGTGCTTCAGCACTCTGGACTTCCAGCGTTTTTTTTGGCAGGGCGCCTCAAGCAGAACACATTTAAACTTTTGGAGAGGAGCGCTGCTCATCAACAAGTTACGACCTGATGTTTACCGTTCTTTCAGCTTGGTTATTTGTGCAAAAATAAATAAAAAATCCAAGGCATCAATAAACGGTTCGTGGTAGTGCTGTCCAAAGCACTCCTCTGCTCAGAAAAGGTTTTCTGTGGACACAGCCCTTTATTGATTAGATTTTTCTGTATGTCTCTGCTGCCCCCAGCCCCCACACACACACACACACACACGTGGCACTCAGTTTACACACAAACATTTACAATCAAAGGACCACAAGGGAAATAAGCTCTTGCCTTGAGCTTTTTTGTGTTTACCCTTTTGACAGATATGTACAAAATATATATGTTAATGTAATTTATATGCATTTTTGTCAATAAAAACATCAATCAATCAATCAATCAATCACATACATGTCCATCGCATGATGCCGTTGTATCACAAATAGACAGAGCAGCTATTTTTGGCACACAGCGCAGTCATGCGATGAAATACAAATAAGGCTTAATTTTCCCTTGACATGCCAGTTCCAGGGTCAGCTAGAATCCATCGTGGTGCAGTGTGCTGAAACCCATCTGTCTGCGTTTTGCAGCTGTCAACACTGCAGGCAGGTCAGAGCCATGCGTTGCCATTTCCGCTTATTATAAGCGATTGTGGGCTTGTTTTTCTGTAAAGTTGCTTGTAAAAGTGTTTCTAAAGTGTAGTTGCTTAAAACAGTGGTTCTCAAACATTTTGAAGTCAAGGACCCCCAGATTAATATGTATTTGTCCGCAGACCCCCCCCCCCCTCCTATTTTCAGTTAGCCGTATAGCCTAGTCGCTTCTTTGGACATCGTTTTCATAGACGTGGTTGCTTATTTCTCACCCAAAATCTGGCAACACTGGTCAGAGCATCCATCCCTTCACACACTGGACACAGGGGGGGGGGGGGGGGGGGGTGACCTCTGTTTAGTGGTGGAAAAGGTACTGAGATTGTTTAAATCGGTAAAAGTAGCAATACCACAACATAAAAAATACTCTGTATTTGTAAAGAAAAGGCCTGTACTTGAGTAAAATGACAGTATTTTGGCATCAAGCGCGTTACAAGTACCTACAAGTATAAAATAGGGCTTAAGTGGTTAATGAATATTTTATATTAATAATCTAAATCTGCAAAGTAACTAGTAACTAAATGTAACACGTGTAACACCGGTGTGTATAGGGGACTTACGACCACCAACCTATAAGGTATTAATCCTGGACTAGTAATCAGTAAGGTTCGGCTACGGGAGCATTTAAGAGTAAATGATGAGACCAGACTGGTATGTAGCATGTATTAAAGAAGGTCCGGCTTGTATTAAAGAAACAGAAATAAATTGAATAGTACCAAAAACACATACAACAGACATAAACAACAGTAATGATAATGAGCTCAGTAACTTGCAGTCACCACTTGACATCAGTGATGAAATCACTGTGAATTTCACTTAGGTTAAACCCTTTAAATATTTTGGGTGAAATACCATTTAAATATTTTGGGTGAAATACCCTTTACAGTAAATTTAGGCTTCAAATCCTACGGGTTTTGATCTATGGATGCACCCTGGTAAGTATCCTTCCTTTTTAGTTAACATCTTTTAACTGTAGATACCCTTTTAATTGTAAATATCCTTTTAACTGTAGGGTTAAGTATTTAAATTATGAATTATGAATCCATGAACTCTTGTGCCCAATGCAGTATTCAAATCAATACACATCAATTCACAGTCAATAACCCCACCATGAACCACTGAGGTGGGAGAGGCAATAGTTGAGGGATGTCGTCTGATTGGGGGAATTGATCTGTCAGTCTTCGTGTCCTTGGCTGGCTATTTAGTCAACAGCAGGGGTGTTCAAATCAAGTTAGATTTGCTCCTTTTCTTCATTTGTGACATTACTTGACAGAATATCCTCATTTATTAATTAATCAGCTCTCTTCTGTTAACCAGTCTACATGACCTGGGTTACATAAAGCTGTCAAATAATTAGAGTAAAGAAATAAATAATAATTTGCCTCTTGGAGGTAATGGAGTAGAGGAGCCTGAAATTGAATTGAAATACTCAAGTAAAAGTACCTCAAAATTGTACGTAAGTACAGTACTTGACTAAATGCCTGTGTTCCTGCGCTCCATCATGCTGGGTGCCGTACTGTTCCAAACCTACAGTTGGATGCGTTTAACAGGCCCGGCGCTGAGGCCGCTCGTTTCGCCCGATTGCGTTGACCTCCGTGTTCTCGTTGGCCCCGGGGGTCAGGGGGTCAACGGTAACCCGCGGCGATACGGTGACACCTCATTACTCCTACCTCGGCCGTTGCCTGGCCAACGTGATGGGTTTCCATGACAACCGGCTAGGCAGAAGCTTATCTTGATGCTGAGAGAGTTGCACCTTTGAGAGCGTGCATGTGTGAATTCCTTTTATTAAAATAAAATAAAATCATCTGTCAAATTCTATATAGTATGTCATCAATGTGTTATCCATTTTCCTCTAGCACAGGGGTCTTCAACAGGGGGTCCAGGACCCCTAGGGGGTCCTCAGAGTTACTATAGGGGGTCCGCCAAATATTTGTGTGATAGGATTTCGTTTTTTTACATTAACCACTTGAACCCTAGAATTCCTTTTCTGAGGGGAACATTAGCCGAAAACAGCCGATCTACAAGCTCTCAACGCCTCGCGCTGCGAGGCGTTGAGAGCTTGTAGATCGGCTATTTTTGGCAAAGAGGCTATAGGTGTAGAGGGAAAAAAGAGCAGACTAAGTAAAACCTGTAATCGGAAACACAATTTTATAAAATATAGAGTAGGGGGTCCCTGCTTCATCTCTTTCTCAGCTAGGGGTCCTTGGCCTGAAAAGGTTGAAGACCCCTGCTCTAGCATGTGCAGCAGTTGTATCTGGTTTGACCGTAATGTAACCTTCTTCTGATCAGTGTTTCAATGTATTATGTATTAAGCTTTTTGTGCAGATCCACCTGATTCGGATCCAGTGTGCGGATCTGGTATTTTTGTATGTACACTCACGCATGCCTGTGTGTTTGCATGTGCGTGCATATGTGCGTGTGTATGTGTAACATATGGTGTCCAGTGCATGGGGAGATGGTGGGCAGAGATGAGAGGAGAGTTCCTGTCATGCTGTGTGTGTGTCCACACACCCCCACAGAGATGGAGGTTTCCCAACCTGGGATGGGGGGAGGGCAGAGGGGGATGTTCCAGGCACACAGACCATCAGAGTCATACATCGCATTAACCTAGGGTGACCATATTTATTTATTTATATTTTACAAATCTCTTCATGAAATTTTTAAGCAGACAGAAAAGACAGCATGTAGTCAAGACCAGTATAACAAAGAGGTCTGCAATTTTCTGACACAAACAACATAAGTGACTACAAGTAAAGAGTAAACGAAAGACATAAAAATAATATATATATATATATATATATATATATATATATATATATATATATATATATCAACCCAAGACAAAAAACTAAAGAGATCAAATTAGACACAGCTCACACACTCTCACATTCAACCGAGGACAAGGGGGAGGAAAAACACCAGGGGGCGGGGGGGGGGGGGGGGGGGCTCTCTACTCAGAGTTAATTATTGAGCTCTTCTTCTTCAACAATAAGGGTGCCAATATGGTCCAATAATGGTTGCCATGTTTTGTGAAAGGACTTCAAGGACCCAGCAAGGGAGAACCTTATTCTCTCAAGTTTAATACAATACAAGATTTCATGGATCCACTTGTTATGGGTGGGAGGGGATGGATAGATCCATTTAAGGAGAATAAAACTTCTGGGCAGCAAGGTTGTAAATGCATTAACTCGCCATGTGGTCTGTGGATGCTGGTGTGTTAAGAATAGAGGAGATTAAAAACCAAACCGGGACCCTTAATCACTGAAATTTTCTTCTTCTTTTGGCTTATTACAGTACCATTAGGGTCGCCACAGTGGATCATCTGTTTCCATCTGCTTCTGTTCTCTGCGTCTTCCTCGGTCACTCCAGCCCACCTGCATGTCCTCTCTCACCGCATACATAAACCTCCTCTTTGACCTTCCTCTTCTCATTGCCTGGCAGTTCCATCTTCAGCATCCTTCTCCCAATTTACCCCTCATCTCTCTGCACATGTGCAAACCATCTCAACCTAGCCTCTCTTGTTTTATCCCCGAACCTTCTAACCTGGGCTGATCCTCTAATATAGTCTAACTCATACAGGATAAACAGGTGAAAATGGAAGTGGTGAAACAGATAAATGAGAGACAAATTTGGAACTGGAACACAAGCTGATAATAAGATAAGATCTTTGTGGGGTTCTCTCTTCCGACAGGATGAAATTTGTAAACTACCTGAAACTGTATTTTGAGCTGGAGAGACGGGGAGACCCTTGTTACTAAACAAACACTCTATAGAAATGATTACTATCAGAATACAGTAGATCTTTAACTTTTTAACAATACAATTTTTGTTTGATCAAACAGATATCACTTACAGCACCTTTAAGTGGCACAGATTGACAGATCTTTTGTTGATTTGTCTTTTCCCCCTATTCTCTTTCTCCTTTCTGGAAATAAAAACGATGGAGCTCGCACAAAAACACCTGTAAACCTGTGATGTGACAATAAAGATCATTCTGATTCAGGCAATAAAAAAGCTGACTGGGAGGAACACTTACAGATGGTCTTACACTTACAGATTGGCCCAAAAAACACTAAACAAGTAACCTAAAATAAACACTAGTACACCGATCGATCCACAGCCACTGAAGTTAAGCAAACTTATGTTTGTGCGCATAGTGCCACATTAAACATTTAAAACCCAATCCGGAGGGGCAAAACCCTGCCAACATCTCTTATTCTGCAGCTATCTGTTCTTGAGATTTACTGTTGATCATGTAACTTTGACATTGACCTTGATGGTGTCTAGGGCTGCAAATATCGGCTATTTTTCTTAGTGATAATTCTATGGATTCGTTTCTCGATTACTCGAATAATTGAGAAGTGCGTTTTATATATCAACGAATCGCTGCAAAACTATTATAAGGGATGTTTTGTATGGTGTGCGAAAATAGCCTTAACATTTTTTTGCTTTTTTTAAAGAAAATTACACATATCCCCCCAAAGACGATTTAGTAAAATTGATTAGCTATGAATTTTTATAATTGGTTAAATCCATTATTTTGATTAACTGTTGCTCCTAGTGACCTTGACCTAGAAGGTCATCTCTTTGGGCAGCATATAGCACCAAGTTTCCTCTCTATCTCTGTATAGAACTATTAGTAGAATTATAATTGCTTTTATAACAGCTTCCCTCAGAACACGTACTCAA
Organism: Gymnoscopelus microlampas; assembly: GCF_963454915.1. Classification (NCBI taxonomy): domain Eukaryota; kingdom Metazoa; phylum Chordata; class Actinopteri; order Myctophiformes; family Myctophidae; genus Gymnoscopelus; species Gymnoscopelus microlampas. The sequence continues at coordinate 30,390,998 of NC_139952.1, forward strand.
AGCGCCGGCTGATATCATCTCACCTTATGTTGGTATAGTGAGCAATTGTGTGCTTCATAAATACACAGGACAGGTGCACAATACTGTACACACACGTGCACACCCACGTGAGCGCACACGCACACACACACACACACACACATACACACACACACACACACACACACACACACACACACACACACACGCACACACACGCACTTTTACTTAAAAAGCCAATCACAGATAAGGCAGAGGGAAGCTAAGACTTTAATTTGGAAACGTCAGTTTGACATGTCCTCTCTCTCTCTCTCTCTCTCTCTCTGTCTGTCTCGTTATCTCTCTCTCTCTCTCTCTCTCTCTCTCTCTCTCTCTCTCTCTGACAGTGCAGCTGTCGTGCGGCAGGTCACCGACTGCTGGAGAAGACAGTTTAGACAATCAATGCTCATTTACTAGTCGGTAAACACACACACACACACACACACACACACACACACACACACACACACACACACACACACACACACACACACACACACACACACACACACACACACACACACACACACACACACACACACACACACACACACACACACAGTAGTCACATAGAGACAGGGGCCATTAACTGTAAACTCTGGTTCAACTGATGTTGAGATTGAACAGATTTGGTCTTCCAAACCCATCAGCCGATAGTCAGTCAAACCTCATTGTATCAGTCAGCCGCTGTCAGAGGAAAACACACAGGACAGACCTGTAGAAGCTCTCCATCTCCTCTACCTGCCTCCTACACTGCAGGAAATAACTGCAATTTACAATTTAGGCATTTAGCAGACGCTCAAGGTAACCACAGAGACGGTGTAGTGCCTCAGTAAGGATCACAGGTAAACCAAGAACCTAGCCATTTGTCTAAAAACAATATACTATCAAAATAATAATTGAACCATAGGATACCAAGTAAACAATGAACCTAACATCTGTCTAAATAACATGCTATCTACATTTAACAGGGAAAAAACAAGCCTAAGAAACAAAAGCAAGAAAACAAATGACCAAAGTTCAGTTACTCAAACCCAAACAAAACCCTGATTCTATACTTCAGCTCAAAAACTTTGTTAAAAAATAGCTGAACTACAAGCTCACAATGCGACACATTGTGAGCTTCTAGATCTTTTATATTAAAAAAAAAAAATTCACTCATTTTAAAATATATTTTAAAAGTGAGTACTTCTGCTTATTTTGATGCAAATCTTGTACTTTTGCTCAAGTAAAATTTTGAATACATGACTTTTAGTTGTTACATTGTGGTATTGCTACTTTTTCTTAATGGGCATAGTATGTAACTTGCCCTGTATTTACATAATAAAACAACACTTATTTCTTCATTCCCCATACCAGCAGTTATCAGCCACAGTAGTAGTGTGGTGGTGTTTACCTGCAGAAACACACTGCCCTCTCATTATATGTTGGCGTTTTCACAGTTTGTTTTGGTAGACAGGGATGCTTTTGGACTACCAAAACAAACAGTGAAAACACCAAAATACAGCGAGAGCCGGGTATGTGTTTCTGCAGGAAAACAACACCTACTCCAGTGGCTGATAACTCCTGGTATAGAGGGAAATTATGGGTAAAAAGAAATGTCATATTCTTTTGTTATGTAAACACAGGTCAAAGTTACACACCATGCCTCCAAGTAAAAAAGTATTTCTTCCAATATTGTCAGTCAGATGGAAACACACAGGATAGACGGGTGGTAGAAACTCTTCATCTCCTCAAACCTGCCTCCTCCGCTCTCCTCCATAGTAACCCCCCCCCCCCACAAAGCCATGACCTCCTTGCCCTACGCTAGGAAACAGACCAGCGTGATACATGCTGTTTATTATCATGCTCTGCCCTTCATAATTTTTTATTAACTTTCATAGTTGCCATGGAAGCCAGAGAGGAGATAGAGAGAGAGGAAATGGATTGGTGTGTGTGTGTGTGTGTGTGTGTGTGTGTGTGTGTGTGTGTGTGTGTGTGTGTGTGTGTGTGTGTGTGTGTGTGTGTGTGTGTGTGTGTGTTTGCATGCAGAGTGTGTGTGGCTGTGTGTATGCTTGGAGGGGGGGGGGGGTCGTTGCTGTATCACAAATAAAAAATCTACCACAGATTGAGTTATGTTGAATGTAATTTAATCACGTTTGTGTCGACGCAACGAGTGCAACATACAATATTTCTGCAATCCGTGCAAGTATGTGATGAGCTCTAAGCTCTGAACTGATGGAGAGGGAGCATATGGGAGAACTCAGGCAATGAAGATTCATACATATTTCATCTCCTATCATATCATGTAATTTTGATTTTTGCTGGCAAACATCACTTTTCTGCTTTGAAATAATGTGGTGGGCTGAAGCCGTGCCTTCCTCCGCACTGAACTCTGGCACATTTGACTTCTCATTCCAGCTTCAACCAATCCACCAAGTCCCTCCCTATCACCACGGTCATCAGCTAAGTCAATAATAACCCTGAAAGATAGAGATCTTTTAATACTCCTTTTGCATTTATATGCAAATAGTAAGAATGTTCGATGGAATGTACAAAGCAGTTTCGTTCCGATTTGTCATGCCAAGGGCATGGCAGAAAATATGAACGAGAAAGGTGCGCTCAGTAGAATCAGAATGAACTTTTATTGTCACATCACACGTGTGCTGGTGTAAATGAGAGGATGGAATTTTTGTGTGTGCAGGATCTCAACATTGCAGTAGAGGACAAACCTCTGCCAGGAGGCATGATCTAATAATAATAGCAGTATTATTAGATGTATGCAGTTACATTTCTACCTACAGCTATGAAAGAGATAGCACGGCATGCGATTGTGTCCTGGGATGTCCCCATCACATCTCCCAAAACATGCTAATTTCAAATCCAGCATGCTCGTTCGACAACTCTACATGTCGTGGGATTTCAAGACAGCACTGCATTAGTCTATATTTGTTTTGATTCAAGCTTTGCAGAGCCTCAGCACTCTAAACTCGATAAAAGGTACATCCTATAAGCCGGAGGGACAGGAGCTGTAATTGACACTTATCCAATAGTCTGCAGGGACACTGCTCTGTGATGATTATAAAAAAAGAAAATACATAGTTGTCAATTTGAAAAAAGTAATATGATGCTGATCGGCCTAGTAGTATGCAAGATTAGCTGCGGACAGACACACAGAGACATACAGATATTAGACACAGACACGCACGCACGCACAGGGCCCAATGCATGCTCCCCCCTGGAGGAGATAATATGGTTGGCCTACATGCCGTTACAGGACATGGCAGGTCATGTGGCCAGTCTCACAGACGTTTTGAGACAGTATTCTGTGCACCAGTCTGAAGCTGAACCTCCTGCTCCACAGGTCAGACCCGGTGAGAGGGCGAACAGAGACAGACATGAATTATTATACGTTTATAGAATGTGCAAGGAATGAATTGGCGCATTGCATCTACCCAGCGGCGCTTGCAGCACTGAAGTACTTCAACGATTTGCGATTCAGAAAGTGAAGAAGTATAGCAATAAGTATTTGTTGTCCAAAAGCACCGAAGCGGACAGAACGTAAACAACAAAATCACCTTTACGCAATATGTTTTCGTAACCTTGATTTATACTATGTCGTATGCTGACAACAGACAATCTACAAGCTCACGTCGTGTCGCAAGGCGATGCGTCGTGAGCTTGTAGATCGGCTAGTTTCAGCAAGCAGACACCGTCGTTCAACGAAGTATAATCGAAGCGTTATCCCTCCAGCACTGCAAAGCTAAACGAATCACAGGGGTGAGCGTTCATCGTACATATACAGTCTGGTGCATTGTGCGTTCATCGTGTTCTACTGCCTGGGTGCGTTGTGCACTCCCCAGGACCAACCAGACAGGGTATATAAAGCAGGAAAATGCACAGCACGGCTGCCAGCGGTGTTGTTCATTGAAGCCTGGTAGCAGAGAGACCCCTCTGATTTCCACTGAGTTTTGACCCAGACTCCCAAATCATCTTGGGGGCCGTTTTGCTACTCATAGGCCATGAAAGATTCACCCCACCATCAGATGAATTATATATCCAAGTGTTACTCATTTCACTCCTGTGCTCTTCTCTCCCCAACCTTGTGCTCCTTGTGCACAGCAAAAATCCTGAGTGTTGATGTTAGAGAGCATAAAAATGGGACCCGTACGAGTTAAAACTAACTCTCAGTATTTTTTATGTGTAGAATCATTGTTCATTTCTGCACAGAAGACGGGGGAAAATTAGATTCATATCTGATAATATGGCACTGAGATATGAGGCAGAAAACCAATATGCCATTCCAGCGCAGATGCGATTGTACTTTATGAATAGTGCAGTGTATCATGAATGATGGAATGTGGCATATTTTCTGTATATTGTATGCATTGTTGTCAGGATGGAGGTGAAAGCTTGCCGTTTTCTAAATAAATTGTCATAATGACACCTGTGTCATTGAATAGCCAGTTCACCTCACAGCCTGTTGAATGAATGCATACACAGTTGAGGCTGTGCATGCAGGCCTACATATTGACTTATATATTTTGTTGTGTGTATATACATATTTTAGAGGGCTGTCGTCCCAAATGTTCACAGCAGCCATATTTGACATACAATTGTAGGGCAAAACACAGGTGTTATCAATTATACCAATAACAGTTATGTTCCATTTAGAGTAGCAGAGCCATTCCAGAGAGCCAACATGCACAATAGCATACCCTGACTCGGTTTGACCTTCATTAGTAGCATTGATAACACTTGTGTGTAATGAACCATTTCATGTCAATATGGCTGCTGTGAAAAAGGTCTATTGTATGTAACCCACTTTGGGGGAGCAAAATGCCATCCTAACTTAATTCTACATTGAGGATAATTATAGACGAGTCAGTAGCGTTGCTGTGTACGCGGACTACCTGAAATTCAAATAAGGCCCTTACCGCATATGAATGAGATACAATCTCACTGTATATATGTGTACAGTTTTTGAATTTTTGTCATTGATTGATTCCCAAAAATAAGGAACAAAGTGTGTCACTTATTAGTTCAATAAGGTACACGTCTTTTGGTTTCCAAATAAGGGACGATTCCTTATTTCAAAGGACGGTTGGTAACCCTACTTCCATTACAGTCAAAAGAGTGGTTGCCAGTGTGCTCTTCTTCAAATGTGGCTATTCTCCTTTTGTAAAGTTTCATGAATAAATAACAAAAAATCATGATTCATCCTCCAGGGTTTCTATGGTCACAGCAATGACCTCCGGTGGCAAAAGACTTTATAATAATGTGTGTGATGAGTAATTTCTGAGCTAATCTGAATTCCCAGAAGTTCTCGCATAAAAACGGGAGACTTCTGAGAAGCAGAGTGCAGACACACTGGAACTCTGGGTCCCATATTGTTGCTGTTGGACAGAAACCTCTTATCTCCATATTTTTGTAAATTAACACCCTACTTAATCATACTACAGTGTCACACAAAAGTACCATAAATAGCCAATTGAGCTTGTATAGATCTGCCATTAGTGCAATTTTTTTTATTTAAATCCTGAAAAGTAACAGTTTTGGACATACAAGGTTTCGACCCGACAGCCAAGATATGACGGTGATTGACACTTGATTGAATGGCCATTGAAGCAGTGTGCAATAACTCAGCTCCCACACCTCCTCATCACCTTGCACCTCCCTTCTTCTGCTCCTATTCCCTCTACACCTCCCTCCCTCCCTCCCTCCCTCACCTGCCAATCATTCGAATAGCCCCTCTCTCTCTCTCTCTCTCTCTCTCTCTCTCTCTCTCTCTCTCTCTCTCTCTCTCTCTCTCTCTCTCTCTCTCTCTCTCTCTCTCTCTCTCTCTCTCTCTCTCTCTCTCTCTCTCTCTCTCTCTCTCTCTCTCTCTCTCTCTCTCTCTCTCTCTCTCTCTCTCTCTCTCTCTCTCTCTCTCTCTCTCTCTCTCTCTCTTCCCCCCCCCCCCCCCCCGGTTTCACACGCAGTAGGATCTCTACAGGGTCCATTGATCAGGTAGAATGGTGGTTGGAGAGACTCGACGCCGGGGAATCCACCCCTGAGAATGTCTGAGACACAAAGCATTAAGGGTGATTTATACTTATTTGGGGCGTGCGCCGGTGTCGCACACCGAAAACAGCTGATCTAACAGGCTCACTACGTGGCGCGTTTCCCTTCCCGCCTTTCTGTCTTGTCTCTTTCATTATCTCCGACCAGGCTGGGATGCAGAGATTAAAAACGGGCCTCCCTATATCAAGAGTGTCATGATTCAAGGGGGGAAATGTGGGATTGTATAAACCCTACAGTTCAAGAGTTATAGGCCCAAACACAAAGCGGCCTGGTATAACGCCACCATGAGGTCAATTTGAAAGATTTGGGGTGGAGTGTCTTTCTTGGCCAATACTGGGAGAATGCATGAAAGATTTGATGCCAATTGGTCCAAAGGTGTTTGAGATTATTTGTGCATTTTTATTTTGCCGGGAGTATAATAGGCCTGTAATTTTCTTCCAAAATGATTGGATGGGACCTATTTATTAAAAAAAAAAAAAAAAATATATATATATATATATATATATATATATATATATATATATATATATATATATATATATATATATAATATATAAAATAATATTATATAATATATAAATAATATTATATTTATATTATATAAATATAAATCATTTTATAAAATATATATATGTATTTATATATATTTCTTTAAATATATGAATATACAAATGAGCTTTTTGAATGGCTCTTTCAAAGGAACGGATCCCCAAGATCCGGCACCCTTCAAAGAGCCATAAATCCCATCTTTACTCCAAAAGAACTTTCACTTCTGCCTGTAGGGGGCCATATCAAGATGAAGGGAGGCATCCTTCCTACAGCCAAGATCTCAGCTGTTACCAAAAATAAGCCTCTCAGACCTACTTACTTACTTAGCTTCCTACAGTGTGTCTCTGGGTCTCTTCATCTCTCTGCACCTCCAGCAATACGCCTAGATTGTTCTTCATCATGCACGGCAATAAACCCCTCACAGGGGACCACTCCATATGGCACATTAACAGTTAAAACGCATAACAGGTATTTGCCAGAATATTCTGCCCTCCAGTTCCGCCCCTCCTCTTCTCTCCACTCCTCCCCCACTTTCTTCTGCTCCCCCTCTGCCATTTCCTTTCCTTTCCTTTGTTTCTGCACCCTTATGTGCCCCCATTACCTTCCAAGCACCAAAATCTGTTAATACACCCGGCACATACTCCCACCACGGCATGCAAGGAGTAAACTGTATATGACAGCCAATCAAGCCTTAGTTTCTGTCTCCAAGGACCATTCTAACCCCCCCCCCCCCCCCATCCTTTATTAACCATTCTTTTATTCTGGTCCTATAGCACACTTTCAGGCTGTCTTTGTTCGGCTATATTAATGCCGTGCATCATAGTGACTGCTGACGCCTCTCCACTTCTGACAGGTTGAGTGGTTTTTGACAGCTGACGATAGAGACGACATATTGCCGTGCAGTCCTCCACATCTGAAATAATTCACAACGTTTTTCAGCTACTGAGGGCTTGGATATAGGCTTTCATACAACCAGTGCTTTCACCGCCAGGCTAGGGGCTTTTTTTCTTTTTTGTTTAGTTATAATCTGTGATGTTGTCGCGTTGCAGCTTTGAACGTGGTTGTGCCTGTAGCAAGATTAAGACTGTGTGTCACCTTTATTCATTATTCTTTATTCTTTATTTGGATCACCATTAGCTCCCACAAATTGGTCGCTAGTCTTCCTGGGGGCCACAGTAAAAACAACAATACAAATAAACAATAATTCATCACACTTTATTAATAAAACGAAAAAAGGCTCAACAAGCCAAATTAAATATCAGAAAATGTATTATACTATAATATGTATATAGTAATTTTGAGAAAATACAAAGTGCGGTTGCCTCAACGCAAGTTGTGGTTTGCAGCCGCCATGAAACAAGGAATCCATGGGGGAAATAATGTTTCTACGACAACAGCGTATGTGGCGCGCCCTATGGTCAGACTAATTAAAATCCAGTCGTTTAAGGGCCATCTGGCGCCAGGTTATTCACAAACATGAAGTGCACATCCGGAGGGGGCCGCCATCATAGGGTGACCACGCAGCCTAGTCACAATTGGCACCCAACAGTCACCTGGCTACATGTTTCATCCTTCCCTTCCGTACAGGCGGGATTCTGACTCAGAGGTTTTCAGTCAAAATTAGCCCGCTAATAGTGTTGCCCCAATGGCTCCTCAACCAAGTGCATGCAAATTGTGGTTCTTCTCATAAATAGGGGTGCAGATATGGCCTTGAAAGTGCTAGATAAAGTGAATGCCAGAACTAAGTCCTTGGCAAGAAAGTCAGAGTTCCTGGACAGGGAAAGTCTGAAAACTGTCTTGTTTAATCCAAGGCCACTTTAATTGCTCTAGTGCATTCTGGTAGTCTGACCAAGCTGTGTAATGCAAAACTTAAGTTCTCTAGAGCAGTGGTTATGAAACATTTTCATTTCAACAACCCCAAAATGTACAGTATCTGGCCATGGACCCCCATGTGGAAAATGTTTATGCCAGTGACACTCTAGCCTGGCATAGCCCGACAATATTACGGGGGCTATAGCTGCAAATTCAGCCCCACTTAAACCCTCTATACTCTTATTTCACACTGCACAAATCGATTAGCCAAAAATAGCAGAACTACAACGCGTTGTGAGCTTGTAGATCGGCTATTTTAGGCGAACATTCCCCCCAGAATAGTGATGCTGGTGATTCAAGTGATTAACAAAAGTACAGCATTTTGAGTTTTAAGCAAATTTTGATTATCACGATGATATCGTTAATTGCAATTATTTTTGCTACAATAATTTGGAAATGTAATTTCCATATCGTCCCATCCCTACGAGGCAACTGAAAAAAGTTTTTTTTAAGCAACACGGTAGTGCATGAAGAGAGAGGATTTTTGTTCAACCAAACAAGGGCAACCAATGGGCGCGAAGAGGGGCGGGACCACGGTCGGGACTTGACAAAGGATCAATAAACACTTTAGGATTTTACTGTGTTTATATGAGCTATATGTAAATGAGAAAGACACGGATAGATAAGCAGGCAGACATGGTGACAGTGAGACTATGTCTGATCATGTTTGGGACTCCCATGAGTGTAGTGCAGACTAAATTGGCTACACACCAGGCGAGGCGTAATGCTACAGTATATGATAATGATATGATAATTGGAAGTAAAATGGGGTTGAAACTGAACATGTGCCTCTCCGCATAATCACCGAGGAGTCTCTGGCTGTTTGATCTGATGTATGCTAATTTCATACATGTGAAGTATGCTAATTTGACACAGTTCATTTTCCAAACCGACCACCACCACCCCCCAACCCACCCCACCCTATAAAGCCCGTCCCCTACATATCAGCCTTTCTTTTCGGTTTTCTTTCAACATTGTCAGTCATGTACAGACTACCATATACACTGGATTGTGCACAAACACGCACGCACACACACACACAATTACCCCACAGACTCTTGAAGGGAGATGAAATGTAAATGAGATTTTTGTGAATTGAAAATGGCAGAGTTTATTCACTGTTCAAATTGTACTGAGGCATCGCAAATAGCCAATCTACAAGCTCACAACACGCCACTGTCCCTGGTCTGCGTATGTAGTAGTATCTACTATGGGTTGCCAACTACCTGAAATTCAAATGTCCCTTAATATATACTAATAATAATAATAATAGCTCAAGTACCCAAAGTCGCTTCACATAAAGAGTAAAATAAGGGATGATTCCTTATTTCAAGGGACAGTTGGCAACCCTATCAACAAACATGACGTATACAAAAATATGAAATGACAGTTTTACTTGTAGGGCTGCAATTTATCTTCTTAGCGATTATTCTATACTTTTTTGATTAATCGAATAATCGAGATGCCTATTTAAAAAGTCTGATTGACCACTTAAGCCCTATTTTATAATTGCACAAAGGTGTTATAATTGCACAAAGGTGTCATGAAAATAGCCGATCTACAAGCTCACATTTTAGAAAATGTAATATTTCATTAAAATCAATATATTTTTTATAATCAATTCAACTGCTTAGTTTGATTAACTATTGCACCCTAACATGTTGGTGTAGTATCCAAAAATATTTCCAGCAAGCAACACTGACCGTTGTACTAAGGCGTATAAATGATAGGCTTTATTTTGCTGTGTCATCCTTAGCTAATAGTAAGACTGCCAAAAGAACCAGCGACATATCGTGAGGCTGCATAAAGTCCATTAGATTATGTAACAGCGGCTCGGCACAGAACAGCAGAGAAAGGTCACTGTGACATTTTGACTGGCCAGACAGGACCGGATTATTCATGGGAACGCTTTATTCTAATGGGTCGCGTCAGTTGAATGAACTCAAGCACAATTATACAACTCCCTACAATGTGGATCTATCACTGATAATTATGGGGAAATTGAGCTTTTGTAAAATTCAAAAGATCGGTGCCAGTGTGTGTGAGTGCATGCGTGTGCGTGTGTGCGTGTATGCGTGTGCAAGCATATATTGTGTGGTGTCTAAGCCCCTTATTAGGATTATTGGTGTCTGTGTCGGACAGTAGGGCACAGGTGTCACAGGATCTGACCCAGCAGGGTGTTTACAGTAGGGTGTGTGTGTGTGTGTGTGTGTGTGTGTGTGTGTGTGTGTGTGTGTGTGTGTGTGTGTGTGTGTGTGTGACAATCAAATAATTGATTTCAAAATACTACTGTTGATTTTTTATTAAGCACTGAATACCATGGTTTTTAGAGCCTGATCTTGTTCTATATCATCGCTGTTGGGAAAAAACCTTGTATCTCTGAACTTTTTATGTTTTTTCGGCACTTACAGTATTGCTTCTTCTTCATTCAACCTTTATTTATTTTCTCGGGAATACATTGAGGGCAGAGCCCTCATTTTAAATGATGCAGAGATTACATAAAGCATAATACAACAGTGTAAATAATAATGATGAATAAGAACAACAGGATAAAACAAGTTATGTATGTGAAAACAGGAAAACAGAATAAAAACAGTAATAAAGACAGCTTAATTAAAACAGTGACAATTTAAAACAACAAGATTAGCGAGTACGTTTTTAAATTGACCCAGTGAGACCATGGAATCCATTTTTAAAGTGCATTGCAATTCATTCCAAGTAAAGGGAGCGCCAAAACTGAAAGCTTTTTTACCTATAGCTCGGTGTTGGCCTTGGGGACCAATAATGGGATGTACTCCTGAGAGCGTGTTTGATGGGTGGAAGTATTTGGTTTTAACAGTGATGAAATATATAAAGAGTGTCAATCATAAGTAGTGAAAATAGCAGATCTCAGCTTTCAGGTGTCTATGCGCCACATACAGTATCTGGAACAAACTCCCAGAGAGCTGCAGGTCTCATACAACTCCCAGTTTGCCATTGTCTGAGGTTAAGATCATTCATCTGGACTGTAATTGTACTCTCTTTTGTGTGTGTGTGTGTGTGTGTGTGTGTGTGTGTGTACATTTTGTGTTGAATGACAAGCTGACCTCACACTGTGACTTTTGGCAAGGGCAGAAAGCCTGGTGAGCTCTCACTCCGTAACTCACAATCGGCTCGTCACGCACGCACACACACCAGCACTCACTCACACACACACACACACACACACACACACACACACACACACACACACACACACACACACACACACACACACACACACACACACACACACACACACACACACACACACACACACACACACACACACACACACACACACACACACACACTCTCTGTTTAAGTAGGCATACATACACGCTGTATAATTACAAGGAAATTACAATGAAGAGGAAGCATCTCCATCAGTTCCATTGTGATAAACAGAGGAGAGCAAATAAGCCCACGTGTGTCTGAGTGCGTGCGTGCGTGAGCGCGCATGTGTGTGGCTGGTTTATTACAGTATATTTATCTGGCATCCTCTCTAGCCAGTGGTATCTGTGCGTGCTAACACTGTTAACCCCCATTACAGATCAAAAATCCCAATGGTGCAGCCTCTAAAAAGACTAATTTGAAATGTAATTTGTGCAGAGGCACAGGCGAACACGCGCACACACACACACACACACACACACACACACACACACACACACAACAAAATAATAATAGTCCACAAACTCAACGTGTCCAGTGACCGTCTCCCAGAGAGAAAGACAGCAGGTGGTCCATTACGCTCAATTCACACTCCATCGCACGGCCGCGCGCTGTCTGCCGAAAAGGCGAGCTTGAAGATCAAGTTCTATGTTGGCAGCACACGACGCCGTCATGCGACGGAGCATAAATTAGGCATTATCTTGTGGCCGCCTAAGATAAAAGAGCTGAGGGCTGTTCTCTGAGGCTCAAAGCAAACCATAGTCCAATCGCTGCACTTTTATGCACCCTTACATGTATCACCCTTTAATGTTCCTGCATCAGCAGATACAAGCAGCTGTCGGTATGTTGCTGCAGTGCTTCTCAAACGTTTTCATTTCGAGGATCTCCGTCACTCTGAGAGTTACAGACCTGTAAGGGTCCCTTTGGAACTCCCTCAAGGAACCCTGAGGGTCCCTGGACCTCACTTTGAGAACCCCTCTGTGCGTGCGTGCGTGCGTGCGCGCATGCGTGCGTTCGTGCATTGTGAGCTTGTAGAGCTATTTACAGCATGCAATAATAATATAAATCAAGCCTTAGTAATAATGTAACATGCTTGCCCTTGATAATGTTATTTCAAAAGCAGGAGTATTAAAAATGATCTCCATCACACTTTACAATCACTTAAAATAAGCTAATACGCAGACGCTAGCTAAAAATAGGGTGATGGGGATTTGATTAAATTAACAGCCGGCATTAGCCCATGCCGGCCCTGGACTAGGGAGGTAACCGAGGCCTAGACACATCACACATCATCAGTCCATCGCCTGCAGTGCTTTCACTTTATCACTTCACTTTTAACTTTGTTCTGTAAAGCACTTTGTAACTTTGTTTGAACACATGAATTAATTATCATTATCATTGCACTTAATTACTCCATTCTCTCAGGAATCCTGATGGAGAAGGATACATTCAAGAACACCAGATTCATGACTTTGATTGATTGATTGAATACTCTATTAGTCAGAAATGCATGTGGCACAGTAAGATGTCCACAAAAAAGTCCTGGAGACTTGTTTCCATTGTGGTCCTATGTATTCAATTCATCAACATAGCATACAAAATTAACACAATAATATACGTCATCAACAAATACTAACACTTTATGTACAAAGGAGATGGGAGAATTACATTTACCTCCCCTTGTGGTCTGCTGATGGATGTTTTTTCAGGCCAATTCTGAGAGAAACCAGTGTTACACATCCTTTAATGGATGGTGGCAGGGTAGTAGAATGAGAATGTTCCCATGTTTGTTCTACTGTATATTTGGGTGGTACCAGATCATGGTTGCTCCCTCTAGTGCTGTGGCTGTCACTCAATTTGGAGAAGTAGCTAGACAGGTATGAGGGTATGCACTCCTAGCACTGTCCCTTTGACTATCTTGGTATCTTGGAGATTAACAGGAAACAGGGAGAGAGAGGTGGGGTGTGACACGCAGCAAAGGTCATCGGGATCATTAGAGCCTATATGTGGTATGTGCCTGGACCGCTAGGCCAGCGGCGTCCCCCTTTGACTATCTTAAATACCAGAGAGAGAGAGAGAGAGAGAGAGACCTCCTAAATAGAGACAATGCCCTTTATGTAGAACATTACACCTTGCACCATCATGAGTGTACTGTACATGTTGTTAGCTTGAATTCTACAGTATATGAAGACTCTGTGAAGACTAGACTGGTCTTCAGAGTTCAGAGTTACGGAGATCCTTGAAATGAAAATGTTTGAGAAGTACTGCACCAACATACCGATACTGTACTGTTCCTGAAGAAACATTGTGGGCTCACTGTGGCATCATACTGACCTCCCAGTACTGATGTAATACTGATGTAATATTGACATCCACAGTTATTTGCCTCCGCACCACTTCAAGTATAAAATCAAAGTATAAATATAAATATTTCAAAGAATGTAAATCATTTCAAAGAATCCACGATTCCCAAAGAAGTCGAACATTTTAAAGGTTTAATGGAGCTTCTTGGTGAAAGTACGAAGGAGTAAGACCGGTCCAAAGTTTTGGGGAGAATAAATAAATAAATCCTACGAAGAAATGAACAAAAAGTCTGTCAGTCAGTCCGTCTTTATACAAATTTCTCCACAGTGGGCTGACCAATTCATCTGACATTGCAGGCATTGGCATAATGCAGTGAGTGAGGAAGCTGATTCTTCACTTTTCCTAAATGTAAACTGTTTATTAGCATTTTCGCCACAGGCTATGGGATTTGTTGTCACGGTCACAGCCCCTGCAGGATATGGGAGCTGTGGTCGCAGTCTTGGCCCCATAGCCCAGACAGACGGTGGGTGGAAATGCAGGTATGAACTAGTACTGTACATAATAAATAGTGGAAGCAACGAGCAGGCGCTCCAAGAGTGAACCCACTAATAAAAGGACAACAAGGGTGATAAGCTTGTGCTGATTTAGCAAAAATACTAAACGAAACCGCGCTGGTGCACTGAGTCGACAAGAGGCAAATATGCTTTTGGTATTTTATTTTCATATTAACAAAAATGATTATAAAACAAAGAGCGAGTGCTCCTTCTGGACACGAAAGTTGCTGCATATTCAGGAAAGGAGCAGAGAGTAGAAAGAACGGGGAAAGTCATTGTACATTTATTGCTATGAAGTGTTTATTGCTGTGCTACCAGCACAGTACCGTACTGTGCTGTGCTGTACAACCAATCAAAATAAGTGAGAATACAATCAGAGAATATACTAGTCGTCACTCAGAGAAAATGTGTGAACGCCCTATGATGCAGAAATCACTGCTGAGTCCTGTGATCCCTGTATCACTGTATGTAACTGAATGCAACATACTGTATTATAGCCTAAGCAAGCAACTGCTGAGGTGGTGTGTTAACCCATTCAATCCGGGAACGCATCTACAAATGTCTTCTAAATCCTAACAGTTTTTGGAAAAAACGTATGTCGCTATATAGTATATCAGTGGTGCTCAAAGTCTTTCATGTCAAGGACCCCCAAAATGATATGTATTTGGCCGCGGACCGCCATGAAAAAATATTTTGTTCCAGGGACCCCCCCCCCCCCCCCCAGAAGCAAAGACTTGAGTTACAAACGTTCGCTTTAAAAATATATATATATTCAAAGATTTGCACAAATGTTCATGATTTTTCAAAAAATAGCAGATCTACAAGCGCTATGAGCTTGTAGATCTGCTATTTTTTAATAGCCAAAGAAATCTAAAATGACACAGATGCGTTCCCGGTCTTAATGGCTTAATAACTTCATTGTTATGAGAACAGAGTCTTGTGTACTGTTCCTAACTTCCTCAGACAATGGTTACACAATAAAATCCTGGGTGATTATTCAACTCTGAGTATACAAAATCCTTTTGAACACTCCCAGAGTTGAATTAACACTTGGGAGTTTACGGCGTACACTACTAGCACTAGTCAGAACTATATAGCCTTTAGTACAATGAGATCAAAGTACAGAGAAGTATGGTTTAAGATGCTGTTGCAATGCGATCCATAACTCAGGTTCAATAATATTATTTATGGCAATGATTCCACTGGTGGGCCTCGATTGCAAGTGGGCTGATAATATAACATTAATATATAAAACAAGCAAATAATGTAAAAATAAAGAGATGACATTGTATTATTTCTTTAAAATCTTAAGAATCAATCAATTGAGCATTAAAATGAACATGCTCTGGAAATGCACTCGGCTCATCCATCTGACCACTTAACAGTTAAGTGGTCAGATGGGTGGGCCGCGGACGCTTTCGAGATTTTCAAGTGGGCCCTGATAGAAAAGGTTGAGATCCACTGATTTATTAAAGGAAATAGCAAACTCACACATAGGATAATTGAAGTGACCAAGAGCCACATACTGTTCCTTGTTTACTCACTACCATCAGCAATAGAAACACAAGACAAACTGTAGATTCACATCAGCCACATATACTGTTCCCCGTTACAACTAACTACCTTCAACAATAGAAACACAAGACACACCGTAGATTCACATCAGCACAATCCAGAAACAGTCACTGAAAATAGAGCAATGCTTGAATCACATTGTACACATAATACAACACAATATGACAACAATAGAACAACAGCTTGAATGACATTTGTATACACAAAAGCAGCAGCTCAGCGAGAAATAGAGAGAGAGAAATAGAGAGAGAAATAGAGAGAGAGAGAGAGAGAGAGAGAGAGAGAGAGAGAGAGAGAGAGAGATGC
Organism: Gymnoscopelus microlampas; assembly: GCF_963454915.1. NCBI lineage: Eukaryota > Metazoa > Chordata > Actinopteri > Myctophiformes > Myctophidae > Gymnoscopelus > Gymnoscopelus microlampas. The sequence goes on from NC_139952.1 coordinate 30,407,410, forward strand.
ATGAATGAATAAATAATGGTCATGAGGAATAGGCCTAGATTAGCCTGGCTAATCGCCCACTCCACTGAGTGGACTGCTTCTCAGTCTGATAATCAGGCTAGGCCTAGATAGGTTTTTGCCAGCAAGCCATTCATGAACCAATACAGCCGCCCTGTCACAACTCACAACCTTCAACAGCAGCCCAGACACACTTTTCAATTCCATGAGAACATTTGAAATCAATGGTTGTTATGTCAAGGCCAAAACCTATAGCTTGAACTTAAAAGGAAATAGCATAGGATAATTGAAGGGACCAAGAGCCACATACACATACATACATACACATACACTACTGTGTGTATACTCCCTGTTACAACTCAATACCTTAGCTTATACAACACAACATACAAACTGTAGAGTCACATCAGCATTCAATTCCAGAGCCAGAAACATTGACTTAACATGTTCCATTGCCACCCAGTCACTGGGACCCAAAATGACAGCAATAGAACAGCTTGAATCACATTAGTATACACACAGTATACACACTCAAGCAGCAGCAGCAAAACAAAAAAGAAAAGGTTCCTACCTTGAGCCGTCTTCTACTTGACTTCATCTCTCTCTCTCTCTCTCTCTCTCTCTCTCTCTCTCTCTCTCTCTCTCTCTCTCTCTCTCTCTCTCTCTCTCTCTCTCTCTCTCTCTCTCTCTCTCTCTCTCTCTCTCTCTCTCTCTCTCTCTCTCTCTCTCTCTCTCTCTCTCTCTCTCTCTCTCTCTCTCTCTCTCTCTCTCTCTCTCTCTCTGGTTCATCCCCTGATGAGCCCTCCAGCGACGTCTCCAGTCATCAGAATCATCTTTATTGTCACATCACAGGTTTACAGCTGTAAAACAGTGGGTGAAATTCATTTTCGTGCAAGCTCCATCGTTTGTTATCGTTTCCAGAAAGAGAAAGAAAAGAAAGAGGAGTTGTCAAAGAAAGACAACTAGGTATCTACATATTTACACATAGCATGTCAATCCGAACATTATGTACATGAGGTATTGGTAATAGGTGCATGAGCATAGCAGCTGGTACAGTATATACTGTTGCATCTGGCTAGCTCACCAGTACTTTCCGCCGCTGCTGGGAGCTCCCGGTGTCAATGGCACAGACCAGCCTCATGGCTGCCATCTTCCCACTCAGCCTTGGCAGCCCCCCATACAGATGCTTGTTGGTAACAGGTTGATATTTAGTATTGCACATAGCCTTCCGGTGTAGCACAGTGGCTACAGGACTGAGAATATGAGGTTGATATGGTGGGGGGGGGGGTTGGACTTCCACACTAAATGGCCATGCCATTCAGAACCGTCCAGGGTGTCCCCCTTAAACACCCCTGCCAGGATGTCAAACTCCTCACTGGTCCGGGGTCATCTCTTTGGCTCTGGTACCTGTGTACATGGCTCCTATGGTCCGAAGTATGTTGGGAGGGACACCATACGGCTTGAGTCAAATACATGTATAATGTACCCTGTCACCACAACTCACTACATTCTGTGTTACCAAGTAAAATAAAAATAGTAATTGCATGGAAATCTTAATGGTCAGAGGTAAGTATAATGTTCCCTATAGCAGCACCTCAACTGTTCCAATGGATACAAAAAAACACAAATACACAAAACTATGAGTTCTCTTAAATTATACCAATTTCAAAATTACTTTGACACTAAGCCCTGCTGCTAACTTTAGTTGTCACAACAATTCACTACATTCTGTGTTACCAAGTAAAAAAAAACTGTAATTTCATGGAAATCTTAATGGTCAAAGGTACATGTCACAACAAGTATAACGTTCCCTATCTGCACCTCAACTGTTCCAATGAATACAAAAAAAACACAAATACACAAAACTATGAGTTCTCTTAAATTATACCTATTTTAAAATGACTTTGACACTAAGCACTGCAGCTAACTTTAGGTAGCTAACTCACCCCAGTTGGAAACAAAACTCCCAATGCAGTTTGTCATGAAGATAATTAACTTCTCTTTCAACTGTCACAGACGTGACAAAGGCGTTTTCTCTCCCTGACAACATTGACAGCTATACTCTACTTCCATGAGGTGTAACATTGCATTATAAGTTGTTTATTTCACTCTTTGTTTTAATTACTTCTACACATCACGGAGCTTTCTGTAAAACACCTTCCAGTTCTTTCTGTCTGTCTGTTTGTTTGGGAGGGGGCGGGGCCGGGAAAATTTTAAAGAGCGCGCGACGCCTGCTTAGGGAGTGTCTCGGTGTCCACCAATAACCTGCCTTCACAGTGTCTACTTGCTAGGGAGTATCTGACAATAAACACATTATTTTGTGTCTCAGTCATATCGCTGTTTTGAATTTGTTGTTTTTGTTTTGCCTTTTTGGATGTTTCCTCCAGGTGTTAAGCAAGCACATTTTAGATGAATTTAACAACTACAAGAGAAAAACTTGCTTCGAATTGTTTAAGGTTTATTCAATTACCAAACAAAGAGAATACATCAAAGTGAAATAAGACAAAATAAGCCATCACACGCAAGTCAATGGAACAGTAGGCCTGCTATTACCTTACATTATCTTATATAGCTGTAACTTTGTTTCAACAGGATATATGTGCTGTCTTACAAAATAATGATGATGATAATAATAGTAATAAAATATATATTTTAATTATTTATTTATTTTTTGGTGCGTTCTGATACTCTATTCCAATGAAAAATGATATCAAATAACTTTTAACTGAAAACGCTACATGGTATGACGTGATTCAACCTAGGTGGGTGGCATAGTCAACTTTATTATTTCATGGTGGGATTTTTAGAATCCGACACCCCAGGTGGTGTAACAGCCCAAAGTAGCCTATACCCCAGCCAAATCAGTTAGTTAAAGTGGGCGTGTTTTATACCCTGGGGCAGGGGTCTTCAACGTTTTTCAGGCCATGGACCCCTTAGCTGAGAGAGATGAAACAGGGACCCCCACCACATATTGGATTCATGTTAAATGTGCTGTTTTCAGACAATTAACCAAAACCCTCAACTTTGTAAACTTGACCTTTGGCTTGGTACTTGGTCTGCTCTTTTTTTCCCTGTACACCAACCGTCATTGTTGAAAATAGCAGATCTACAAGCTCACAAGTCACAACGCGTAGTCGCAGAATCTCTGAGGATCCCCTAGGGGTTCCGGGCCCCCTGTTGAAGACCCCTCTCCTGTCCAGTTTATACCTCCTTGTGTTTTTCATAAATAAGGTAATTCGGGTGAATAATAATACAGAATTTATACCTCTCTTGTCTAGACTTGTGTTTTACATAAATAAGGTAACTGGAATGAATAATGTAATGAATTTAGAAGAACCCAAGTAACCATATTCATGGGAAACCCAAGGGGTGTGTAGTCTGGGCTAGGGGGGTTTAACCTGGTCTCTTTTTATACCCCGGGGTATAAACTGGACTAGCTCAGAATATACAGGTATAAAACAGGCTAGCCCATTTCAACCCCAGGTACAATTTGCCAGGAGTATATTGTGAGCTGTTACACTGGATTGGAGAAGTTATGCTCTCCCATCTCTAAATGTATGTCATTAATAAAATCTGTGTGAAGTGATAGATTCTTCTGACGTGCACATTCTTCACCTCGTCAATGCACAGCTGTCGTAACCCCCCCCCCCCCCCCCCCCCCCCCCCCCGCCTTTACTTATTATACTTTTATTTTACTTGTTATACTTTTATAACTTCTCAATGTAACTGTGGGCTATTAGTTTCCTGGCAGGTTAAAGTTTTGTCTTTTATAATGTACAGTATGTTCTCTACCTGATGGGCACATCCTGAGTTGGCGCCACGATTCCACTGGCAATTTCACAAAAACACTCGAGCTAACAAACTGATGGACAGACAGAGTGCTGTATCTTTTTTTTCTCTTTCTTTTTTACTCATTGAGGTGAATTTAAGGAGGGGTGAGCCTGTTCCTCTTGCTCTGTTAATTTCTCCCTCTCCGTGTCCATGCCCTGAACAGAAATAAGTGCTGACTGTGTAGGCAAGTCGCTGTCCCACTGGCAATCTAAATTCGGCCAGCTCAGGTTGGTGTATTTAAGAACAGCCCCTTCCCTGCCCCCTCCCAAGGGCCCAAGCAATGAGGCAATTATAATGTTCACCATTGTACTTTTCTAAACGTCACATAAGATTAACAGCTGGTGCGATACAGTTCATGCACCTAAGCATATATGTATATACTTTACATGCGCGCACACACACACACACACTATTATTGTCCTTTTTTCGGACCAGGACAATTGTCCTCACAATATTTACTTCTCTAATTCTATTATTATCTGTGGGGACATTTGGCCCTTACAAGTATAGTAAGTACACAAAGTCGTACTTGAATCCATAGAAGCGTTGTACAGTACGTATATAAATCTAACTAGGGGTAGGCCTACAACAGTTAATTGAACTAATTGATTAAATTGTAAAAAAAAAGAAGAAAAAAAAAGAAAATATTTAATTAAAATAATTAATTTTCA
>NC_139952.1:30416908-30421908 GCF_963454915.1 Gymnoscopelus microlampas
ATTAAACAGAAAATGCATTTTCAGGTCAGGATACCAATTTTATCTAATCCGCAGTCTCAGTCAAGATACAGATTAAACAAGTGAAATTGGAAGTGATGACACAAAGAGCAGACAAAATTGGAACTGGCTCACTATAAAAAAAGCTGATAAATGGGTACTCTCTCCTGATTGGTTGAAATTTTGCAACCCACCTGAAAATTTATTTTCTGTTCATTAAAGAGCTGAGGAGACAGGGAGACCCCTGCTACTGAACAAAAACTCTATAGCAATGATCACTATCAGAATATAGTGCTTTAACCTTTTTAACAAAACACACTTTTTGTTTTAACCAAAACACATCACTCACCTTACCTTTAATTACATACAGTGATTGATTATAATTTAAAAACCTGGTCAAACAGTCACCTTCAGATTGAGCTAAAAGGGAGGGAGAAAAAGTGGGTCTTTAGGTTTGATTTAAAATGTTCAGTGGTGGGGCTGGACTTGATGTGTGGGGGAAGATTGTTTGGGGGCAGCAATAGAGAAGACCCGATCTCCTTTACTTTATAGGCGTGTTTGAGGAACTGAACGTCAACAGGTGTGCATACTCAAATGCCCTGAAGAAGATCCACAGCAGATAGAAACGTTGTCAACTTTGCAATAATGAAGCATCATTTGCCGTTTTTGGTGTATGGGCTCTACCTCTTTGAAGTTTCAGCCTTTTTAGCCCACCACCCACAGTCGATGTGCGTATAGTTAAGTTTCCTTTGGCCTATGTGTATTAAACAGAACAGATTATGTTGATGTTCTGTCTCAACTTTCAAACACTTCCTGTTATGGGATTTTGGATAGAGTACACTTGTTTATAAGAAGGAAATGGACAGCTTCCTTATTCTTGTAATTATGTTGTAATTACAGTTACAACTGTAACTCACAGTTATGTTGTAATTATGTCTTGGTCTCACTTGCAAAAGAGTTTTTATACCTCAACACATATTTCCTCCATGATTCTTTGTTAGAGGGTTGTATAACTCGGGCAGAACGTAGATTCTTAACCGAAGACAACCCCTCTGATATAAATGAGGAAGGAAGAACAGACCAAAGTAAAAAGAGGAATAAAGACAGACCACACATCTCAATAGTTCAGTGTGCTGTGACGGGCAGACCATAAAAACCTTCAAGAATTAAATTCATAAAGTCAGGAGGATCACTTCGATATCGTTGACACCATGACAACAGTGAGAAGAATTCAAGCAGAAATGACTGAAGAAGGCCATTATGACAACCTTGACCTCCAACAGATAGACGATGCAACCTATGAAACTATTGAGACCAAGAAAAAGGAGGATTTACAGAAGATACTGCAGTCTGGTAAGAGATGTTACAAAAACAAAAAATCACAAAAATAAATACAAACTTTGTATCCTTTTAAACAAGAGGTTAAAATATTTAACTGTGTGTGTGTGTGTGTGTGTGTGTGTGTGTGTGTGTGTGTGTGTGTGTGTGTGTGTGTGTGTGTGTGCGTGTGCGTGTGCGTGTGCGTGTGCGTGTGTGTGTGTCTTCCAGACAGAAGACAGAACAGGCGGGTTGGAGTCGGTGTTGGATTGCTTTGTGCTGTTCTAGCTCTCCTCAGCATTGCTATCCCACTCTATCTCTGTACGCCAAGTTTCATAAGACTATGTTGATCTATGGCAATCCAACATGTTGTTTTCAATACATACATTAACATAGATGATACCTCATAAAATAAACTGTATATTATTAGTTGTAGTAATAGTATTAGTAGCAGTCAAATAAGCTGTAGCAGCTTTGGTAGTTGGACATGATTATTATTTTTGAAAATGTGTTTTGAAATAATGGATCTCTCATTTTACAGATCAGTCTAACATGGTGGAGAGACAACAACTACTGAGTTGTTTTGACGAGTTACAGAACAGACGTAACAACCTGACTGAAGAGAAAGGCCAATTACAGAGCAGTTTTGACCAGTTACAGACAAGACATAACCAACTGACTGAAGAGAAAGACCAGTTAGAGAGCAGTTTTGACCAGTTACAGACAAGACATAGCCAAGTGACTGAACAGAAGGACCAGTTACAGAGCAGTGTTGACCAGTTACAGACAAGACATAGCCAAGTGACTGAACAGAAAGACCAGTTACAGAGCAGTTTTAACCGGTTACAGACCCGTTTTAACCAGTTACAGGCCTGTTGTAACCAGTTACAGGTACCCAGTCCCTTACCAGTAGCCTGTAGACGTTCTACATAGTAGTGTATATCTGTCTGTTTTCTTAAATGTCATCATGATTTGAGTGCGTGGGGATCTCATTTTAAATAAGCCATTGTGCTTTTATGAGCAAACCAGTTTAGAGGACCTTCTATTGTGAATTGTACTTCCATGTACTGTTTCCATGTCTTTTCTAAATAAAGTATTCAATCAATCAATGCAGACGTACGGAACAGATTCAACTGAAAGGCTATAGTTACAGACTCGTTTTGACCAGTTACAGACCAGTTGTGGCCAGTTAGGGTACAATTATGGATTTAGAGATAATTAGACATATTTGCCAAAGTTATGAAGATAATCATGCCGTAATCTGAAGACTCACCTCTTCAGACTCCTCCTTAACCTGTAGCACTTGACCTAACCTTGATGACCATATGCAAAGGTTAAAATGTGATTTAGATCGCATGTTATTTAGACTGGTGCTAGGTTCATTTGTTTACCTGGCATCCTATAGTTTCTGTAGTTTCAATGTACAGGTTATAATTCTCTGCATATAGAGTTGACTGTTTACGTATATTGTTTTAGCGTTGCCTTGTTGTGATTTTACCAGTCTCTTGTAAGTATAATTTTAGTCTGTTTTTTAACATAGATGTAGAGTTTGGTTCTATTGACATGTGTGCACTTTATATTGTTGTATTGTTTTGGTCTTTTCATTGTTTTGTTGTGGACTTTGTTGTTTGAGATTACATTGCAGAAACGTATACTTTTTTCCATGCAATATCTCATGTTACTGTTACATGGTGGAACTATGTATTAAAATTAGCATCCTTGCTAACTATTTTATTCTTTATTATTATTATTTTATTTATACATTTGAAAAACAACACATTTTACAGCATAATATTGGTTTGGGATGTGCAGGTGAGATTTAGAAAACCCTGTGGGGTTTATAAAGTTAATCTCACCTCACTTAAAAACAAAACATACAAAGTAATAAAAAAACAAACATACATTATTTGGCAACATAAATAATACAACAATAGATACACAGTATGAAAAAGAAAAAGAAATATTAGTATAAAAGGGTGTAAGTGCAAGTGTGTGTGGGTGTAAGAGTTGAACTCTCTATGAGTTGTTAAATTTGATTCATCAAATGGGTTCTACGTTTAGATTTAAAATGATTTGGTAAAGCAGCCTTCGATGAAATCTCAATATAGTTGTTCCATACCCGAGCCCCACTGTACATGATGGAAAATTTACGCGGACCAGTACGGAACTTTGGGAGATGCAAATGATTTGCCTGTCTTGTATTGAAATGGTGCACATCACTGTTGAACTGGAAGAAGGCCTAATCAAAATATTAAGTTGTTTGAAAAGAGGGGCTGAATGAGCAAACCAATCACTACATGTAGCAATCATGCAGAATCTTTTTAGCAACATATGAAGTTTGTGAAGACGTGTAGGATAAGTGTGTGTGCACAGTGACTTGCACTCTGTTCTATATGATATTACTGAATATTCATTTTGCTCATTTGCGGGTGCTGGATCTAGTGACATAAATATATCTGTCTGCCTTTCCTGGAGTGTTCGTATGCGTCGTCACACAGCATTGTGGGTAATCTTTGTATTGTAAATCACGTCTGCAGGGCTAGTGCTGACACATGCACGCCTGGCGAATGATAGCTGATGTGGAGATAATGATGCGTGTGCGTGCGCGCGCGCGTGTGTGTGTGTGTGTGTGTGTGTGCAGAGAATCAGAGAGTGATGGCTGCCCCAGGTGTTTCATGATTGTAGGGTCACATAATAGCCCCCCAGCTAGGCTTTGTATAGACCGCAGGAACCCCCCCCCCCCCAACACACACACCTCTTAAGTCCCCTGGGATTAGAGGAAGCTCAAACAGCGCTGCACACACTTCCAGCTCACCGAGGGGTCAAAATACACCAGTGACTGTGTGACTGCGTGACTGCGTGACTGTGTGACTGTGTGACTGTGTGACTGTGTGACTGTGCGACTGTGCGACTGCACACACACACACACGCACGCACGCACGCACGCACGCACGCACGCACGCACGCACGCACGCACGCGCACACACACACACACACAGACACACACACACACACACACACACACACACACACACACACACACACACACACACACACACACACACACACACACACACACACACACACACACACACACACTCACACACGCATATTATACTCAGACACAGAGAGAAAATGCAGACGCGTAAAAAAGGTGCGTATACCAGCCGAGCTGAATAACAGCACATATGTACACGTGCACACACACACACACACACACACACACACACACGTGTGTGCGCGCGCCCCCCCCCCCCCCCCACACACACACACACACACACACACACACACACACACACACACACACACACACACACACACACACACACACACACACACACAGCAGACAGTAGACAGTGATTAATGAGGCTGTGGTGTTCCTGTGTAACACCACATCTGCTGCCGCAGGGACCACGCAGCACGAGCCGGAAACGAAATGGCCTCCTCTGCCCGTTACAAAGGGGCCAATCACATCTAAACCCATGAGCACACACACACACACACGCACGTGCACGCACGCAAGCATACACGCACACACATTCACACCCCTACCCTCATTAAGCTGGCAACAACCTAATCAACCCCCCTCTCCCCTCACACGCACACACACACACACACACACACACACACACACACACACACACACACACACACACACACACACACACACACACACACACACACAT
>NC_139952.1:30426908-30464408 GCF_963454915.1 Gymnoscopelus microlampas
TGACCGACCGGCCGCACTAAAGCTGAGCCTGACACAACCTTGGCAGGGCAGCTGCTATAGTCCCCAATGCTAGAGAGGAGAATATGTTCATACAACAGAGAGAAGAGAGAGGGGAGAGGGGGGGTAGGGAGAGAGAACGAGAACGGGAAAGAGAGGGAGTAGATGGGGACTTGGATACGGTGACCAAACATCCCGGTTTTGTCCAGCACTGTACCGGTATCAGTGTAAAACACTAAAATGTCCCGGTTTTCAACATTCACCACCAAATTGTACCAGTTTTCGTCACAATTAATAATAGAATTAATTTTCAATCAAGTGCTCATCAAGAAAAATATAATCCTATCCCATCCTAATGAAAACACCATGCAAAAATGTAAATAATAATAATAATACAATAAAAACATTGTTGTTGCAAAAATAGCCAATCTACAAACTCACACATCGTATCACAACAACTTGTTGTGGTGTTTGAAAAATATGGTCACCCTAGGCTAGAAGGAAACCGATCAGTAGCCAAAGCAGTGAGCCTGGGCAGTGTGCAAAGCCCCAGCGGTCAGTCAGAAGCACTTAGTATTAGCATCAGAAAGGCATTATGCTAATAGCATCAAAGGCGGCAGCCCCTATAGCCACCATTGTGTTTCCTGCTCCTCCAACCCAAGGGCACGGGAGGATTTTGCATTTCAACCGACGTTTTTGGCCCCTAAACTCCCTAAAGCATCTGCATGAAGCAGTTAAAATGCCATGCATTTCACAAACGGTATATGGCCTAAAGCACCCGCCAAGCACCTACAATGTGAAGCCAGGGACTGCAGTGCTAGAATCACAATTAGTGTTACTTTTGTTCTCAGACAGGAGAGAAATTAACTAACAATAGATCACCTAACACTACACCAAAAAGCCCACCACAGAGTGTAACACGGCACAGTACTCTGCCCTTTCTCGATTAAAATACGTGCATATATTACTAATTGCCCATGAAAATGTACATATAGTACATTATGTTAGTAATGTAACATATTTATGTTATTGTATTTGCAAATATTTTATGTACAATATGTTTGGGGTGTAAAACACAGAACCGAAGTTCCAAACCGAACGGCCCATACTGACTGAACGGCCCGTATCGAATGAACTTAAATTTGTTTTGTTTTTTAATGCGGAACTAAAATACAGAGTTTCCACACCAACATAATTAAGCTGGTGCACCATACCCATTCATTCACAACAACACCACTTCACGCTCAGTGGAGTGTTGGGGAAGAGGAGCGCTTGTTTTTCTTACCTCAAAGTCCACATTAAACCACTTTGAACGGAATGTGCAATGAAAAGGTTTGCATTTGTTAAATGTTCAAATAGCCTATGTATATAGGGTCAAAGTGGTTAAACAGATTTTGATGCTATATTAACACATTTAGCTGGGGACCCCCTGGAACCCCCTCAAGGACCCCTAGAAGTTGGGTAAATAATTGGGTAAATTACTATTCAAAAAATCATGGATCCCGCTGGCCTAGCGGTCCAGGCGCATACCACATATGCTGGTAATCCAGCGTGTCGCGGGTTCGACTCCCGATCCTGACGACCTTTGCTGTGTGTCACCCCCCATTTCTCTCCCCATTTCCTGTCAGCCTACTTTCATATCAATAAAGGCAGAAAAAGCCCCAAAACATATCTAAGAAAATCATGGAAACTTTAATGACTTATTACAGCAGCCCAAGGTCAGTGGCTCACTGCTACATTTCAAAAGCCTTTTGTGGAGCTTTTCAGTTTGTAACTGTTGAAAATTGGACAGTTGCAGACAAAATCTCCGGCAGATGGAGTTTACGAGAATTCAGGCCAATATTTACTCCATCCTGGGTATTGCTTTAAAATCTGTCAGCGTCAGTCCTTGTTAAATACCAATCAGGACGGGCCCATATAAAGAGCCACAGAGAAACAATCCATCCACCTCAATGGATGGCGTTTATAGGCCTACAGTACCTCCATCACTCACAGTCTCACACTGTAGCTACCACTCCCCTGGGAAGAGGAGTTTGGCCATCATTAAAGGACTCTTAACCGCTTGAACCCCAGCATGCCTATTCTGGGGGGAATATTTGCCAAAAATAGCCGATCTACAAGCTCGCAACAAGCTCGCTCGTAGCATTATAAGCATAATTATAATGCATTATAATATGCTTATAACACACATTGTAGAGCATTTAAAATAAAAGGCTTTACAATGATTGCATTATGAGTGATTTTTAGTGTGTATAACTGTAATTATATATATTATATATATAAGCAGATTGGATTTATACTTACGTAGCAAGTGTTACCCAGGAGGGCATTGTGAAGGTATAGCCTTGGTGACACTGAAGGGCCCCCACCCGGTAGCCTGAGGGAAGATGAGGGGGAGGCAAGTGTACAGAAGACAACACAGAGACCAAGTCACCTTGAGTGAGTCATACAAAGTTCTCAATGACAGATAGCCTACCTACCTGCACAGAGTAGAATACGCCTCCCTCTCGCTCTCTTATTCGTTCACTGCAGACACACGCGCATCCACGCATACACATGCACACATTTACACGCACACACGCATTTCTCGCACAGCATCATCCTTGTAAGAGAAATGGCCTGACCTATATTGAAACACAAACACAAACACAGTCACACGACGCACGCACGCACGCACGCACGCACGCACGCACACACCAGGGCTAAAAAAAACATATCGGTTCCTTTTATTTCACAGCTATGCCCTGTTATTAGATTGAAAAGGCTGTCCTTGAATCCTAATGCAAGTTCGTAAGCAATTCCATCAGCTGCTCGCCTGCGGATGTAAGACAGCTTGGGTCAGAAGGTAAACTTTGGACAGAACCCACCGAGGAGCAGGACAAAGACAAGTGGATGACGCTTGATGCCTGATGATGCTTAACCCATAAGACCTGAGGCCGATTCTAAAAACGTCTTCTAAACAGTTTTCTGAAAAACTTATGTTGCTATATCAGTAGTTCTCAAACTTTTTCATGTCGACCCCCAAAATTATTTGTATTTGGGCCGGGGGTCCCAAAATCTCAAAATATTTTGTTCCAGGGACCCACCAGAAGAGAAGATGTGAGTTCAAAATGTTTGCATAAAAAATAGATATAGCCTATATATTCAAAGATTTGCACAAATGTTCACTTAAAAAAAGATCTACAAGCAGATCTACAAGCTCATAGCGCGGCACGAAGTGACGCGCTATGAGCTTGTATATCTGCAATTTTAGAAGAATCGTGACACACACACTCATATAGCTAAATTCTAAAATGACAGATGCTTTCCCCGCTTGAATGGGTTGAGGTCATCCAAAAAGGTTGATGGGGCTGAGTCACACAGAGAACACACTAAACAAAAAAATGGCATGTGTAAAGTGGTTATAGTTGGCCTTGACATGATATGGCACCTTTGTCAAGTGGTGTTATAATGAACCATTAGAGGTGCCTTTAGATTTTTTCTCCCTGCTCTCCCTCTCCATGCCCCCAACCCTTCTTTTTCTTCTTCTCCGTTAATAAGATGATGATGGAGCTTATACGCAAAAAAAAAAAAATTCACCCACTTCTTTACACCTGTAAACCAGCGATGTGACAATAAAGTTGTTCTTAAACTAAGCTGAAGAACCAGTATGAAGCTATGAAGAACCATACAGGGGATGAACAGGTTCTTTGTATGGCAGCAGCGTTTTATAGCAGCTCAACCTCAAAGTAGTGAAAGTACCACTGAAGAACCGCTGAAATAACTTGTGTGAATAATGCTGACTGACACTTTAAGCCTAAGTAATTACACAACTCCTGTTAATGATATCAGAAGTGTTATTATAACTCTGGATATACAGTATGAAGACTTAAGTTTCATTTATTACTCCATCGGCGGTGTTGCTTGCCTGATTCCATACAAGACCTTTGTTAAATACCTTTAACAGCTTTTGTGAGGAAGGAACAATTGATTCAAAGATGACAGATCTTCTTCGGATTAGTGGCTTTTTATATAGTGCAAAAACAATCAATTTGATCATTGGCAATGCTATTCCTCCTTGCTCTGTACACGACATGTGTACTTTAGTTGAGGCTCCCCATGACACTTATTACACATTAAAATATTTGGTCAGCCTAACCTGCCACTGAGACACCAGGGAACATTCTAACAGACATATTTAGCTGTGCCACATTAAAACAGAGAAATAACCCTTATTAATGAAACACTTGAATCGTCATTGTTGAAGCAAAGAGAATACATCACTTTTTCCCCAACATACCTTACACACCTGTTCGAGAGACACAGATGAAAGATGGCTATCTGTATTACCATGCTGCGTCATCAGCAACGCAGATCGCAACCGGTAATGGGGCTCATTTTCCCCTCCCTCTGTCCCAGAGGACTGGCCTTCAGGGTCAGTGGGGCGTGTCTGTCATTGGGCTTAATCCCTCCAGAAGGAGGAACGAGGAGGCGTGTTGGGCTGCGGTCTGTTCTGATGACGGGGCGGTGGTTCCGGAGCATCTGTCCCCCCGGCCTGCACACAGACATAAGCAGACACGCGTGGCAGTGCAGTTTCACTTGACACCGGTGGGACACATGACCTGTATGACCCAGTCAAGTGATGTCACTGAGGCATTGTGACAGCCAGCCCACATCTGCATCTGTCCCACTGACACATTTACTCATGTTTCTGCACTACTAAGATTTAGTTCAAAGTTAAAGCTGTCTTTACAAGACATGGTTGGGTGGACAAGCTGATATTACATTTTCCTGTTAGAGTTCAGTAGTGAAATAGCAATATTGACTGTGTATTCTTTGCTTATTGTGTTTTGTGTTGTATGATTTCTTGTGAAGTGCACAGAGACCCATTGGGGTGATGATGTTGCATTATAAATAAATAAAAACTGAACTGAAACTGAACTATCAGTTGTTTTTTGGCTCACAGGTACATGAAACGGGAACACAAAGGCAAGGTGTGTAACTCTAGGTGCAAGGTGTGTGGGTGCTGTCAGACTGGATGGATTCTGCTTATCTTAAAGTTAACTTTTTCCAACTAAACTGTTATTTTTTATTTCACTGGTATATTTTTCACAATAACCATTCCACCTTAAAGTATTTCTTGACAACTTCTCTACAAGTTGATAACAAAGTCGTCAGGGACCTGTAAAGGGTAATGACACATTTACTCATGTTACAGCCCCAGATAAGGTCCCACTGACACATTTAGTTACGTCAGTCTCAGATAAGGTCCCACTGACACATTTAGTTACGTCAGTGTCAGATAAGGTCCCACTGACACATTTCCTCATGTTTCAGGTCAGAACAATAAATACAGAAGTCCAAATGCATTTGGAGGTAGAAGAACAGGTCAACTTAAGACCAGAGACCAAAGACTTGCGACAAAACAGTTTAAAGCCTGATATGTTAAACTTAAGTTATATTAACTTGCCTGTTAGCTGGTGGCTTGTATTTCTCTGTCTTCCTGGCTGTCAACATGGCTCTCAAATTAAATAGTTCCTTCCCTGCAAATAAAAGAATAAAAGTTCCAACGAGCATTATATCATGCTATTATTGTTTGCAAATTACAATCTACTTTTCAAGTCACTACATAGGGATTGTAACTTTTATCACAACAGTAGATATACAATTAGACCGGCTATTTTCTGCATGCGACACCGTTGTACGACTGAGCATAAATTAAGCATTAGAAAGTTGCAGAGAAAAATCGCAGTGGTCTGAAAACAGATGCTTGGACAGGACACAACAGTTGATCTTGGTCAAGTGAATAGACACCAAAATGTCATGTAAAATTGTCTGATATTTTACTGCCATCATCATTTAGCATGCTCTCATATAATGTACAAACAATACACAGTATTACTGTTGCACACTTTATATGTAGTGAGAATCGTATGCATTGCATACAGATAAGAATCTTATTGTGAACTGAATATTTTGCATACAATGTAATGAAATTGGTGCCAATAATGACATAATATAATTACAATAATAAAATAAAAACTCAATTTCACTCAAAAAGAGGCTGATTTATTAACAAAAATGATAATGCAAATACATAACAAAGAAAGAGTTAATTATGCTTTCTGGCAATGTCAATTTGTCAGGCACAAAATTACTACACAAAACATTTGCATTCAGTTTTCATGGCTGTCAGAAACCTGAGTTTGATACAAAACGGTATGAATTGCGGTATAAACTTGCTATGTTGGACACTGAGACAAGGTTTTAAAAAGGGTACAGTGAGATATTGTATAAACATATGTACAAATAGTGGATGAATTTCCTCAGAACTGCAGAAACCCAAAGCTATCTACTGTACAGTTGGGTTAAAGACACATTCTGTTGCCAACACCATATTTTCAGACATGACATCAATGTGGTCATAAAAAAAGCAGCATAACTCCTTACAATTTCTTGCCAAACCACTGCAGAAATGACTTTCTTTTCTATAACAGCATGCTGTGACACCGGAGGGCTAGAGAGAGAGCGCGCGAGAGAGATCCAGTACAAACAGTTCAAACTATACCACGTAAACAGTTTGAAATTAATGAGTATTGGCTAGGGATGAGCTCAGCTGTTTAACATTTTACATATCATATGCTCCAATCGAGTTCCTTCAAACTGAACAAAATTCCAATTTTCAAGAAAGAAATAGAGGTGATTAATGGAGTCAGGAATATGGCTGCTGAGCTGAAATTAAAGCTTGTCCCACAGGATCGTAGTCAGCAACAACCAAAGCAAAAACTAAACAAAACACACACACAAAACACCATGATAATTACTTTTAAATTAACCACTTAACCCTATATACTTCGTTGACCTGGTGTCCCCCAGGGGTGTGTACTTGGCGCCCCTCCTTTTTTCCCCTCTACACCAAATGTCTTTGCCGAAAAAAAGCCAATCTAAAAGCTCACAAGCTTAGGGAGGTGAGGGTTCATGTGGTTAATATTCTGTTGGCAGCCACCACTAAGTCGTTGGTTTCAGGAGTCGGGGGCTGAACACCGGGGGCGCTAGGACGGGGGGTCTTCTCCGTGTATGGCCTTATATTTGGCCATCTCCTCTGGGAAGACTTTGCCAAGCTCCGAGATTAAAAGACTCTTGAATTTCTGCAATAACAATGATAACAGAATTAAATTAAAATTGTTATTAAACTTAGTGTATTACAAGTATTAAGTTACTTTCTTCTTCAAAGTGCCATTTAATAAACATTTTATCTTAGTTAATTTGGCTAAAAATAAAAATCTATCTACACTATCACAGTCATACTAGGCTGTTAAGCGTGATGATGTGTCTGTCATTTTAGCAAACCCCATTTTTAAGACATGAAAAAGCTTTCAAAATTCACGAGTGGGGGTATTTAGTAACATATTTTATGTCATAGAACAAGATGTGAAAATCCCATAAGCCTGTGTTAACCACAAACATTATTTCAGGGCATGCCTTTAACCAAAAACCCATTCAAAAAACCCATAATCTAAATTCCAACACTAAAATTTCCCCAAGCAACTGGGAGCGCTATCTGGTGAGGACACATGAAGTGTCTCCTTTGCATAAGTTTGTTTTACATAAGGAGTGAAGTAAGAATTTATATCCGTTTACTGTTTAGTTATTCGGATACAGCAACCGATGTCTCCTCGGGCTATGAGATGTTAGCCACGCTGTTTTTGAGGGGACCACAGTGGAAACAAGCCACTGGCTTTTTTGTGTTTTTTACACTTCGCTGTTTTTTAATTGTTGCACCGTGTACTTTTAAAAATGACAATAAAAATATTCAATTAATTATTCAAAGATGGGATCCAAAAGCAAGCATTACGCACTGCGTGCCAGTGGTCTGAGAGTGAAAGCGTCCCATTTGATTGAACTGGAAGAGATATCGAAATTTGCTATTTACTGTATCTATGAATAACAGTGATCAAAGCTGTTGAAGCAGCATGTCTTCTTTATTCTTATGAATAAAACATAGCCTACCCCCCCTGTATTCAAATTCCTCTGTTCTTTTTCACAAACTGCACCCTCATTATTAACGTTTGAGCATGTGATAGATATACACTAACAAATTCAATAATGGTTTGATTGAACTTTATTTACACAATCCTGCGGTTTGTTGTGCGTAGCTGTATCTATTGGAGAATGCGTGTCAAAACAGTTCAACTCCTAACTAAGCATATAGAGAAATACAGCGTCCAACACAACATGACATCTGAGCAATAAGCTATACAATCCGACAGTCTGCCACACCAACATTAGATTCAACATGAACCCAGTTGAATATTGAATCATTTCGCCCTGACAGACAACAATTTCTCACCGTCATGGTGTCGATCTTTCCTTTGACCTGCTCGTTCTTAGCCAAGGCTCTCTCCAGACACTCCTTTGTGTATAGCTGGGGGTTCCGACCTTGATCGATGTATCTATGAACACAAATAACACTAGCTGAGTAATGTCAGCTCTGGAGAATAAAGACATGGTGTGACAGTCAACTGTCTTCAATGCTGGCATCAGTGATGTTAGGACACTCTTAAGCCCTATAGACTTTGTCGTACAATGATAGCTTAAATAGCTTACCGGTATTTACAATTGTGCAATGCAATGCATTATGATCTTGTAGATCAGATATTTTTGAAAATGTAAAAATAGGAACTCCAGAATACATTTTCTAAATAGATAGAGAATATTGCATTTATAAAAGATGTCATATAATAATTTACAGTAATATGAGAGGTGACTCACTCAAAGGCCTCTAGTGGAACATTGATCTCATGAAGCTGCTGACGACACTTCTCGACGTCTTGTAATCCGGATATCATGAAGTTTCTGAAAGGTAACGTGTAAAGTTAGAACATTTTGAATGGAACTTTGTGGCTTCTTGATTGAGATTGTGTCAGGACTGGGTGGTACATCGCGAGGCTTGGGACCTTTTCACCTTTTCATATTGCCCAGATCACAAGGCTGATCATATGTTCAAGTAACCAAAAACAAAGGCAACATAATAGGCTAAATGAATCTATTCATGGCATTATGTTTTAATATAAATCATGTTGCTTAAGGCATGTTCCAGAACCAGAAGAGTCTCATAAACATTTTTCTGGCCTCCCTCCCCTCTTCTCTCCCACTGGCTATGTGTGTTTTATTAGCTAGAAAGTCCCAGTAAAATACATGCTTTTGATCAGCGATCGGGTCGCTATTAAAATAATCTGTTATTGAAATCACCCGTATTCGCTATTTTGGAAACGTTTTTGAAAATGTTTGCCTATAATAATGTGCACAAAATAAGAATGTCAGGGTGTTAAAAGTGGTTAAAAATTCCTGATCAGTGAATCCCTAGGCAGGTCCAATCTAGTCCAGAGTGGGCCGGCGCCCGGCAGTTTGAGTTTTTTCTTCTTCAATAAATAAATATTAACTGTGAGTACTGCAATGTGGTTCAAAGTTGGGGCATTAGGCTGGTTCTCATCATCCCGAAATCTAATATCCTGGGCTCTGAGGGGGAGATAAGAGTGACCACTTTGTACTTGGATTGGACCCTCATTTTGATTCTATAGCTGCACTTTTATTATTATTTCCCCGATGCGGTGTGTGTGTGTGTGTGTGTGTGTGTGTGTGTGTGTGTGTCTATGTATTGGGTTCCACTTGCTCCCCAAGGGCAATTCTCATTGGTTGGCAAGACATGTCATGTTCCTCCACATGTGACATTTTCTATGACAGTCTGTATTATTACTATATTATAGAGTACCGAAGTCCTGACGCCACTTGTTCATCCCCTGGTTCACAAAGGTAATTTATCTATGGAGAATAACATTGGGTCATCTTAAAATCGTCTCGTATAAGAATTGTGGTCCAAAAATAAACAAACCGTCCCGGCGACATTCACTCATAGTTGATACAGTCTGTTTCTGGCGAACATTTAACTGATTCGGTGGCAGCAAAATTAGCGTTTTCTCATCGTCAGTTGATGCTTCATATCCATATACGAGTCAAACCGCCGGGATCATTTTTTTATATTTTTAACACAGTTCTTATTTGACGCAATATTAAACACGTCAATGGGGGGGGAATTCAGAATGGAGGAAAACAAAACGCGACCCAGGTAGGATGCGTAAATTACGTCAGACTTTGGTGCTCTATTGTGATGATTATTAGTTGGTATTAAGCTACTGAAAGTCTAACAGGAAGTACAATAAGTACAGAAATTCCGGTAGGCTGGACAACATGTTGCCTGACAGTTTACTTACCTTATACCTTATAGATGAAAATGTTCTTAACATTGCTATTTGTTAACCTCCCAGGTTGCACATTAATATCGATGGAACCACAATGAAAATAAGCCCTAGGGTTTTTTGGGTTGCCCTTTAACCACGATGACTGTGTGCAATCTATTGTTGTTGTACATTTGTTTCTTGGGTCAATAAAGTCAATCAATCAATCAATCATGAGTTCATGTAAATCTATGGTCTTCATCACAATCATAGTAAATTTCATTTTTTTATGTGTAAGCAATACGAGGGGGGGGGGCACTACATGTGTGGTCTCCCTAGCCTACGACACCCCACTGTGTTAGGCCTGTTCATCATGTGGCTCTCAGACTACCAAGAGAGAAAGAGTGTGTGTGAGCATGTGTGTGTGTGTGTGGGTGGGGGGGGGGGGGGGGTTACCATTTCTATGCATTTGATGAATAACCTTTTCCTTCCTTACTGTAAATCGCTCTGGATTCAGCGTCTGCTAAATGCATAATTGTAAATTGTGTGTGTGTGTGTGTGTGTGTGTGTGTGTGTGTGTGTGTGTGTGTGTGTGTGTGTGTGTGAGAGAGTGAGTGTGCATGGGGGGTTGTCAGAAGATGAGGTGTGGATTGGAATAATGTATTGAACAACATTAAACTCTGGTGGATTTTTAAGAAACACAAACATTGCAGAAAGAAAGGATGATTCAAGCTTTCCATACAGCTGCAATGTTGGTGAGTTTAACGTCGTTTAATACAATCAGATAGGACTTTTCTGTTTGGATGTATGGGCTGTCAAAGTTTGGTATTGCAACTCTAGATTCCAGATATAAAAAATTAAGTTAAGTTTAGGCATAGGTTGAGGTTATGTTTAGGAATACCACCGGATTTGCCCCGGGGCGACTAGCGAATCTGTGCCCCAGTCCGTCCAGTAGTCCTTACGCCCGAGTTATATCTCACCGTACGACGGTGCCGCATGTCGAAAATAGCCGATCACGCGTTGTGAGCCCGCTATTTTCAGTTCATAGTAATCATATTAATAGAAACCCTTATTGGGAGACGGTTAAAATGCAAACACACTCAGCTTGGTGTACATTAAACGCACGTGAACGTGAACTACTTACAGTTTCTGGTTGAGTCCCGTCTGGCTGCTGGGCTGGAAATCGCTGACGATGATTCCCAACTGTCGAATATTCTCAACGAATTTCTCCAGGTGCTCTTCGAGGTTATCAAATCTCTCCGCCATGTTTTAATACACTGTTATCAGATCGCTTTGTATGAAACGTAGGTCGTTTAAATCACAAATTATACCTTTTAATTCATCACCATCTCCTAACAACCCGCTTCATTCCCAAAAGCCACACAACACATACACACGGAACACTTTCCGGCAGTCTGTCAGCGAATCGCTGCTCCGTTACCATGGTAACAAACAGTCAGAAATGGCCACCTTTCGATACTAAACGTCGTAAACTGTCGTGCTGCCAAATGGCAAAGCCGTTTTGCTACAATCATAGTGAGTGATTGATTGGTTGATTGATTGAATACTTTATTAACATTTTGCAAAAAAAAGCACAGAAAGTACAGTTCTATTCAAAAGGATGCTAAAAGGATTCAAACCCAAGAAAGCACTATGGCTTGTTTCCTTTGGGGTCCTGTGTATTCAGTTCATCAACATTGAATGACAGACAAATAAACAATACTATGCAAAAACATCATATAAACGAGTAGTAGTAATAAAAAAATAACTACAGTAAACAGTCCGGGGGGTGGCTTGGCCAGTTCTGCATTGCAGCCACCTGTAAGTGCTCTTTTAGAACGATTTTGAAGGAGAGTAAGGATTTACACTTGTTTTTAATGACTGTTGGTTAGAGCATTCCACATTTTGGTGGCATAGCAGTAGAAGGACTTTATCCCCTCCCTTGTTCTGTACTATGTCCTCTTCCTCTACCCTGAGCCATTCCACCCTAGCAAAATGAGCAGGGGTTGGGTTGTCAGCCAAAAGCAGTAGCCTGACCAGTTTTGGGATGTCTGGAGAATTGTTTTTAATGCATTTGTGGTGCTATGGTACCATGGTGCATGCATAGTGAAGTGACATTGGATGAGTGCTCCTGCTATAGTCATCAATGTATTCCTACTGACCAGTGAGGAGATCCTGTACAAACATCTTGATCTTTGGTTGACTTTTTTGATTACTTTAGTTGCAATTTTTTCACTGGAAAGATTTGCCTCTAAAATACAACCCAGGTAGGTAATTTCCTCTTTTCTTGTGATAACATCATCACCCACCTTTACTGTGAAGCCATCGGCCTTGCAGAGGTTTATTTTAGACCCAAAGATTCAGTTTTACCCAGGTGTAATGATAGTTTGTTATCAGGGAGCCAGGTGCAGATTTTACTGAGTTCAAAGCTAAGGGTTTTTTCGACCTGCAATTTGTCCTTGTCCGAGACCAGTAGAGCCGAGTAATCCGCGAACAAGAACAAATTGCAGTCACAAGCTGTTTACATATGTTACTAACAGTAAAGGCCCTAGTATGCTTCCTTGCGGAACGCCACAGCTCATTCGGAGGGTGGGGGGGGATCCGTTCACCTCCACCACCTGTTCTCTCCCCTTCAGATAGGATTGCATCCAGTTCACTGATGTGCTATCAAAACCGATTGCTTTTAGCTTATCAATCAATCTAGAGTGATTTACGTTGTCAAATGCCTTTCGTAGGTCCAGCATGACCATGCCGCAGTATTTGCCCACGTCCACCTCATGTTTGATGCAGCAAGATCACATATACTGTGTCATAATAACGGTGTGATTGAATTACTGTTTATTTTGATATATAAGTAAGTAATTATCTTATATTTATATTTATACATATATTTATTCAAGAAAATGGGAAAACTAGTAAAACAATAACTAGCAACAGTTTACCAGGCTAAAATAATGATAATAAATAAATAATGAAAATTATTATTTATTTGTATTATTATTATTGCAGTAGAAGTTGAATGTTTTGAATAGATTGATTGATTGATTGATTGATTGATTGATTGATTGAATACTTTATTAACAGTTTGCAAATAGTACAGTGCGGTCCAATTATACAATGATGCTAAAAGCCAAAGGATAACACAAAAAGCCCTATAGGGCTTGTTTCCATTGTGGTCCTGTGTATCGAATTCATCAAGACATTTGAATACAATAATATACAATAATAGATGATGAATAGATTGTCTGCAATAGTTTTTTTGTTTTTTTTTACCACAGACCACAATGAAACTCCATAGGTTATTATCTAGGCCTCTCTGTGTGTGTGTGTGTGTGTGTGTGTGTGTGTGTGTGTGTGTGTGTGTGTGTGTGTGTGTGTGTGTGTGTGTGTGTGTGCGTGCGTGCCTGCGTGCGTGCGTGCGTGCGTGCGCGCGCGTGTGTGTGTTTCTCAGTTAATTAATTAAAAAGTATATTAGGCGTATTATTAATCTGTTATTATCTATTATTAATTAATGAATGCTTTTATTAATTCAGTCATGGCCTGTAGAATCCTCCTACCCAGTCCCAGAATAGCCATGTAGGATGTACTCAAATGTGTGATTAACAGAGGAAGGGGGAGGGTGTATTGAGCCGCTTGCTTAGCTATGACGTGGAGAGTCCCAGCCCACTTTTTCTTTTTTCTCACTTGTCGTCCTGGCCCTGGGTCTGGTCTATCTGGTTTGAGCCGTCATTACTCATTCAGGCCAGGTAGGCATCATCCGACGGAAGCAAAACCTAGGACTTCGACAAGGGTGATCGCGTCGGTCAGGAGGAATAGAAGGGAAGAGAGGATTAATCTGGAGGATTGTGGGTCCGTCCAACACACACACATTAACGGGCTTCTTGTCTTGTTGTGTCGCTGCCGCAGGAATCAGAGGCATTTTATTCCTCTGCAGGTCCCACACTAATAACCAACCCGACCAGCCGGAGCGTCTCTGTTGGATTCTATTTCACCACACAATTCCGTGCCAGACAGACTCTCACTCACTCACAGCAAAAAAGCGGAGATAAGCATCGACTGTCTCAGGTAAGTGTGTGTAGAATCTAATTATATAAAAGCTGTTATGTTACATATTTTATGTGTACTGTCTTGTCTCACTGGAACCCGTTTCAATGAAAAGCGCACGTATCCGATCGCTGCTGCTGCAGTCAGCCGATACGTTCACAGGCTATAATATAGGCTAAATTTCCTCTGCGTTCATTTAACGCTGAGGGTGTACAAATGTAACCAAATGGACCCGTTGGTTAGCTACATTTCTACACTCTCGGTGTTACAAACGACACAACGGATAAAATCAACACTGAAGATTTTACTGTGTTGGCTCAAAAAAAAAAAAGACAACCGTCTGTCTGTTTTGAGAAATCGTGCTTTAATCTCTTATTATAGCCCACATCAATATGCTATAATTGATAACATTTGCCCATTTCTCTTATTTTTTATTTTCTTTATGTGGTTCTTTTTTAGCCGATCCTTATCAAGATGCTGCACTGAGAGAGACACTAGCGGTTGTCTTCATCTCAAAGGCTGCGGCAGTTTATAACGGACGGGGATTGCGGCACAATTAAGGGGCTCCACGAACGGCGGTGCATCTTCGCTCCGGCGGAAAATAGAGAATGGCCACCCTACTGCGGAAGATCGGTCTGATCCGCCTGCACGACCGGGACACGGAGGACCCAAAGCACCACCAGGGCTCGCTGAAAGGGACTAAAGGGCTAGGAACGCACCAGAAGAACAACAACGCCAAGCACTGTCAGACCAGCAACAACGACACCAACAACATCCTGAGCACCCCCGAGATCAAGGCGAGGAAACTGGACCAGCATAAGGACAAGGACAAGCCGTCCGGTAAGGATAAGGACAAGCACAAGGACACCAAGGACACCAAGGACAAGCAGCAGCAGCACACGGCGGGGGTCGGGGGTGTGATTGGGGGGAATAAAGCGACCACCGGCGCCTCGATACCACCTCTCGCGCCTCCCCACCGGCAGCACTGCACCCAGGTCCGGACGCGGAGGCTCATGAAGGAGCTGCAGGAGATCCGGCGGCTCGGCGACCACTTCATCACCGTGGAGCTGGTCGACGACAACCTGTTCGACTGGAACGTCAAGCTGCACCAGGTGGACAAGGACTCGGCGCTGTGGCAGGACATGAAGGAGACCAACACCGAGTTCATCCTGCTCAACGTCTCCTTCCCGGACAACTTCCCCTTCTCGCCGCCCTTCATGCGGGTGCTGACCCCGCGGCTGGAGAACGGCTACGTGCTGGACGGCGGGGCCATATGCATGGAGCTGTTGACCCCCCGCGGGTGGTCCAGCGCCTACACGGTGGAGGCCGTGATGAGGCAGTTTGCCGCAAGCCTGGTAAAAGGACAGGTGAGTCAGAGGGCTTTTCTGTTTTTTTTCTGTCTTCATCATAATCCAGGGGTCTTCAACAGATGGCCCGGGAGGGGTCCTTACTACAGGTGTGGGGGGGGGGGGGGGGCACCAAATCTTTGTGTGATATGATAAACATTTTTTTACAATAACCACTTGAACCTATAGCATTCAATTTCTGAGGAGAACTTTAGCCAACAATGGCAGATCTGCATTGTGAGCTTGTAGATCGGCTATTTTTGGCAAAGAGGTATAGGTGTAGAAAAAAGAGCAGACCAAGTAAAAAAAACAAAACAATTTGAATCTGAAACACAATTTTATACAGTATAAATATAGAGGAGGTCCCTGCTTCATCTCTCTTAGCTATAAGGGGTTCTTGGCCTGAAAAATAAAAACGTTGAAGACCCCTGTCATAATTCAATGAATCGCCCTGTGAATTGATGTTTTGAAACACAACATGCTCTGAATGAGAGCGTTTGTCATTTGACACCCAATGCCATGTCAGCATTATGCGTTATTAATGCGCTATAACCGCTTTACGCAATAGGTGTATAGTTACATCTGTCTAGATCTGCCCTGAATTGAGTGCTGCTGTGTGTCTTAATGCTGGAGGCCAAGGCCTTCCTGTATAGGGAACGTCCTGGTCTTAGATATTACTTTTTATGTGACATTTTCGGCGGCCATTTCATGGAATGAACACACAGTAGCTGCTTGATACAAGGTCCTCCTCTTGCTCTCATTATTATTATTATCTATCTGTTCCAAGTGACATCATTTGATTTAAATCATGGCTTCCATGAAATTACATTTATCATACAATTCCACAACATCCAAACGGTTATATACTGTAGTTGGTCTTTTTTAGTATAATATAGGTAAACCATTCAGCTATTCAAAAGCTTTAGCAGGCAGCCTTTATCCTTAATAGAAACCTTATCCTTTGTCCTATCATATCTCTTGGAGGGATGTGTAGATGGACAGATAAATAAATGTAGTCAGCTGGTACCAGCCGCCCATAGCTGACCATATTATGTAATCCTGTTAAATCTGTATTTCACGTTCCCAGTGCACTGCACCAGCTGCAGCAATGAATTGCAATTCCGATGGATTTATTTGTAAACTCACACTTTGGGATGTTATCATTTTATAGCAACCCTAATTACCTGTTTTAACTACATCCAGAATAGCCCGGTATCTCATAATGCATAAGCAATGATATTTTCTATTCGCCTGCATTCCGCTCTGTACCCTTTGACGTCACTGTTATGACAGCCTTATGGCAGGAAATATTATGCATTATGTAAACTCACCGGAACCCCCCTCCCCCCAAACACCACCACCAAAGACTCAAAGTGCTTTTTTCCCTCCTTTCAGTGATGTGATGATGTAACTGAACATCACTCTTTTGTCCTCATGCATCTGACAGAGGGGGCCAAGAGTCCAGAAACATGTTTACCTATGATAGTGGCTCTCAACCTTTTCTGGATCAGGGCCCACAAAAGTGTTCGCAGTCCACCCATCCGACCACTTAACATGGCAGCCGCAATTTTCAGAGGGAGCATGTTTATTTTTTATGTTCGTGTCAATCGATTGTGAACGAATGAATGTTATATTATCTTGAAAATCTTAGTGTTTTGCAAAATATTTGGAGGCCCACTTGCAATATCCTCACAGCCCACCAGTGGGCCCTGGCCCACAGGTTGAGACCCACTGATCTGTCAGTGTATGAATTATTTGTTCAAACTTCATGGTTCATATGATGAAAAATGGTTTCTCCATACATATTTAAAAAAAAAAAAACAGTGTTCCATCCCCCTCTAAAATAGCTCCCTAACACCATGTGTTTATCTAGATTTGTTGCTTGGGGTGATGAGCTTGCTGCTCTGCAGTGCTTCCTAATTATAGTGCAGTGTCTTCCCTCTGTAGCTTACTAATGGAAGCAATATTGATTAATTGTGTGCACGTGTGTGTGTGTGTGTGTGTGTGTGTGTGTGTGTGTGTGTGTGTGTGTGTGTGTGTGTGTGTGTGTGTGTGTGTGTGTGTGTGTGTGTGTGTGTGTGTGTGTGTGTGTGTGTGTGTGTGTGTGCCTGTCTGTGCATGAATGTGTGTGTGTGTGTGTGTGTGTGCATGAATTTGTGTGTGTGCGCACATTCAGGGCTTGTGCATACATGCCCTGATTGTCTGGCTGATTTACCGGTCTCCCCTGCATTGTGCAATGACAAACAAGCCTTCATAGAACACAAGGCTTTACAATAGTATACATATAGATATTCATATATAAATATAGATTATGTTCTTTCACACTGGCTCCCTGTGTCAACATGGAGGCGGCTTGCTTAGAAGCTGCCTCTATTTTTAGTGTGAGTGGATGTGCAGAGTGACAAACAGGTGAGCTGATGTAGGGGCGAACATGAACACACATATTGAACGCGTCGCCATGTGTATGTGCGTGTATACACATGTTCAAAAAACACAAACGCACCTCGGCGGAGAGGAGAGTAGCCTACACTTATACCTGTACACTTATACCTGTGGTTCTACATTTTCATGTCAAGGACCCCCAAACTGATATGTATTCAGCCGTAGACTCACATCTGTAGATATGTTGTGCCAGTGACCACCATAAAAGACTTGTTTTGTTACTTGAAACATTTCAATTAAAATGTTATTATTAAAATATTTTCACAATTTTTCAAAAATATATATCTAGAAGCTCGGATCAGGATCAGCAGATGTAGATCAGCTATTATCAATTAGCGTAAAAAAATCTCTTTTGCCTGTTTTTTTTTTATCATCAATGCTTGGAGAGAAAGCTTCAAACGCAGTCTGATGACCATGACAACAGGAACACAAACACATAGCAGCCTCAACCTTGAGACACCGCACTCTGCTCTCACTGCAGGGACAGAGCAAATAATCAGGTGTCATTTAAAGTGGATAGCACTTAACGACAGAAGTCACCAACACCACTCTTGTGGCCATGCCACTGTTGAAAACTGTCCCTAAACTCTTCCATTTAGGGACTCTGACATTTACCGTTTAGCAGACGCTCTCGTCCAGAGTGACTTACAAGTGCGACATCAGAGTAAACTAAATGGAATGAAACCTAGCCAACAAACTACAAGGTAAATGGTCACTTAAGTAGAGTGCAAAGAAAACAGCTTAGTGCTTCAAAGTAACTACATCAAAACCTATGTTTCGCTTAGACTGTAAACAACATGAACATGCTATCTGAATAACATTCATAGCATTTGTGGTCAAGCCAAAATAAATCTAAATAACATATCTGAACAAGTAAACCAACATACTGTATATCTGTAGTATGCATAGGCATCTGCCAAAATAGGCAACAAGCAGGTAAGATTAGAACCAATGTGTAATTTTAAGTAAGTAATCTTGAACAAACTTAACTCTACCACCATGCTCTGACCACTCTGGTGCGTTGTCCAAATAAACTGTTTGATAAATCGAAACATGGAGTGTCGCACTCAGAAATAAAAGTCCATATTCTCTATTGTTCTGTATGCCTCAAGATGACAAGATGACAGACTCTTAGGCTATCCAGACTGATGAAGGCTGGATACCTGAAACATCTGTCATCTTGTCATCTTGTGGCATAAGGAATAATAAAGAGACTTTTATCTCTGAGTGCGACCCTCCATGTTTTGATTTATTAAGTAAGTAATATTGTGCATTGCAGCCGTGCTGACTGGACAGCAGCATCTAAACAGTTAACATGCGCAGAAGCCTTAAATGATCTTACGCACAAACGCTAACCCCAACCATGTACAGTACTATCCTGAGGGCCATATTATGGTCACGCCATTGATCCTAGTATGTTTACCCATTTGCCCCCACTCCCCCCTCCCCCGTACATGTCTGACATTACGCAATCCACCGCCAGCCCAGAGCTACTTCCCAACATACATGCACTGGGTTCCCCTCCCCGCCCATTGACTGATCTCCATTCACAAGATTACCCAGCAGCCACTTTACACAAGTGTGTCCCTCTTCAAAGAGCCGAAGCGCTTAGCTGAGACAGATAAACACTGACATGGCACTGCATATAGGCCTTGAGCACACACTCATCCTGTGTGTGTGTGTGTGTGTGTGTGTGTGTGTGTGTGTGTGTGTGTGTGTGTGTGTGTGTGTGTGTGTGTGTGTGTGTGTGTGTGTGTGTGTGTGTGTGTGTGTGTGTGTGTGTGTTACACCTTGTTGTCTCTCACAGGCCCATTTTCCGCCAAAAGAACCTTAGTTCTAGATTCTTGGAATCTTGGTGCTTTCATGGAACTGGCCACGGACCAGCTTGCGTTTCCACCAGTTTTAATCAGAACTATTGAAATTGGGGGTGGCATGGCTGAATGGTTAGAGAACCCGCCTGGGGAACAGGAGTATCCAGTTGCCCCTCCAGTTACCCCAGGTTCGATTCCAGGCCTGGCCAGCAATGTGTTGAATGTGACCGGTCTAAGTGACCATTTCATGCGGGAAATTCAATTGTCAATAGCTTACAGTTTCTCTTTTTTTTAAAACATTTTTTAGTGATGATTTTTCGCTTGCTTTTGCCATTGTTTATATCGCATCTGCAACCTGTAGAAAAGTGACATGCCCACTTTGGTATTTTTTGGTTCCAGTTCCGAACCAACTTTTAGGGTTCTGAACCAATTCATTTTCAGTGGAAACAGTGAGCCCCCCATACCACAATCATAGTCCAAATAAAAATAAGAAACTGTGTGTACTTGTTTGGCAGTAGTGGTACATCCTGTTCATAGCCACTCCCTAGATGGTATCAATCAACCATATAATCCATTTCCAAGATGCAAGCCATTTTGAGATGGTGACAGCAACCATATGGCAGAATGTTAAGATATGCAGAGATCATCATAGATATTACATGACATGTCTATGGAGATAATGTATGATGTATTGCATCTCAATGACACGTCATAGTGATATTATCGAGGGTTGGAGGGTTGCTCAAGTTTTCAATTATGGCTGTCTATGTTATCAATTCTTATCATCTTTTGATAGGTGCAGTGCAGTTTTTTTGCAACACTTTGTGGGATTTCCCTCCAGCCTGATTTCAGGATCTATGTTTTTAGTGCAGTGATTCTCAGCCTTTTTAATTTCAAGGACCCCTAGTTTGAAATGCATTTGGCCACGGACCACCATTTGATTTTGACTTTTATCTCTTGGACCTCAATCTATGCAGTAAAATCCTCAGTGTTAACTCTGAGAGTGTACAAATGGAACAGAATGGATTCGTAAGTGTTGGTTCCATTTGTACACTCAAAAGTTAAAGACTGTTAAGGTTCCGTGGTTCCTAACTATCAATCATTGTCGACCGTCCGTCCCCCGTCCCCCCATTCATCACTCAGGCTGTTTGTTTTGATTGATGGTTTTGATAAAAACTTATGAACACATATTTTTACATATCTGTCAAAGGGATAAAACACACAAAATACCTTATTTGTATTGTGGTGCTGTGTGTGTGTGTGTGTGTGTGTGTGTGTGTGTGTGTGTGTGTGTGTGTGTGTGTGTGTGTGTGTGTGTGTGTGTGTGTGTGTGTGTGTGTGTGTGTGTGTAAACTGAGTGCCACAGGCGTTTGACCGCCCGTGAAAAAGGGAGAGAGTGGAAACCAGGGCGAGGGTTAGCGTCACTAGATGCCATGCTGAAATTAGGCCAAAGTTGTTAAAGGGATGGAAACTGTAACCCTGCTCACCAGCTCGCTCAGTATTACAGTGTCACCTCCTCTCCATTTAAGCCTCACAATTCCTTTCTATTGTGACATGCTGACAGTATTGAAACCGTGTATTGTAATATTATAACACTCAAGACAGAATGGGGGCAGACAATTTTGAATTACCATAAACATTCCTGAGATGCACACACAGCGACAGACGGCGTACAAAAGTAGTAACAAATTAATGAATCAGGTTAGTCTGAGGGTCATCTGGAACGAAGGGGCCTAAATAGAGAATGTGAAGGTTTAACTGTCAGGATTCAGAAGCTGGACCCAAGTGCAGTAATAAGCAGGCAGGAATTGTCGGGCAAAAATGAGTTTACCCGACAACAGGCTGAGAGCAGGTGCAACCTCATCCTCAGAACTAACTACATAAACAGGCTGGCACAAACGCGCTTCCGGAAACAGGCTAATATCAACAGCCCATTACATCTAACAAACCGACAGAGACAGGGCTTTAAAAGGCACAAGGGCTAGCAAGACACAGGTGAATGTAATGGACAATCAACATGATTGGCTGGTACAAACAGGCCACCAGCGAACAAGATTAACAATTAGCACAGGCTAATTGGCTGGAGGAGAATGACAGACAGATGAAACTGGAGTACGGACAGGTAATAGCTACAAGGACAACATGAAACGCACTAGATACTAGAGCTCCTTTTATTTTGTAGTAGCCTAATGTTCACTAGAACATTAGGCTACTACAAAATGAAAGGAACACAGCTTTAAAACCAGGACACACAAGAAAATGTTACTACAAAATAAAATAATAAATTAAAATAAAAGACAAAACAGGGAGACAGATCATTACAATAACGACCACTTGAGGGGATTCATCGATAGGGGACAGTTGTGTCTTATTGTGGAATAGTTGTAGTGGTCCCCGCTGCCTGGAGGGGTTCCCCACCCCACCTAGAGGAGTCTCATTAGTTTTATTTTTAACCGCATGAAACCTATTATCCCTATTCTGGGGTGAACATTTGACGAAAATAGCCAATCTACAAGCTCACAACACACTGCAATGCGAAGCGTTGTCTCGTGAGCTTGTAGATTTGGTGTAGATTCAAAAAAGGAGCGGACCTAGTATAAAGCCATGGGGAACCCATAGTATATATACCCAAAGTATATAAGGTTAAAGGGGGTTTTAATACCACAAGGCCTAAAATGATGCTTCAGATGCCCCTGTGGAGGTGCCAATTCTACTTTTTTTTTTTTTTTGCAGTAGGCCTAAAACTGCTCTCGCACAGAGATTTTCGAAAATACAGTGGTGTTGTGCCTTTCTACAGCAGCATGCCCCCTATTAGGCAGTCACAGCAGCCCACTGCAGTAATGCAAAGCGAGGCTTTTTAATCTCCTTTTGTAAGAACAAGTGTGTGAACAATTCTTTTGAACGCAGATGTTCAGCCACATACACAAGAGCCTAATTTAGGGGATTATACCGTTTAATGTGGTTGAAGTGAGAGTGACAGACAATTGGTTTACCGGCTGCTGATATAGTCTGCTAGCCAGCCTGTCTGGCTTCCATATGCATGCATGCGTGCGTGTGCGTGCGTGTGTGTGTGTGTGCTGTGTGTGCCCTTCTCTTTGTAAGCAATTGGCCTCTAAAATACTATTACGGATTTTCGTTCAAGTCAAGCAGCGCTATTAGAAATCCAGCAACACTCTCACCCGTGAATCGCATGTTTGTCACGGTTCCGTGTCACGGCCACACGTCTCAATAATTCTCTACTTTAAAACAATGCTGTTTGGTTCATCCTCCCACCTGTCTTGCCCTGGAGTCTCTGCGCCATCTGATGCTGCTGCCAGCATAAGAACAAGCAGCTTTATCGTCACACAAAGACGCCCACACTTATTTTGTTTTTTGTGTCTTTGTTTTTCACTGCATTGTATTAGCCCCAGTGTGTGCAGAAGAGAACGTGGCTTTCACCTTGCACCTTCTCTCAGAATACTATAGTGTTCTGGATGCAATGCATTTTGCTCCAGTCACAAGAGGGTAATAGTTCATTTATGTGAATGATAATGAACTGTGAGGCGGTCATTATTGAGAACTAAACCCTGACAGGCTGATGTAGGACCCTGACGCGAAGAGAAAGAGTCCATTAGATTGTACATTTACCACTGGTGTTGCGAATGAGCAGTAAAATTCAATGAATGCCCAATCAGAATCGAGCATTCAACCAAGCCGTGTAATAATCACAATACTAGTATCTGCATTCTTCATTTACTGTAATAAGTTGTTGTAGAGTTCATACTCATTTACTTACTGCCTTGTGCGCTGAAGGGTATGTTTTCACTTCTGATAGACTGTATGGGGATGTGTCCACATAGAATGCTGTTTGAGTTGGCAATGCCAGTCTTCTATGTATTTATATGGTAAAGACACGCTGGTGCGCTTCCCATCCCAGCGCTGACCATTGTGCTTCCGACAGCCGGTGTTTTTTTGTGCAGCGGCCTGGACGCTTCAATCTGGAAACAGCTCAACTTTTGGAAAGGAGCGCCAGTCATTTGATCCTCCTGATTGTATGTGACAACCCAATAATTTACAACCCGACATTGAATCATAACTAGCATCTCAATGGTTGATAGGTTTGAACAGGCGTTCTCTGTGGACACGGCCCCTATTGCTCTAAAAGGCCTTACTGGCCACAAACATTTATCAAATCTTGGTCCGCAGGAGGGCAAATTGGAAAAGAGAGGTCATTGTGTGACGCACAGTGAGCTTGCTGATAGGCAATTTTTCGCAATTTTCGCTAAGCCATTTCCTAATGGGGGGTGCTGTTGCCAGAGGCTATGGCTGTTTGTATTGGTCAACCAGCGGTGTGTCATAACATATCTCTCTCTCTCTCTCTCTCTCTCTCTCTCTCTCTCTCTCTGCACAGGGACGAATTTGTAGAAAAGCAGGGAAGTCCAAGAAGGCGTTCAGCCGCAAGGAGGCGGAGGCCACCTTCAAATCCCTGGTGAAGACCCATGAGAAGTACGGCTGGGTGTCTCCTCCCGTGTCAGACGGCTGAGGGTCCGGATCCAGACCCCCGGGGCTAGCCGGACACGGCCCGGCTAGCCCCGACGCGGAAAACATGTCACGCTAACTCAACTTCACCCCTTACGTTTCACCCCGAGGGTGCTTTTCGTTTAGTTTTCTTTTGTTTTTTTGTTTCTCATGTCACCTAAAGAAAAGAAGAAGAGAAAAAAAAAAGACTCTTGAAGAGTGAACATTCGCTGTCATCGTCACTCGTCCTCCAGAAGCGACGCTTCTCGTTTCATCCCCGCCTCTCTCATCTCTCCCTGAGAGATTTACCCCCCGCGGGGAAACCTCAGCAGGAGTTGCAGAGTCTCGAGAGGGAGGTGTGTGTTTGTGTGTGTGTGTGTGTGTGTGTGTGTGTGTGTGTGTGTGTGTGCGTGCGTCGCCGGGACAACCTGCCCGCCGAGAGTGCGTGCCTCGGAGTGTGGGTTACTGGGATTGGATTTCAGGTGCATGTAAACGCACGCACGTGCAAAGGGACACGGGGCACCGCGTGTGGGACTCCGCTGGGCCCGCATGAAAGACTACTGAATGGACAAGACTCAAAAATGCCCCCCCCAACCCCCCTGCCCAACACACACACTCCTCTGTCCTCCCTTTATTTCTCCCCTCTACCCCCCCCCCCCCCCCCCTCCCCCCCTCTGTCTCATTCCTGTGTATTGTAGATGTTGTGCGGAAGCCTTGTATGTCCAAAACCGGACAGACTTAACCACTTTCAACCTTGCGTCCCTATTTTGGGCATGTCATTACAGGTGGAAATTCTGAGTGTGAAATAGGGCATTACGTAATGAAAAGAAAAAGAAAAAAACATGAAAGGACGAAATATGGAGATACAAGGTTTCAGCACGACGGCGACAATATGCTGATGACATCGCACTGATCCACCATTACCTTTTCCATCGTCTCACGGGCTGTCGGATCATTTACATATAAATGAAGCCGTTAATGTTTAATAGACGGGCAGCGCACTGGCGTTTATGCTCACTCATTTGCTATTTCTTTTCCCTTTCTTCATTCCCTTCGACTGTGCTGTTGTTCACAGTTCAATGCAACATGAAGATTGTAATTTATGCGGAGCTGTGCTCTCTCTCTCTCTCTCTCTCTCTCTCTCTCTCTCTCTTTCTCTCTCTCTTTTTCTCTCTCGCTCGCTCGCTTATTTTGTCTCTCTCATTTTTCAATCTGTCTCTCTCGTGGCTAAATTTAGAGCTCACTGTTGTAGATGGATATTGATTGAAATATATATATATATCACGAGTTTGCTTCATGCAGACAATGTATGATAAATAGAACGACAGTCAATCATCATTCTCTCTCTCTCTCTCTCTCTCTCTCTCTCTCTCTCTCTCTCTTGTATCTCGCTCTTTCTGTCCTTTCTCTCGCTCTCTCCTCTCATATTATCATGTGTGCAGGAGAGGAAAACGACTTGTAATTCCCATGATTTAGATACCAGATGGTATAGCCGATGGCCAAGCCTCAGTGTGTGTGAGTGTGTATGTGTGTGTGTGTGTGTGTGTGTGTGTGTGTGTGTGTGTGTGTGTGTGTGTGTGTGTGTGTGTGTGTGTGTGTGTGTGTGTGTGTGTGTGTGTGTGTGTGTGTGTGTGTGTGTGCGTGCGTGCGTGTGTGCGTATGCCCACGCGCGCATTTGTTTGTGTGTGTGTGTGTGTAATGAGCTAGTATGAGGGATGTGACCCTTTAACCAGAGGAAAAAAGAAAAAGCTGTACAGTGAATAAGTTGTGAGGCCCATGGGCAGTGTTGTTGTGAAGGTTGCACCTTGCACCATCCGTGTTGTTGCGTCGTCTTGTTGTGTGTGTCATCTTATTTATTGTGTGAGCGTGTCTGCTGTGTGCACAGGCCTCGCCTTTCTCCAATCCAATTAATTAACAACTAAAAGGACAGAAGTGCCTGCGGTACTCTGTTCTGCTTGCTGGACATCTAACTGTTCTCCAAAACAAACACATATCTTGCTTGGTGGACACACACGATTGCCATTCACAATTTACAATTCAGGCACTTAGCCGATGCTCTTATCCGGAGAGACTTACAAAATGCAGGGTCTGAGTAAGCGGCATGCACACGTCACGTGCGCGCGCATACGTCACGTTCACGCGCACACGCACGCCCCCCTGCAGCTGCAATGAAGACGGACAGGAGCAGATTGCTGACACGGATAGAGTGGTCCTTTAAACGAGCGCGGCTCTGTCATCGCCGTCGAAGGAGTGGTGCTTCAGCGCTCTCCTGATTGATGTCTGTCGAGAGTGAAAGAAAAATAGAGGAAGAGAGAGAGAGAGAGATGGCGATAGCAGGGAGGGAGAGAGAGAGAGAGAGACGAAAGAGTAGACGCACAAAGAGGTTGGGGAGAAGTGCGGTAGCTTTGATGTCTAGGCTGCCTTGAAATGTCAGCCGGGATGCCGAACGGCTGATCACACAGATAATATTTTCGTACTCGCCTCGATTACTGCGCAACACACTTGAATGCAAATGGCACACGCACAAAAACACACACGCAATTCGCATAACGATGTTAACGTAAACGCTACGCTCAGCACTGAAGCTACATTAGCATGTTGGATGCGTATAGGACGCCAGCTGGCTTGTGTTCTTTGTCTGCTCATCCGCTCTGTGGTCCTGATGCGTTTGTTTTTGCTAGCTGCCAGTTAAATGTCAGAGTGAGAGCTACTAATTGGTCTGACATTTCAGCCGAGCGCCATTAGAGAGCACGAAGGAAGTGGATGTCAAGGCCTCCTACTCCGCGCTGGCATTTGTCACTCTCCTGCGAGAAGGAAGGTTGTAGTGGTGGTGGACGGTTGGTGGGTTGGATTGCCGGAATAGCCAGGCGTAGCCTGCTTTTGACGGCTCCGACCCTGATTCTGGAAAGGGTTGTTGTGCCACCCAGCTGAAGATGGGACAGGAACCTTAGCCACTTTCAGCTCGGTGTCCCTATTTTGGGAAAGTCAGTATAGGCGCCGGCAACTTTCACAAATTCTCAAAAACGTTCCAAAAATAGCAGCTCTCCAAGCTCACAAAGTGTGCATCCTGACACCATCGTACGACGCAGTATAAAATACGGCTGAAGTGTATGAGTGTGCGTGTGTGTATGGGTTTGAATGTCTAGAATGTGTGTGTATAACACTCCCACCGCGAGCAAAACAACCCCACACACCATCTGGTATGTGATCATGGGCAAAGTAAAAGGTGTGTTAGTGCTCTTGCAATTTTGGCTCGTCATTTCAGGGTTGATTGTATAGTGATCCATTGGCTAGTGAGCAGAGGATGCTGTAAAATGACGTATTATAAGACAAAATATCTCGAAAACTTGAGTGTTTGCTGGTTTCCAAGAGAAATAATTTTGTGATATAGTTTAGATCTGTAGTTTGCAGACACTAACTGGGTGAATTGAATTATGTTGTATTATATCTGCATGTGATACGTGATTGGTAGCTATAGCTATATCTTTTATTTTATTTTAACTTTTTTTTTTTTTTTTTTACAAAACAAAAGTAAGAAAAAAATATGGGGAAAAACAAAACAGCAAAATGCTTCTTCTGTTCTTTTTTTTTAATTATGTATGTAATTTTTTTTTCAAAAGCGTCCTAAATAATGTCATATTGTGTTCTATGAATGTTTGTGTTTTAATTTATTTGTGGTTTGCCAAAATGAAGATTTGAAGCATGTCGCAGGTATTGTCGCAGAAAAAAAGAAAATACAAAAACAAAAAAAACCTATGAATGATAGCCTATGTATTTGTGTGGCGTGGGATGGGGTGGGGGGGTGGTAGACGTGTTTATGAAGAGGGGAGGGACTTTCAGGAACTAAAGTAGGACAGAGTGTCAGACAAAAGCCTCAAGATTCTCCGGGGGAGTGTCCCCTCCCCTCAGTGGAATACGGTGACCCCCCCCCCCCCTCGCTCCAGGGAATACCTCCTCGAACCCTCTGTGACATCACCGCTGTCCCCTTCCCCGGTGGCTCTTGGTTCTGAACAGCGAGTGGGGCTCGTGGGTAAAATGCAGTCACGGAACGCGAAGTCCAGACCAGGACAGAAGTTGCCCTTGGCTTGGACACGGGTCCAGGGGGTCAGTGTATAACCTCCCCTGCAATTCCTAAACTCGGTGTGGAATCGTGCAGATCTGACCCGTGATCAAGCATCCCGCGGGGGCAACTTTCGTCCCCCTACTTCTCGAGCGTTTGGTCGAGACCAAGGTGGCGAGTTCAGAAGGCGAAAGGTCGTTTGCGAGACCAAACCGGAATGTGCAATAAAAGTTACAGCTTATTCAAAACCCTGCTGATTGAACGCGTGTTTGTTACTTATGTCTAATTTATGCTACGTCATACGACGCAGTCCGGAAATAGCTGATCTACAAGCTCACAATGCCTCGCATCCCGCTTTAGATCAGCAATTTTTGACGTGTGCCGAAGTATGAATCGGGCCCCTTGCATTACACCTCCTGGTTGCTTCACTTTGTGACAATCGTTCTATAGAAGGGAGCTTTTATTAATGACACTACTTCAGAATGTCCCCTTCATGGCCATGGCCTCAGTGTTGCCCCAGTTATTATCTGACTCACAGCAGCCCAGTTTGTGTCGACACAATGTTTCCAACACTGTTTAGGACAATGTGTCATCTCCTCTCCTCCACTATGAGGAAGTTTTCTTTTCTATATCAAAACTGCCTGCTTAATCAGAACACAGTGTTCTCTTGCTGTGTGTGGAGCAGCTGCACTGAGTGTGTGCTTATACGTATGTGTATGTGCTTAAAGAGAGTACATCAAAGGTACAGTAAAGGTTGAGTGAGTTGAGTGCAAGCAGCCATGCAATTTAGTTTACATGCAAGTATGCTATGCACTGTGTACAGTGCTCTCAAAGTGGGGGTTTGGGGACCCCCAGGGGTCCCACACACTTGGTAAACAAAATAATTCACGTTGATTTCAAACAAAAAAGCATTGTATGTGTCAAGAACTTTTACGGAAAACACTTTTCCATTCCATTCCCTGTATTTGATTCATAAGTGGTTACATGAGATGTGGTAGTGAGGGGGATGAACGTGTTTTGATTGCCACACACAGTATGTCTGAAAAGCTGAGTTCATATTAAAGTAATAATTACCCGGATGAACATCAAAACGTTGATCTTGTCAGAAAAAGTGAGAGAAATTCTAACAGTGTTTAAGCTGATATCTGAAAATAAATGCAATGACTAAAACGTTATTTTATCCAATCTGTATGGTAGGGTATATTAACTATCATATCATCAGTGGTTGGAGGTGGCCTCCCTACTTTTCCGTTGAGAAATGTAGACCCTGATGTCAGGTAGGACATCTGGTGTCGGGTATATGCCTACTGGTGAACAATTCTAGTACTGCCCGAAGCTCATACAGTAGCACCCATTGGTTCCATTTGTAAACTCTCAGAGTTCAAATAATTCTCATGCTTTACAATGTACTTTTCTAATAGGCCTAATATACAGACACTAATACTTCCACCTCAGCATCCACTCCACAGGGGATGGTTGTTTCAGAAGTAAATTGGCTCTTACGTTGCACCCAACACACCGTAGGCTGCAGGGCTGTACACAAATAAATGCAAATTGGCATGCATGCCCCCCCCCCCCCCCACACGCACACAAACAGACACACAATTTGCTATCACCTTCGTTGATGTACGTATACTACATTTAATTGATCCCTGGGCACTGTTGTTTTGTAGCATTGGCGGTTCCTCTACTGTTCATTAGGGAGGTGGAGCGACATGCATGGAACACACAGAGAAATGGAAAGAGAGAGAGAGATTGATGATGTCACGCTGCAGTGTTTCCGGGGCGGTCCGGGCCTCCTTGGGGGGGGGGGGGGGGGGGGGGGTGATCACAAGGGGGTGTGTGAGGACTTGCCTGTTTGGAGTTTGTACAACATTTTAATCATGCTTCACAACATCATAACTTGCATTTCTGTGTCATTATATCATAAAAAATTGTCGTAATAGTTTAGTCGTAAAAAGGTTTAATGATAATGAAAATAACCAATTGACAAGCTTGACAAGTGTGATGCAATGCGTTATGAGCTTGTAGATCGTCTATTTCCGCTACTCATCCTACGAGAAGTATATAGGGCTTGCGTGTGGGGGGGTGAGGGGTCTCAGCTTGTGTCAGCTGTAAGAAGGTGTGTGCGTGTGCACACGCACAAGCAACAGACAAAAACATTCGTTATTACATTTTGAGACATGATGCACTGCCCTGAAGGTTACTGTGACACAGGCACAGCCCCGAACAATGTCAACACACAGAAACATTGAAAGATCAGCAAACAGTGATGGTTGTGTTGTGGGGAAATCATTTATCCTCAGTCCGAACGTGTTCTTTATTTGTGGTCAAACAATGATATTCCATTTCCAACCTCATTCTCCCAATCTTTACAACTATTGTCAATGTGTATTTTTATTAACTCAGGCAGGCCGAAGGCATGGGCACGTTATTATGTTTTCACCCCTGTGTAGGATAAGGAACGGAAATCCCCAAATATCTTTCCAATTCTTCAACAACAGTAAGTAAGTTGGTCGGAGGGGCTTATTGTCAGTATCAACCGAGTCTGTCCCCGTTACAATGTGCTAGACCCCTGGGAGATGGATTGCTGAGGTGGAGCACCACACCTACCATCAGTACCCAAGTCGTGCTACAGCAATCAGCTGGGTTGAAGCTGAAAACTGAATACATGCAACAATTTAACATCACAAGGTGTTGCATTGCTATGTTTAATTGGGCTTAAGTGGTTAATGACCGTCCACGTCTAGTCAACTGATTCTCTTGCTCTGTAACTGAACAGACACAGCCTCTAACAACGGCGGATCACAATGCTTTGCGAGTTCTGTTTTGAATGTCTGACCTTGTGCTTGTCCCTTTTCAGTTCCAGGAACAACAAAGTCAACAAACAAGCATGTCTCTGACGTTTGTGACATCTAGTGACTCAAACTAGTGACTCATCGTCAGTGTTTCACCAGTTCAAATAAGTTGTCAGATGTTTTTTTGTGAGTGTGACACGGTAGTGGCTGAGTCATCTAGAAGAGGGCCTGTCTGTCTGTCTGTCTGTGTCTATCCGGGGCGAATCTCGCCAACCAACCACTCGATGGATCGGCATCAAAATTCGCGCTGCCACTAGGTCAAGGAGGTAAACTGTAAACTCTTCACATGTGTTTCCCATACTGTTAATATTCTTGGTGTCATAGCACTGCTATCATAGTGCTGACGTGTTAGACTGGCAACATAAAGTCTGAGATCCACACACATGGAAACCATGCTGTTATTAGACCACATTTGTCCATTTTATAGATTTCTTCGGCCATTTTATGGAAGCCATGCTGTTATTTGGCCACACATGGAAGCCATGCTGTTATTAGACCACATTTGTTCATTATATAGATTTATTTGGCCATTTTATGCTTTATTCAGATAGTAAAGGCATTGAACCTAGACAGGAAAGTTGGGGGGAAAGGGGGGAGGGCATCACATGGCGTAAAGTGCCTTTGGTTGTATTCATATTGGGGTCAGCTGCTGTGAGAAGGACTATAGCCTTATTTATGCGTTATGTGCTCGAGTTGTTAGATATTGTGCTGAGAAGGACTGTCAGGGACCGAGTTGGTCGGAAGGAGAGACACAGGGAAAACTTTGCTGGTTTTAAAATATTGTTCTCTTTTTTATTTCTTTTTCTCTCTTTTCTTTTTTCCGTTGTTGCAAATCAAAGGTTTGATAACAAAAACAAATGTGCTCAACACAAAAGAAATTAAACTAAATAACTAAACAGAAAAACGGGAATGAACAACACAACTGAACTGAAAACTGAACTAACCAGATTAACACAGGAGGTGGAAATATAGGGACGGGTCAGACCACTGTTAATACAAAAGGGGGAAAAGACAAAGACTACCATTGAAACACACAGTCAAAACCCCTGCCCCACCCCATGGTACAGAGGGACTGTGGTGCAGTCCAATTTCTCCAGATTAGCTGTAGATCTGGAGCAGCTGATCTCCATTGCTTTGGCCAGCCCATCATGTCCATATATGTCAGTTAGCACCCTCCCACAGCACTGGTAACTCAAAGAAAACTCAGTCAAATCAAATGCAAATAAACTCATAGAAAAACAAACAATAAATTATGTAATTTCAACTTGTTAATAATGTCCAGCTTAAAATAAACACACTAAATATATAAACCAAAAGGAAGAGTTACCATACATTATAGTCTATGTGTGGCTGCTGAGTCAGCCATCACAAGGACATTAGTATTAGGACACAGTATTTTGTGTGTCCAGATCTTGAAGCGAGCGATACGACATTAAGATCTTAGGAAGCTCCTTCATCCACACTTGCATGTTCTGAATGCATTCTTGAGATATCTACAGTAAAGTATTGCTTGACTGTATGGCGAAGCATGTATGTGCTTGAATCTTGCACCTCACAAGTCTACTTCCATGAAGTAGAAGCTAAGAGTATAATTACTTTGACTCTGACCAGGTGTGACTGCTTAAATCAGCCATCACCCACACCACAGTGATCTAAGCCCTCAGTTTGTTGTAAAACCAAATATGAACTTCATCTCCGTTCAAGCTTGTGTTCACTCCCAGCAAACACCACAGCAAACAGCAAAAAGCCATGGAGTTCATGGTAAGCCTCGGGTGCACAAAACAAATGTACTGAAAACAATAGCGCCCACAGTGTGTGGTTGCAGGTAGAGTTTTCTCCCACCTCTACACCCTATCCGAGCATCTAATTTGACAAATATCTTTCACCATGCACG
Source organism: Gymnoscopelus microlampas (assembly GCF_963454915.1). Taxonomy (NCBI): domain Eukaryota; kingdom Metazoa; phylum Chordata; class Actinopteri; order Myctophiformes; family Myctophidae; genus Gymnoscopelus; species Gymnoscopelus microlampas. The sequence continues at coordinate 30,460,072 of NC_139952.1, forward strand.
GCTTGTAGAATACTATCCACTGTAAGAATTCGATGCCTTTAACAAATGACTGCTTTAGTCTCCCTCCAGGAGTGTCTTTGGAATTAGCAATACATTAGAGATCCAATTTGCTCCTTTATAATCTCTCAAGAACAGATTCTGCTCTGCGTTTGAATCTGTCGGTAGCCGTGTTGACAACTCGTGCACATTGGCTACAAGTGGGCGTGCCATCAGATCAGGAAGCAGGCCGCGCTTTACCCAATCAAATGTAGTGGCCGAGATTTACTTGTGGGCCGTTCGTTTCCCACTGGAAACAAACCGAAACTCATTTAACAATAGCGTCCTCGAAGCCGACAAAACCATGGAAAGTTAGTAACATTTTAAATTGCTCTTTCATCATAGAAACAAGTGGGCTTGTAACCAAAACGATCCATGTTCTTTGGGAGAAATGGTGTTAAGTGTTCCGTGGAGAAATATTGTTAGTGGGAATTAAAACATAGTCGCACCACCGGAAGGGAAAGGCTGAAGGCAGACCAAAACCCTGAGCACGGGTCGTCCGTTCAGCTCCGCCCAGAGCCAAGTGAATAAGTAAAAAACAGCAGAGGGCGCTGTTTTTCCTTTTTATTTGGCGATGGGTTCCCAGATTGGCTCCTTTATGAACTGGATGTCCCATGCTATTCTAGACCAGTGGTTCTCAACCTGTGGGCTGGGGCCCACTGGTGGGCCATGGGGATATTCCAAGTGGGCCCTCAAATAATTGGCAAAACACTAAGATTGGAATGAAAATACATTGATATTAATTATTAGTGATACCAATAAATGTACTGTGTTACTGTAGTTCAGACTGACAGTGGTCAGATCGGTGGGCCATGAAACACTGTGGGCTCTGATCCAGAAAAGGTTGAGAACCACTGTCAGACACATCTCAAAGCAGCCTATATGCAGTTCTGTTGAAAAGAAAAGTGTCTTCCTTATGCTAAGATATCTATGCCTCTCTGTGCAAAGATCATCTTATTACAAGCCTTAACTGATTAAACATTTTCCACTACAATGTCCACAATCATATTCATCCCACCCAGCATCTTTTGTCCATTCACGATGACTGTTTCTGTACCTTCAGGCTCAGCGGCTCCATTGAATCATCCGAACTTCAGTCTTGAACTGCTCTCGTTGTTCTCTCCTTGGTTCCATGTTTTCTTTTCATTTGATCTGTTATCTGATCCTTATCCTCCTTTCTGCATGCTTGTGCCAACTTTCTGCAATGCAGACATGTGGCTGTCTGCATTGTGTCACACTCCACACTCACACACACACACACACGCGCACACGCACGCGCACGCGCGCGCGCGCGCACGCACGCACGCACGCACACACACACACACACACACACACACACACACACACACACACACACACACACACACACAAGCAAGATAGAGTCAGAGAGAGAGAAGGACAGAGAGAGAGAAGGATCCTCTCGTCTGTCGTCTGTGTTTGGAATCTATTAGCGTCATTAGATGATGAGAAATGATTTGTGAGTTTGCTGTTTCCCGTCCTCCTCTGACACAACAGAGAGGAGAGTTCCCAGAATGCCTCTGGATGAGGTCAGCCATGTCAAGAGCTCAGCCAAGGATACTCACTTACTGAAACACACGCACACACGCACGCACGCACGCACGCACGCACGCACGCACGCACGCACGCACGCACGCACGCACGTACGTACGCACGCACGCACACACACACACGTGTAGTTCTATAGGTGACAAAGCTAGCGCTGTGAGACCACCAGGGACAAACTGTAAAAGGGTCAGAGGGAAAAACACACACACACACACACACACACACACACACACACACACACACACACACACACACACACACACACACACACACACACACACACACACACACACAGACACACACACACACACACACACACACACACACACACACACACACACCCACTGCTGAATTATTGATCTCTAGCTCTCTCTCTCTCTCTCTCTCTCTCTCTCTCTCTCTCTCTCTCTCTCTCTCTCTCTCTCTCTCTCTCTCTCTCTCTCTCTCTCTCTCTCTCTCTCTCTCTCGCTCTCGCTCTCTCTCCATAAGTCAATAACTGTCTTTCAAAGTGCATGACCTGGACATCGCATAGACATATGCATGGGGTGATATCGCCTATTGATCACAGAGGATATATTATCTGTTGATGATGCCCTTTCCCCTCAGGACTACATCAACAAACAATAGTTTTAGTCTAAATAAGGAGCTGAGTAATAGTTCCCCTCAACCGTTGGTGTAAGCATACTGCAAGCATGTGTACAAACATTAGTCATATATTGCCTTACAGTATTAGGCCGTTATTGGCCTGACTTTGACTGACTGATTGCTGACAGAGACAGTTTTATTTGTCACTAACTTATACGTTATAAGTGCAAACAGCTAAATGTTGTTGGGACTTGTTCCGCTAGAAGATTGTGCAACATCCTAGATTATAAATAATATAATAACAAACAATATAATTTATGTACAGTGGGAAACGTCTTAGACAGGTACATCCATATGCGGCCGTTCCAGAAGTGTGCAGGTGATCTAAATACATATTTAACTGTGCAGGTAAAGAGCATATGCATATCCAATCAATAGCAGCAATATTACAGTCAAATGCAAGGACTTGAGCATACATACATATATGAGAGTCATTTAACCCAATTGAATGTGCAAAGGAGTTGGCACGTATAGAAAGAGAGTCATTTGTCAGTACCATTTCTTATTGTTCTTATTTCTTGATTTTTTTTTGTCCATGTCCTCGTTCTGTGCTCTGACAGCTGTTGGGAAGAAGCTTTTGTTCAGCCTCGAGCCCTTGGCTGTAAGGCATCTCAGCCGTTACCTGTTTCGCATCATCACAAACAGTTCGTTGCTAGGATGATGTTTGTCCTTCATAATCCTTTTGCCCTGCTCAAGCACCTGCTCTCTCTCTCTCTCTCTCTCTCTCTCTCTCTCTCTCTCTCTCTCTCTCTCTCTCTCTCTCTCTCTCTCTCTCTCTCTCTCTCTCTCTCTCTCTCTCTCTGTATATATGTATATATATATATATATAAACTGATATTCCAGTGAGATTAATATTTCCATGCAAGCAGAGAGGCAGATGCTTTGAAACATTTCAAGAGGAATGGAGAATGGATTTCAATCTATAGCATACATACATTATGTATCTGTTCCCAATCTTCTACTGGACACATGTCGTTAAATAATGAATTTGTTCTCTGTGGATACAGAGATGGATGGATGAATAGATATAATGGTGTGTGTGTGTGTGTGTGTGTGTGTGTGTGTGTGTGTGTGTGTGTGTGTGTGTGTGTGTGTGTGTGCGTGTGCGTGTGCGTGTGCGTGTGCGTGTGTGTGTGTGTGTGCGTGTGTATGGGGTATACAGGTATAGTGTGTGTCTTGTATATAGCTTGACAACATAAAAAATGGATGTTGCAATGTTCCATAAATGGTCACCAAAGCTGCGTGGTGCAGTGGTGGAAAAAGTACTCACATTTCTTACTTAAGTAAAAGTAACGATACTGCATTGTAGAAATACTCTGTTACAAGTAAAAGGCTGGAATTCAAAATTTACTTGAGTAAAAGTACAAAAGTATTGGTATCAAAAAGTACCAAAAGTAAAAGTACTAAAATGTTTGAAAATAGCCTATGTATAAAATAGGGCTGAAGTGGTTAATGTATGTTTTATAATATAATAATAATTTATATCTGCAAAGTAACTAGTAACTAAAGTTTTCAAATAATTGTAGTGGAGTAAAAGTACAACATTTGCCTCTGAAATGTAGTGGAGTAGAAGTAAAAGTACTGAAAATGAAATTGTACTGAAAATACTCCAGTAAAGTAAAAAGACCTCAACATTTTACTCAAGTACAGTACTTGAGTAAATGTACTTCGCTACTTTACCACTGGCGTTGTGATACAGTATACTGTTGCTTGCCGACAGATGAGTTCTTCTCGGCAAGCGACGCTGTCCTACTACGGAGTAGATTTCTCTTGGGAGTGTGTGTGTTGCAGCAGCAGAAATATTCAGCCCCAGCAGGCGACTGACAATCACCGTTTCCTGAATATAGAGCTCACTCCAGCATCAAAGGTGTGTGTGTGCGCGCGTGTGTGCGTGCATGTGCGCGTGTGTGTTAAGTAAAGATAGTGAGTCTGACAGATTCAGTACTCCTCTCTCATCTCAAAGTGCAATGTGATGTTATGTAAGTTCTGGCTATGTGTGCTGGAAGGAAAACTGTGATAGCTGCTCTCTCTCTCTCTCTCTGTCTCTGTCTCTCTTGAGTGTGAGAGAGAGACACGTCACACGTACAGAT
>NC_139952.1:30469408-30559408 GCF_963454915.1 Gymnoscopelus microlampas
CTGGGGGAAAAACAACAACATAATGCTAATTAGTTATGTAACTTAGTTATGCAACTTGTTAACAAAGTATTCAATCAATCAAAAAATATGCGTCTTAGCTCTGCACAGATTGTTGTGGAACAAGTTCATGTGGAACAACACAGCTGGGCTACCCTAGTCTAGTTGGTATTGGCATTAACTAATATCTAGTTACTTTTAGTTAGCAGAGACAAAAAAATGCAGTTTCATGTGTTTGGTAATAACTTAGTGTAAATAACTTATACTTATAACTTTGTGAAAATGCTGTGAACAAACACGGCTGTGCTTGGATAGGTTGTTGAACGTTATGTCTTTGCGTCGTACAGCTGAGATCCAAGCCATCCGACGTCTCTTTGATAACTCGTCCATGTGAGCTCTGTGATGTTGCCTCCATGCTGGAAAGCTGAGAAATTGAACCCCTTTATCTACCGCGCTCCCTCAACGCAACCTGTAATGGCACTTATAAACTGAGCAAGTGTGTATGTGTATGTGTGCAGCGTGTGCGTGTGTGTGTGTGTGTGTGTGTGTGCATGCATGAGAGAGAGAGAGACAGGGGATGAGAGAGGGTACAGTGGAACAGGAGTAGACAGTGTTAGATAGAGTGACTAGGGTGTTAACCCCATACTGTCAGTGTTGACTTACGACCTCATCTCCATGATCTCCCTGTCCTGTCCCTGCTGTGAAACAGCATGAATCGCTCATCAGCCTGACAGGACAGCCAGTACAGAACAGTACAGTCCAGTACAGTTTGTTAGCAATGACCTCCCCTGTACAGTGACCCACCTGCGTACTGGGAAAAGCAGTTGGAGGAGAGAGTGAGTCATTGGCGATGCATGGAATCACAGTGTGATGGCCTGATGTTGAACCAGCCTTGGCAGCATAGGTTGCTGATTGAAGGACTTCAAGCTTTAAACGGCAAACGAGCACACAGTAAAAACCTCGGTATTAACTGAACTCTGACCAGAGGGAGCCGTAAGTGTTCCTCTGTAACTCAGTGGTTCTCAAGATCTGGGTCGGGACCCCCAGGGGCGCCAATATTTATCAATAGAACCGAGTCAAACTAAATGTAATGCCTCAACTCCTACAATCCAAGTGCTTACCGGGGTGGGGGGTCCCCAGTTCAAATATGATTATTTTGGAGGTCACAGCTGGAAAAGGTTGAGAACCACTGCTGTAAATGGACCCATTTGGTTACATTTGTACACTCACAGTTGTTATTCACCATTACAGATGGCTGAATTAACAGTGATGTTGATTGATGAATTTATTGATTATTGTATTGACAGTTTAAAAAGTACATGGATAAAGCCAAATGGATATTAATAATAATATTAATAATTAACTGAGTATGAGCTCTTGGCTTACTTTTTTCACCCATTGGATTTACTCTCTTTTTTCTTCTAGATTTTTCTTTCTTTCTAGATTATGTTTTCAGCAGTTCTGCTTTCTTTCGATAGTGACAGAGAGAGAGAGAGAGGAAAGGCAGACAACACAAAGCAGGGGAAAGCACAGCAAGCCGTCCAGTTGGCAGGGAATCGAACCGGGGGACGTGCCAAAGAAGGATTTTTGTGCCCATGTGCTACGCGTCCTAACCATTCAGCTATCGGGTCACCCCTGGTTTTGTATCCCTTGTGGGGTTAGCCCTGGTTTAAGCTATAAAGTCAGTGTTTTAGCCTGTGACATACTGCTGGTACACACACACACACACACACACACACACACACACACACACACACTTAAAACCTGCACTGTCACACTCCAGAGGACAGCTCGTGTTCGTGACAGTCACACTCTCAGTAGAGGCCACTCTCACCTGGCCTCTGTCCAGTTGTGTGTGCGTACGAGATGTTAAAATGTCAGCTATCGCACGTGAGTTCACGCAGTACACACACAGTACGCGCACACACACACACACACACACACACACGCAAACCGACACGCACACACGTGCGCTGACAGGATTTGCACAATAATACTTTCAAACAGAGCCAACATCCATAACCAGAGATTTACAGACGGATTTTAAAAGGACGAGCAGTTGCATGTGTGTGCTGAGTGGGATTTAGCTTAATCCAAACATGAGGCATGAAGCTTTAACCTAACCCCCCCCCCCACACACACGCACGCACGCAGGCGCGCACGCACGCACGCACGCACACACACACAGAACACAGTGTATCTGTGAAAATGTGCCTCTCTCTCAGTCCCTCAGTGTTGTGTAACAGCTTGATTGCATAATCCCAAACATATACATATGCATGTGATGTCCACAAGGCCGCGGACGGACCCGACTGGGTGTCAGGCAAGCAAGAGCATCACCTTGGAGACAGGGAAGCAAGGAGAGAGACAAGAGGAGGAGAGAGGGGAGCAAGGAGAGAGACAGGAGGAGGAGAGAGGGGGCATTTGTTTCTTAACCACCTAAACCCTCTAGACTTAGTAAACTGGAACTCTGTACTTGGACCTCTTTTTTCCCCGTCTACACCAAAGCTCTTCGACAAAAATAGCCACGCTCATAGATCTACAAGCTCAGAGCTTGTAGATCTGCTATTTTTGACTGATGTGCCCAGTGGTTAAGTACAGCAATACCACAATACAGACATAATGTATGCAAGTAAAGTAAAAGTCCTGTATTCAAAATGTCAAAATCGTTTTATATAGTACTAGAGTTTCGGGGGGCTACGCCCCCCTCAACCCCAGCCGCGCACGGGGCCCAGCATGGGCGCGTGTATATTGGGGTACCGAAATCGGCGGAGTAAAACTGTCCAAAAGGAAAAAGGAAAAAAAAAACAATTTGGGGGAAAAATGTTAATATTTATTTTTAACTTGGTGGTCCGCGGACCCCCTGGTGGTCCGCCGACCCCCTGTGAGTGTTGGGACCCCCGGGGACCCCCCTGGAACATGGCGGACCCCTTCGGCTGTTTTTTTTTTGTTGTGGAGGAGATGGGCAGAGTTCAATGGCGGCCGCTTGTGTTGTTTCGGCTGTGTTCGGCTCAAGCCGTCGCCGTTCGGTGTCGGTGGTGTGCACGGTAAACGGTAAGAAAGTGATTCACCGTCCGTTTTGTCCGAAATGTGGTGAGTGTAACAAATTATGTGGCGACGTGGAAACAGTGAAGTGAGCAATGATAGGTGCCCTACGCCACCCGTAAATTGTGAAAGTCGGCCGTGGCTACTGTTTTCGCGACATGTCCTATGGCGGCGTTGTGTTTACTCGATTACAGAGCTGTGGCTATAGCGTCAGCGGCGCGCGGAAGTAACTTGTCGTTTATATAATTAGATTATAAATAAGGCATAATTGGTTCATGTATGTTTTGTAATAGTAATCTAAATGTAGTGGAGTTAAAAGTACAATAGTTGACAAAAGCATTTTACTTAAGTACAGTACTTGAGTAAATGTACTTTCCACCAGGGGTCGTGAGGATGGATGGATGGAGGGCGGAGGTGAGTATGGAGGAGCAGTGTATGTAAGGTGGGGAGAGGGGACAGTCTGAGTGATGCTGAGGACGTGACCATGCATGTATAAAGGTGCTTTCCCACCAAAAGATAAAACATCTTTCTAGTCCCTTGAATGGGCTCCATGCACAGCAGTCATATTGGAAAGAAATTGGGCCCCTTCTTTACTTCCTTCACATGGTGTTACCAATGATTCTAATGAAGGCTCTGTTCCATTTAGTGTAGCATAGTGGTTCTCAAACCTTTTAATTTCAAGAACCCCCATAACTGTACTCAGAGAGACCATTTGGAACCCCCTCAAGAGATCATGAGGGTACCTTGACAACACTTTGAGACCCACTGTAGTGTTTCCAGTGAGCCAACATGCACAATATCAGCACCCTGACTCTGTTTGACCAGAATGGAACAGAGCCTTCATTAGTATCATTGGTAACACCTGTGAAGGAAGCGAGGAAGAGGCCCAATATCTTCCCAATATGGCTGCTGTGCATAGAGCCTATTGCCCCACTTTGTGCTGGTCAGCATTGGTGGGAGGAAGCGAATGTCGCCTCAGTTGGCATTTTCCATCTGGAGCGAAGATACCGAGGCGACGGGAACGCGTCGCCCAGGTCGCCCTGTTTGCATGTTCGCGCCACTTGTTGCAACGTCTTTGCATTGATTTTGGATGCCTGAACAAATATGTTATCTTCCGGTGGGAACGCACCTCAAGGATTAGTCTCTAGTGATTTGTAAACAGACACATGCAACTGCTCTCACATCTGATGTAAGCTGCTCTTCACACGGGTCCCTCAGTGAGTCAGCACGTGTGTAGAATGCCATTATGTTCTATTGATTCTTGTTACGGAGACATGGCGAGAACATGCCCACATTGTGGGTGCTTTTATGCCTAATTCCTATAATTTAAATTCTGCTGTAAGTGTCCCGCACTGAAAATGGCAAGTCTACAAGCCCACACACACCGCAACGTGTTATGAGTATGTACATAGATCTGCAATTTTTGGTGCAGGACACCATCGAATAAATCAGGCATAAAGGTGCGATAGACAACATTTAGGCAGTATGAGGTTCCTTATTTCCCTGAATCACGCCTATAAGGCAGCACTGATGCAGTTTGCAGCATTGTAACATGTTGCTGCCTCCAATCGTTTCTTTAGGCAAAAAAGTACCGTCCCCAACTAAAGCAGATGCAATGGATAATGGCTGCTGTCAGTTTACAGAAATAAACAAAAACAATAATTTTGGACCCGACTAATTAATAAAAATCGTGTTGCAATATTTTATTAACTTGTCTATTTTCGCCCCCCAGGCTAATACAGACCCTTGGGGGAACCCGGTCAACTAAGTATATAGAATATAGGGTTTAAATGGTATAACCTCCCCTCCCCCTTTCAGGTGACTTACATAGAGATGTATGCATGGATTCATGTAAAATATGTTAAAGATACCATAATGTAGTGGATAATTTACTACATCGAGTGCTGGTGCAGAAGAAAAATATTTTCTAGTAGCTATAGCCTAAGAGATATAGCCTAATTTAGATCTGATCAAAAAAGAACTCTGAATTAAGCTACACCTCAGTGTGCGGGTTCTACTTCCAAATACAGATCTCCTAATGCATCAAAGGAACATATTAGAGCATGTCCTATATACAGCATTTTTCAAATGTTCGTATAAGGGGGAGCTTGCGGGCAGTGGCTTAAATTGAGATGACAGTTTGGGAACATCTTGGATGTGAAGCTATGGAGAGCATGCGAGCTCTCAGGACGTCCTGCCAGCCACGAACGAACATATAAATCAAAATGGAAAAGGAGTAAATGAATGAATGAATGAGACTGAATGAGACTGAAATAAAAAGGGACTGCCTTTAAGCATATTAAAGCGCCTATTTTTATACATTGTATCATGTGTCAACTGTGGCTAATCTACAAGCTCACATGTTGATATTTTTGAAACAATGTGAAAATGCCAGAAGATTTTCGCTTATGATGACATTCCCAAGGGATGCCAAGTCGAAGTGGTTCGTTCATTCAAAGAAAAAAGCTGAATAGAGAGATACTGTATGTGTGTATATAGGCCGAAGCCTATTATGTTTAAATAAAACAAAACACAAAATGGACATCATACTCTAGATGAATAGATACAGTAAGACTAAGAGATAATTGCATTATGGAAGAAGGGAGAGAAGAAAGGAAGGAAGGAGAGAGAGAGTGAGAAGAAGAATGGAGGGAGGGAGTGAGGGGGGTTGTGCAGAGTTATGTGTCCCTGTCTGGAGAGGATGTCATTACTACTATTAGTGAGTTGGCAGCAAACGCTGCAGCTAAAAGGCACTGGGCATCACTCACACTGATGGAGGCATGCCCACACGACACACGCACACACACACACACACACACACACACACACACAAATGCGTACACGTACACACTCACAGAGGCTTAAGTTCAGAGACAAGGCAGACACACACAGACAGGCCTGTGTCTTTGCAACAAGTTTTGCTCTCACAGAAACTTACATCAATGGCCCTTCTCCATTTACTACCTGAGGTACTTTTATTTTCCATCCCCACCAGCAGCTTTCACACACACACACACACACACACAGTATATTTTCATCATTTTGTCTAGTCTCCGTCCCTTTCCTACACACACACACACACACACAACCCACAGTCCTATACATTTGTTTCTCATGGTTATCAATCACTCCTCCTGTTGCTGTGTAAACCACTGGTTGAGATGGAACTAAATGTCCAAATGGAACTAAAGTTCACCAGTAGGGGTCCATTTGGACCCCCTGGCCTGGCGGTCCTGCCCGTGTGAACCAAGCGGTGAATCCCGCAGTTCATGTCTGTTTCCATGGCTTCCATTCTGTCCTCTTTCAACAGGACTGTTTGGATGATGTGTGTGTCATCACACCGGACGGAGGGAGGCGGGCCAGACCTCTTCAGAGGAGGTCACACGTCAAAGCAGGGAAGCGGGACAACAGAGGACGAATGGAAAATGCATGTGCCGGGGTCCCCCATACAAGATTTGTTGAAGATCTACCAGCTCAGAGCGTGTCTGAGCTTGTAGATGGGCTATTTTGAAATAGTGAAAGTGGTTAATCTGTTTTTGATGACATTTGTACTTATTTTGCTGGGGACACCAAATTGAGAACCACTGCACTAGAGAAATTGTGTGTGTGTGTGTGTGTGTTCCACTCTTTCATTTAAAAAAAAAAATGAAAGAGTGGAAGAAGAGAGGATTCTCTCTCTTGGTCCCTCTGCACTTCTGCCAGGGAAGCGGTGAGGGGGCTGGTTGTCATGACAGCTGTCGTCATGGAAGCTGGGCTGGGTAATAAACAGGAGCGGAGAGACATCCGTCCAACTACAGAGATCCAACCAGAACCACCTGCATGCTGGAATAACTGTGTACCGGTATAAGTATATGCACAGTACAATCCTGAGGATTCCTTTAACCACTTGAACCCTAGCATCCTTATTGTGGGGAAGACTTTCGCAGAAAATAGCAGATCAACACGCTGCAACGTTGTGAGCTTGATGAACGGCTATTTTCAGCCAAGATATTTAATGTAGAACTAATACAGAAAAGACAGTATAGTCTAGAGCCCTGAGGGACTCAATGATTAACCACTTGAACCTAGCCTCCCTATTCTGGGACGACCATTCAGGGAAAAATATAGCTGATCTACAAGCTTGTGAGCTTGTAGATCAGAGCTATCAGCTATTTCCCGCAAAGATATTTTATGTAAAGCGAAAACAGAAGGGTCACTAGCATAAAGCCCTGAAGGACTCTGGCCAACAAAGTATAGGTTTTAAGACAGAGATTAATATTAGTATTTTAAGTGGTTAATTATATGTCAAGACTGGGCCTCAAAGATCCATGGAAAGGGGGTCTTTAACTATATTTTCTCAAGAGAAAATATTTTAGATTTTGCTCTGTAGGAAAATTGGGCAATAAATGAAGATATAACATTTTGAAAAGATAATGTATTTTACACCAGAAGGCACCGGTGAACCGTAATGATCCCATTACATTTGCTCAAATAGACTAGTTCATTTTCACTAAGATTCTCTCAAGTTCATATTTTTTTGTCAAACAGGGGGCATTACCTTTCTGGACATGAAAAAGGGAGCATTACAAAATCTGGCCATTAGAAAAAAGGCTTTAACTTTTTTTTTGGCACAAGAAACATCGTCTTCTGTATCCCAGCATGTAGCCCCCACATCCTCGACCACAGATAAGAGTGCTACAGTATGGATGGCCCAGCGGCATATACCCCAAACGGTGCATAGCCAAGGCTAAGCGGATCATCAAAGACACTCACCACCCCAGCCACAATCTGTTCATGCTGCTTGTGAGGCAGGTGATACCGCAACATCAAATGCTGAACCAACAGACTGAGTTCAGTTTCCACAGCCAGGCCATCATCAGGCTGCTGCTGATCAGGTACTGAGCCCTGCCACATGTCTGTACGTTTCTACCCACATAACTATTTTATGTATATCAGACCTACCTGCTGCACTTTTGAACGTAACCCGTTTTGTTACTCAATGCGGCCACTAGATGGCCATGTCAGTCTCTACATTTTACTACTGTACATTGGTCCACTCACTAATCGCCTGTCACTCACTAATTGTGGTTAGGACCAGGCCTGGAATTTCGTCATTTTAGGGGCAAGGCCACTTGGCCTTTGATGTTGTAATTTTTTGGAGGGCACAAAGGCCAAATGCCAGGGCAGGAAGGCCATCCAAAAAAAAAAAGTGTTGAAGTCCCCGGAAATAATGCATTTAACTTGAAGGTTAAGGATGATTGTATTTTAATATATTATAAGAATTGTATAACTATCTGTGAAATATAACCCATTTATTTCACAAAATAATGTGTTGGCAAATGACCAATATTTAGTTATATAGGTCTCAATATGTCACATTCAGCCCTGGACTTCACTGACTGAAGTAGGGGTCACATTAATCACATTAGATTCACAGAATAATTAGGGGTCTTCAACCTTTTCAGGCTAGGGACCCCCAAACTGATGGGGTGATGGAGCAGGGACCCCCTACCTCGTAGGGTAGGGGGTAGGCTACTATATATATCATATATTTATGTATAAAATTGTGTTATATAAATAAACATGACAAAATTGCCTGCTCCTACGCACAGGTTGACCCAGTAGGTGTGCAAAAGGACCTTTCTCAGGGGCGTCAATTGGGTATGGCAAGGCATGAAAGGTGCCATACCTTGGCTCCAGAAAAAAAAGAGGGAAAAAAATCATGAATAGTAGCCTAATGCAGGTGTAAGACCATTGTGTTTGCATTGTGTTATAGGTATAATGCATAGTTTCTATGCATTTCAGGGGTTTTGGGGGGGTTGACCCTGTAAAAAAAAGGATCGATGTCCCTTATTTTAATCTCTGGGAGTTGGCAACCCTAACCTTGACATACCTTAGCTTTTGCAGAACTGACACCACTGATCTTTCTCTACAAAATATGTATAAACATACCATGTTATTGTGCATTCATTACTAAGCTATTCAAATATGTCATGTTATGTTTAAAGACAAATTTACATTTTTGAAAAGAAGAAAAAACGTTTTTTTTAAAGTTTTTTTTTAATCAAACAACAATTTCGCGGACCCCCTGCAGTACCTTCGCGGACCCCCTGTTGAAGACCTCTAGAGATTTTATGTATTTTATCTCTCTTTAAAATATAGTATTTCTTAATTATTAATAATTACAGCTTGTAGATTGGCTATTTTCATGATTTTAAATTGTTCTTAAATAATAATAAAAAAGGAACATACAAGATTTCCACCCGACATCCATAATATATAGCCAATATATGGTTCTGTATCAGTATATTAGTCAGTTTTTGCAGATTTCATTCTAATTGGCTACTATGCCTGCATATGAATTTCATGGCCCTGGGTAGGTCACCCTGGCTTGGCGGAGATATGCCCTGTTGCGCACAAGCTCCGCACACTGCAGCAGCAGGTGAAAGCAATCATTTAAACGAGGGCTGTGTTGCGCACCAAAAAACTGGAGAACTGACTAAAACTGTCACATTCTGCTGAAATAAACTTCCCAATTAGAATAGTGTTGACAAATGAACAGATATCTGTGGTTTGCAAAAGGATTTATTTCTTGTCCATCAGAGCGGTGAGGTCACTCTTTTGTATGATATTGATATCCTAAACTTTTAATTTGTTTGCAGTTATTCTGTTGCTTGCTTTATATTAAGACTCATAATTTGGGGATTTTGCTGTATTTTATTAGATGTATTCATCTATATTTTGCTGTTGAAAAAAACATCGGGGCACATCGGTCTGTAGGACTACATCTCTCTCTCTCTCTCTCTCTCTCTCTCTCTCTCTCTCTCTCTCTCTCTCTCTCTCTCTCTCTCTCTCTCTCTCTCTCTCTCTCTCTCTCTCTCTCTCTCTCTCTCTCTCTCTCTCTCTCTCTCTCTCTCTCTCTCTCTCTCTCTCTCTCTCTCTCTCTCTCTCTCTCTCTCTCTCTCTCTCTCTCTCTCTCTCTCTCGATTAGTTCAGGCTGCGTTAGATTTATCTCCTGTTTGGCCCGGTAATGCTTTTGTGTCTATTACACGGTGTTGCGGGATTCCGAAGGTTCATAGGAGGCTCAAAATCAAACCTACCTACCACTGTGCATGTTGTAGCTGCGCAGCTCAACCAAAGGGACTGGTGTCTTTAAAAAAAAACGTATTGACAGGAAAATCGCGCAGAGGAAAGACTGTGAAATCAGTTGCTGGGCGCAGCTGGGGCACCACGGCCACTGTGGCCGTGAAGGCATGTCATTATTCGAGGGGCACACGGCCAATGAGAGGGGCAACGACGGCCATGGCCGTCGTGGCCGCCGTGAAATTCCTGCCCTGGTTAGGACTGTAGATACATTCTCTAGTATTTTTTTAATGTACATTTTATGTCTGGTGTTATTAGACAAAGACTGCAAAACACTGTCACAGTGACTCACTTTTTGTATATTTGAGAACAATTAACTTAGCCAAATAGATGCACAACACGGTCTATCCATCTTGATCTTCAACCGCTTATGCCAAGTTGGATCATGGAGGCAGTTTCAGCAGAGAACCCTAGACTTCCCTTTCTCTGGTCACATTAGCCAGCTCTGACTGGGGGATCCAGAGGCATTCCCTGGCCAGCGTGGAAATACAATCCTCTATATACCTGGTCCTCAGTCTGCCCCGTGGCCTCCCTGGAAAACCTCCCTGGGGAGGCTTCCAGAAGGCATACCTTATAGATGCCCTAACCACCTCAACTGGCTCCTTTCTGCTCAAAGAGCAGCAGCTCTACTCAGTCTCTCACGGATGACTGAGGAACACTGTATATGTGATAATATTAATATCACAGTACTGTATCATCATTGTACATTATGTATACCTTTATGCTTATGTTTGACTCTTTTCACTGATTTTTATTTAATGTAACTAATTTATATGAAGCTTGCAGAAAACTTATACCCGTTGTAAACTTTGATTTCACAATAACGCTGATCTATAAAGTCTGCATTTGTTTAAACTACTTGTTATAGTGATAGTTAACTATAATGGAAGACCTACCATAGCACGTCTTTTGCATTTTTGAATAGGAATAGACCGAGTTAGAGAATCTTCCTACTGAAATGCCCTTTCAATAGGAAGAGTTAAATTACCTGACAAGTGAGACCGTTAAAAGTATGCAACACTTTTTAATCAAGCTTCCGTACTGGATTACAGGTATAGAAAATGAGATGGTAGCTAATAGAAACCTCTTCAACCGTGTATGATACAAACAGAACATTGTTTGGCCATTTGGACAGCGTAATAATCCGGTTTAAATTAAAACAAAAATAAAAGAACATCAGTAGAAAATAAAACAAGCCACTTTAATAATATCGCCTCCTGGGGTCAATCCAAAACCGAACCAGCATGGAAGTATCCATGTGCTCATTTTAGGAGGGTGCTCTGTCTGTTAACGGCAGTGGAAAGCACAGACTCACTTGGAGAACACCCCTAACTTCTCTCTCTCATAATGGTTTGGTATTGCCCCTGCCTGGTCAACACAGCTCCAGCATTTACAGCCGTCTTGTCCTGTTCCTTTGAAAGCCTCTTAACACTAACTAGTCTCCATTGGCCTTTGGTTCGGCAGAACCCATGTCTTAATTGTCCTTCTCCGTGTCCGACTCGGCCCGTTGTTCCATACCTCCTTGTTCCGTAGTCTCTCCTTCTTCCTTCTGCTCCTCCTTCCCTTCATCCCTCCGGCCCTGTCCCTGTCCCTGCTTGTCTCTGAAGACCTCCACACCCAGCATGCGGAGGTAGTGGAACCTCTCGTTGCGAGGGACGAAGGCACGGATGGACGTCTTGCCCCTCCAGCCGCACAGCTCTATGGCGCACTGGGGCGCTAAGGGGTCACTGAGAGAAAGACAGACAAAGAGATAAGGCCACTGGACAGAGTAATTAACACTGAACGTTGGTGCAGAATCAGTTATTAAGACACCAGCACTATGATAATTACAATACTTACTCTTTGTTTGGCTGGTACCTCAACACGATGCTGCCCATACCTGTGGAAACAGAACCGGTGAATACTAGACACCAGATTTGGACAATACCAGAACCAACCACTAGTCCACATTTCGGGGTGAATTTATATCCGTGAATCCGTGAATGTCTGGCTATGAAAGACATTTTTTTTGGTAATCTCTCAAGACAGATTTAGCCAACAGCTGAATCTGTCATCTGTCAAAAGTTACGCAAGTAAAGAGAATAAGATGGCTAATAAGAAGTCTTACTTTCATGTTTAAATTATGTTACAGTTAAGACTGATTTGGTCAAAATAGGCGAGGCATTTTGTCTGAGAAGTTATGTTTTATGCCTAAAAGAATACTCTGTTGCACAAAGCTGTTGCACTGAAAACAGCAGATATATTAAAGCTACTGTATTTTTGGCAAGTGACACCGCAATACAATGAAGTATAATTCAGGCTTTAGAGGTTAATAATGGTGGTGTACCAATTTTCTTGGCCTGAGCATGAGAATCTTCCTGCAGTTTACTGAGGAAGGGGTTCTCCTGGGTCAGCAGAACTTTGATGTCCTCCACTGACACTGTGATCAGCCTGGAGCGAATGTATGGGTACAGCGTGTAGATACCCTGCAGGGACACAGAGGACAGGGTGAATGTACAGGGACAGATAAGAGTGTTGAGTCCCTGGAGAGACACAGAGGACAACTATGACAAGTATGGGCCTACCCATTTTTATGGGTCGCAAGTAAATATCGCATGATTTTTTGTTTCCTACATTTTGTTATTAATAATTATTTCAAAAGATTTTCAAAAAATTCAACAAAAAAAATCATAAAGTGAACTCCACTTCAAAAGAATTTAATAATAAATGTAAAAAAAAAAGTTGTGTAAATAACAGATCTACAAGCTCACAGCGTTGTCGTGAGACGCGTTGTGAGCTTCTAGATCTGTTATTTTCACTAGCTGGGTCCCGGGAGTCTCGAGCTAAAAGGTTTGGGAACCACTGGCCTACAGTACATCAAGGTTCAAGGCGTTTGTCACATACATATATAACAATACAGTCAGTAGCAGCATCATAGGCAGCGAGTTCTCGTACTAAGCTTCCCTAACAGTGTGGATAACAATCAAATAGAAAGACAAATAGGGACTCTCCTAAATGTGTGTGTGTATGCAAGTGTGTGCCTTACCTCTTGAGCCAATCTGAAGGCACAGCCAAACTCTTCTCCATCGCTGTTACGAGACAACACCTTCACACCTGTGTTGATCACCTTAGCAACACATAAAAACATTTTCAATTAACATTTTGAAGTTACATTTTAAAAAGAACTGTGCCTTAATTTTGGCCTCAGCAGGTCAATAAGGACAACATGTTCTCATAAGAACTTCGGCAGTGCCTTGCTAACATTTGGTTCAGCAGTTCGTGCATCTCCAAGAGTTTCTACCTGCTCTCGTTATTTATATTGTTTTATTTCCACAACCTGTCAGCAACGTTCCATGGACAGTTTTGAAGAATGGTTGGCAGAGGATAATCCCTTTCTGAGTGACTACAAACAACCAGATGGAAATTAATGGAGAGAGATAGCAGACACTTTGTCTACGGTGTCTGTCGCCAGAAACTCAGAGAAGAATTGTCAAAGCACGTCGGAGGTTGATGAAAATAAACGACGGAGATCCAGGTGGTATGACCACCATTGCAGCACTGTACACAATGGGCCAGATTCACTAAGCTGTTCATAAATAGTGCCTAAATAAAGTGACTAAAGGGGTGCGTATTTTCGATAAACACAATCTCATGTGGGATTCACCAAACGCTGTGTACAGCCTTTATTTGTGTGTATCGCGGGTGAAACTCATTTTTGCCAGAGAGTCACGATCGCGCTCCTGTGTAGATCATCTACGCCCCTTTTATCATGAAAGGCAACCTGGAACGTCAACATCAGTTCATAAACGTCATCACGCTTCAAAATGGACAGATCTACAACAACAACGCGTCGGTACGCACCGACTTCAGAACTTGTAGATTAGCGCACGCTGAGAGTTATTAAAGTAAGTGATATCAAATAGCCTACTCTCATGTGTAATGACGAGAATAAGAAGTTAGATTACAAAGTTTAACCTCACGACCAAAGGCTGATAAAAAGATTATTGGGCACATAAATATTCTATTTGAGGTTTGGCACTATTGTAATTGATTTTGCATGAAGAATAAAGCATTCTAATGACATACGCAAGCTTTGATCCCGTGTAAGTCAGCCTCAGAGCAGACTTGAGAAAAGAGCGGACATCCCACAAAATTCACCGACAGAAAAAGATGAATGAATCAGACTAACGTGGAAGTTGCGTAAATTACTTTACGTTCAAAATATGGGCGTAAACAGCTTAGTGAATCGGGCCTAATGTGTTCAGTGGCTCGAGTGCTACGAAGACTACCGAGTGGGCGGGGTCTAATGTTCAGAACTCAGAGCTGAGCCGTAGCGAGTATAAAATAGTTTTATCCTCCAAGAACCTTGTTCGGTAAGCCCTGCCAAAGCCAAAAAAGTTGTATGCTGCAGCCTTTAAAACTCGTCCATCAGGGGTCTATACTTGGTCCACTCCTTTTCCCCTCTACACCAAATCTCTTAGCTGGAAATAACCGATCTACAGTACATTCTCTGCCATTTTCGCAGAATGTTGACCGAATGTTTTCCTATTACAACATGCTGAGAATAGGGACGCTAGGGTTTATGTGGCAATAGGGGAGAGGCCATGTCAGTAGGGTTTATCCTCTGCGGAGCATGAATCCGCTAAGCACAATTCATGGCATTAAACCCATTTGAAGCTGAGAGATTGTGTGTGCAAGTAAAAATTTGGGTCACCAAAATCAGTAGGATTCATTATCTGGGGGAGCATGAAGGTTCGGTTGGGAAGCACTGTTTTAGGCTATAGATATAATATTGTCACATTAAAAATATTTGTGGCATGTGGCACTAATAATCTAATTTCAGCACAGCTTTGAGGCTTGCGGTTTTTGCCCCAAAAAATGCATTGTAGAACATTTGTAAATAGTTTTTTATTGTAAAACCTAACCTAGCATCAAGAAGAGAAGGCTGTGTGTTTGAATTGCCATATCCAGTGTGTAATTGTGTGGTAAGTAGCTACAGTATGCACATAAAAGACAATCAAAACATTAGAAAGTAGACTGGGGGATGCTCAAACAGACAGGAGACATAAAACACACTCACACACACACACACACACACACACACACACACACACACACACACACACACACACACACACACACACACACACACACACACACACACACACACACACACACACACACACACACACACACACACACACCTGTGCAGGTGCTGTGGGGGTCGACCAGTGGGATTTGTGATGCAAGGCAGTCCCATCTGTTTCTCCTTAATGACGCAAACGCACACTTATGAACGCATGCATGCAAGCGCACGCACGCACACACACAACTCACCAGCCTCACACAAAGCAACAGACAAGAACTTACCTTCATGCGTTCGCTGTTGTTGAGCAAGACATTGCGGAGCTCCTTTGAGACCATGTACAGGTTTCTCTTTTTGCCCTCGTGGGTTCTGGTCAGAACACATTGTTTGGGGAAGTCTGGAGAGAGGTTATAGAATGACCTAGAAAAAACAAACGATTAGCGATGGCCGCAATGCTAAAAACTGTAATTTATTTCTCTCTTCTAAAACACACTTACTGTATCGTTGTAAAGACCGGATCATCTTCAGTCAGGAACACAAAGGGGTCTTCTTTGAAACCAAACAATTTCATCTTCTTTTGTGGAGGAGGCCTGGAACACAAAGAACGCAGAGGTAAGACACATACACACACACACACACACACACACTTTTAACTCCATTTACCCTGACGTCCAAATCGACTCACCCACACACTCCATCTCGCTTGGGGGCTGTCTCCTGGGCCTGATCTCCTTTGGGGGTGGTCTCCTCCTCCTCTCCTCCTTTCTCCTCCTCCGCCCCTCCTTCCATCTCCTCAGGAACAGCCTCAGAGGGGGAAGCATCTGTGGGAGTGGTGCCCGCGGGGGAGCCCCCTGTCAGGGCCGCTGAGCCAGAGGAGGGGTGCTTCCTCATCTGGAGACGGGAGAGAGAGGGCAAGAGAAAGTAATGGACAGAGAGAAAGAGAGAGTGTAGAGGAGAGAAAGAGACATGAGAGAAACAGGGGGGAGAAAGAGATGAGATCAGTGGTCCCAGCTGTGGTTACTAAATCTGAACAGGTGAGCGATGCTTGGTGCTGTTGGATCAATAGTCATGTTCCCATGTGGGAGTTGTGCTCCATTTCTCTCTCCAGACAGGCTGAGACAGGAAGCGCCTAGAGGCTCATCAACAGCACAATTCCACAGGTGTGTACGGGTGTGTGTGTGTGTGTGTGTGTTACCTTAGGAAATCTTTTGTTCCAAGGCATGGCGGCCTTCTTCACCAGTACGGCTACGAAGAAGCCTCCAGTATTCTGGTGATGAGGCAGAATCCTCATGCTGATGGAATAAAACATATATGCACACATGCACACACACACGCAAACACATGAGAACACAAACACGGCTACAAAGTCAAACAGACTGGGTTTTATGGTGACCCCTACAGTGTGTGAACATATACAACTAAATATGACTTTGAAAACTGTGAGGCCACAGCTCCATCTGCAGGTCAACATTGAACATTGCACATAGAGCACATTGGCAACTAACTAAAGCAAAAGATTGCAGTGTGGAATGACATCATCCTTCCTTTAAACTAGGGCTCATGGTGTCACAGGTGTTTAGATGCGTGTGTCCAGGTCTATTTCTATCCATGCAGATAGGGTTTGTGTGCACAGGTGCACCCAGAGTTAAATTAAGACAAAAGGTAATGTGCTGTTGTACTGGGCATCGGCCCAAAGCCTGCAGGGTACAGGTGTGTGTGTGTGTGTGTGTATGTGTGTGCGCACGGCCGCATGCATGTAAACACATATGTGTATTATCAAGCGTACCATCTCTCCAGATGCATGCCGGCTAGTTTCTCTGCGTCTTTGGGAGGAAACATGGTTGGACGGATCTGCGTGTGACGGTGGGTGGGAACCTCGGACCAGTCCGCGTACCACTGGCCCTCCTTGGTCATCAGCTGCGGGTACGAGAAGGAGAGCAAAAATAAAAAAACTTAGCAGCTGCAAGCCCTCTGAATGGCAGGGATTCTAAACGGCATGCAAAATGGCAAGGACAAGCAATCTGCTAACCTTCCAGGAAGTGACGCCCGGCATCCATTTCAGACCTGGGAGAAGGTCAGAGGCGTCGGCCAGCTCCAGGGTTCCTGCAGGCGGGTGGGGTACCAAAAAAAAACAAAGCAGAGTGGGTGATTATAGACCGTTTTCATTTAACAGATCATTTGTGTTCTTGGTTTCATGTAGATAGAAAGCAGGTTTCTTTATGTACGTTACCCTCGCTCTTCTCCAGAAGCGCCGCTATAATGGCCTCGTCCTCGATGGGGTTCAGCGAACAGGTGGAGTAAACCATCCGCCCTCCCACAGCCAGCTGTTCCACGCCGCGCACCGCAATACGCAGCTGCAGCCTACAGACGCATACAGAGACAAACACTCGTTAAAAGATGAGCGATTTGCGATTTAAGTGTA
Organism: Gymnoscopelus microlampas; assembly: GCF_963454915.1. Taxonomy (NCBI): domain Eukaryota; kingdom Metazoa; phylum Chordata; class Actinopteri; order Myctophiformes; family Myctophidae; genus Gymnoscopelus; species Gymnoscopelus microlampas. Next base: position 30,487,060 of record NC_139952.1, read on the forward strand.
CTTTGTGTTGCTGCCAGTCGTTTTTAATTGGCACCGCCAGCAAACGAACGATTCCCCTGTTGCTGAGCCAGTTTGGCCGATCACACAAACACTTTAAGTAGTGAGATTCTCATGGGTTATAGTCGCTGTCGGGTGTAAACCTGGTAAGTCCAAACCTGTTACTTTTCAGGAAATTGAAAAAATAACCTGTATTCCAATGGATCCGATGTAGCTACTATTTAGTCACAAGCTCCCGTTAATACTTTTCATTGGCTAAATATACTTTATCATTTTCTTCATAAAATAGGTGATCTACATTTGTACGACATAGGGCATTAATTGACAAAGAAATATATACAACGTTTACAGTTTCTGCCCGATAGCAACTACATTCATGCATGCACACACAAAGACAGGTGCATGGTCTACCAACCCGTGGAGGTGCAGGCTGTTACTGGTGGTCCACTTCTTCCATACGTCAATGTTTTTCCTCATGGTTCCATCTCCACTGCGGGAGCACAGAGCAGACAGCACCAGTCAAGCACAGAACCAGCATTGGCCTGAGTAAGGCCTTGTCCGTTTTGAAGTAGTCACACATTTTAATCATGTTGCACAAAAATCATATTTAATTTCCCAGACCATTTCTAAACAAGTCCTTGCTTTAATTCACCGTCTCTGCCTGCGTGTTGTCAATGTGATATCAGTCCAACTTCTCATATTATCCTGTAACTTTAATATAGCCAACTCCCACATGTGACATCATTGTGAAGCACAGTAATAACATTGTTCAAGTTAACCACTTTCAGCCTGGTGTCCCCATTTTGGTCATATCATTGTACAGTATGTGAAAATTGTCAAAAATCATCAAACAAAAAAGAAAAAGAAATAGCAGATCTACAAGCTCAATATGTTGCATGCTGACACGTTGTGAACTTGTAGATCAGCTTTAGTAATTTCGCTAATCATACGACCACTGTCAAGGGTTTACGTTCGTCTGACTTGACACGTGCTAAGCTTTGATCGTTCACTTAACGTCAGTAGGTAGGCTACTGGCACAGCTGTTTTGAGCTGCATTCTTGTATTTTCACACGCCGGTCAGGTACTAGTATGTTTAGACAGATATCTCGTGTTGTGTTTATAGCGAACTAAAGACGGTTGCGTCCTCAGACTCCTCACTCAAACGTGCACTTGCCCGGTCCGGCAACTCGAAAGCAAACTCCACCTGTCCAAAAGTTGAATTTACCTGCCACACGGGCAGTCGGGCAACCGTTAGTGTCAACCCCTGTATCGGATCGGTGCATAGACTGGCGTACTCGTCGATTCGGCCAAATAAGGAGCATCAGACACATTTCCGATCCAGGTATCGGTATCTAGTTTGGAACCGCTGCACCAAACCATGGAGGGATTTGAGAGTAAAAGCACAAGCTGGGGCTTTTAGTTAACTGATCGTTATCTCTCCTCCCCGCCTCTGTCTCACCATTCTCCCTCTCTCCTCCCGTGTTGTCTTTGGCAGGAGCAGTGGGCTCCAGTGGTGCAAGCCAGTCTAACGCAGTCAGCATTGGCAAACCATTGCAGTACTGCCACGGCCGCAGAAAACTAACCGCACATACACTGGGGGTAAGGGAGAGCGTGTACTGTATGTGTATTTTGCCTTTACTTTGAGATGGTCTGTCATCACTCTCAGCCAATCCTACAAAAGTGAGATTGAATCTCACATGCCCTTCTGCCTGCCTTGCTCAAACAGAACGTAACAAAACAAACGTTTGTTTTGTCTCCACCGCTCTGCTGGGAGATTCAAACCTCGGCTCTACTGTTACATGCAGTGTCTCTAGCAACTAGCCCATTAAGACCGTGTCATTTCAGCTTTGAGCTAAAAAGCTTTATTTTATACTTCTGGCTATTCTTCGTGCCACACTATGAGCTTGTAGATCTGCTATTTTTGAAAACTCATGACAATTTGTGCAAATCTTGGAATATATATATTTTTAAAGCAAACATTTTTAACTCAAATCTTTGCTTCTGGGGGTCCCTGGAACTAAATATTTTGTGATGGGGTCGGCGGCCAAATACATATCATTTTGGCATGAAAAAGTTTCAGCACAAACTGTGAGGATTTAGAAGACATTTGTAGAATCGGCCTCAAGTCTTAATGGGCTAGAGGAGACCAGCCAGGTATGTTATGAAGTCTCCGCTGACCTGCAGGGCACGTCGCACAGGATGCGGTCGTAGAAGAGCACGTCCTTCTCGCCATTGGAGTCCATTATCTGTAGCGTGGGGATGCAGGACGCGTCGTGGTTGACCACCATGATGCACGGGCTGTTCAGACGCTTGGCCTGGTGGACCAGCAGGTAGCAGCGCTTGTTGTCCACGTCGTTGGCGATCACAAAGCCCTCTGGAGCGCAAGGGGAGAGAAGAGTAAACAAACAAACCATAAACAGATGGGTGTCTGTCCATGAGGAGAAGTGGGTTCGGAGAGGATTGATTAGCAGATGTAACATCAGCTATAGAACCAGCTTGTCGTTTTATCCTAGTCCTCTTTGAGATGTACCCATGGTTTTGTTTTAAAAATTGAACAAATGTTACATGTTTGATAGCTGCTGCTAAGTGATGTCTCTTACGTTCACAAGAGACTGTGATATTCTGCCTCATTTGTATTTCTTTTTTGAGCAAGCACCTTTGATATTTGATATTGTGTCCCGTTATGACTTGTTTTCCCTTTTTATTTCTCTCTATATTCGATTTTGTCAGTGAAAATGGCTGGGAGCTTGTACGGAATAAATCATTTCAACCACTGTTTTACACCTGTAAACGTGCGACATTAAACTTCCAAGTTTAATTTCTTGGTGTTCCTCACCTGGGAATGGCACGTCCATGTCAGAATGCAGCATCTCGATCAGCTGAGCAGTCTTGGAGCCGGGAGCAGCGCACAGGTCCAGAATCTACAGCACAAACACCATTAGTGTCAGTTACTTAAAACAGTGGTTCTCAACCTTTTTTGAACTCTGGACCACTAGAATCTTTCAAACAATCCTCAAGGAATATAGAATATCAGCTTGTGTTTTTTTTGTTTTTGACCTTATGGTGAGGCTCTATCTTCAGCAGCAGTGGAGGGATCATACTGACAGCTTCCTGTCGACTGATGTTTCCCTGGAAGGAGGAAGACAAGTACATCATCTGCTATTCTGCTTACTTCAACTCTCACTGGGGCTGCACAATATTACAGCACAACAAATAGAATAAAAGTGCAATTATGCATTTTTCATAGAAGGAACAATTTACTAGATGGCTTCCTTAAAGTGTTCGAAGGCTGTGCAGAATTTCTAGCCTACAAATCAAGTTGCATGCTGGACATTTCAAAGTTTGCAGGTATCAGGAAGTTAAAGTTTAGCCTTTTTAACACATTTTAATGTCACCTAGAAAGATACTCTTTTTTAACTGATTATGCATTATTGTCTCAAGAATGAAGCTAGCAGAATTTGGGGTTGAAACTGCCAGATGCTCTTGAAAAGCTTTAAACACAAACACATGCATTGTATTATTCCCTAATTCTACACAAAGACCCTCTTCTAGATGGCTAGACTCCTTAACACATCGGGTGCCAAACACGGTCTGAACCGTGTGTTTACATAGTGGCGGTTCCGAAGCTTCGGTGCCGAACACGGTCTGAACCGTGATTTCAGTCTTTTTGTTTTTTTCGTTTTTCTCCGCGCGGGCGGGGCTAGAGCAGCTCTGGGAGCACCCATTGTAATCCTGCGAAGGAAGTGCCAGATCGCTCACCGGAAACACTTTTTTTCCCCCCCATCCGGTTCCTGTCTATTTCCTACTTTGAAACGCCTATATCTCCGAATCTGTTTCCTGTGGGGAAAAACGGTCATGCGCGATGCGCGATCCACCCCCCGTTGTAACTCGGCAGGGTAATGTTTAATGGTTCCAGCCTGTAGCCAGGCTCATGGCAGAACATGAATCGATGCTTTTTTTTGCGTGGATTTGCTTGTAACGCACGTGGAAACAACAAACAGCAAAGCGCAGTCAATGGGAGAATGCTGGCACCCACGGTAAGTTGTTATGAAAAAACGCTGGCACCCGATGTGTTAAGAGCCAGGAGAGTCCATCTTTCAGTTTATCACTTGGCAAAACTCATTTGCACATACAATATTATGGTCATATCACCTCAAAAAAGATTTAAACTGAACTTTTATACATTTTAATGCCTCAAATAAATAAGACTATTCTTTAAGGACCCACTGAGCAGATTTTGAGTGTCAGCATTCACCTTTCTCAAATGTTTTGAGCATTTTGTTTATGACAGAGTGAATACCCCATGTTTGCAGTTAATTTGACAACAGCAATGTTTAGCCAAAATGTTGCAATATTTCTTCAATATCGTGCAACCCTAACTTCCACAAACATTGTCTATTGACAGTCATTTATACAGGGAAGATTTGCTACATGTGCATTTCCTCAGCAATGTTGTGCTCCACTGTCATTCAATTATAGACATTTAAACCTGGGTGATACCAACTACTACCAACACCAGTCTTCTACTTTTTCTCTATTCAGCAGTTCTACTGAAGTGGCTGGCGTTTTAACCACATGAACCCTATAGTGTACCTATTATGGGGCAAAATAGCAGATCTACAAGCTCACAACGCGTCGCATTATTACGTGTTGTGAGCTTCTAGATCAGCTATTTTTGGCGAAGAGATTTGACGTAGAGAGAAAAAAGGAGGTGGCATATTATAGACCCCTGTGGGACTCCAGGCAACAACGTACAGTATATAGGGTTATGGCCTTGCTCAAGTGCAACCCACCTCCATTAAGTAGGAGAGAGAGCTCCACATTCACCTAACATTTTTCCCAGCAGGGAATCAGTGACCCTCCACTTGCCAGGTAAGTACTCTTGTGTAACTCCTAACATAACATGTCTGGTAGTCTCATAAGCCAACCTATCTCCTCTGCAATCTTCCAATACCCAAGACACAAGTTTGTAATTCAACCAGTTAGAATTTGAGATGAATAATAACTAAATATTGGCCGGAGGTTTTCCATCATTGGGTTCTTTACACCAGTGATTTGCTAACCTTTTTAATTTCAAGGACCCCCAGACCTACAATTGGTCTACAATTTGATTACGGTCCATTACAGTACTCTAGTTATAGAGATAACAGTGAAACACAGCTCGTTCACTAGTTGTATTTACATGAACATGTAATAATGGTTCAAATGAACTATCAATCATTTAGCTCAGGAACCCCTAGTACCCCATCAAGGACCCCTGGGCCCTGGGTGGGATCCCTGGAGCCCATGTTAAGAACCACTGCTTAACGGATTTTAGAAATCACCTGACATCCACTTTATTGAACGGCGCTCACTTCCTGTAGGGTGATCTAGAGAGCTACGGAAAACACGTCTCTCTTGAGACACTACATCCTCATTTACACTTAGTTGCGTGCTGGTGTCGCACACCGAAGATTGCAGATCTACAAGCTCGCAATGTGTCACATCGTGCAAGAGGCTCACAGGTGACTCACCGACTCAGTCTCGCTGACCAGGTACTGGTGGAACTTCTCCAGCAGGGGAGACTTCCTGAGGATCTTCCGGCTCATGTTGGTGTGCCAGGCAAGCTCGTCTGGATACCTGCTCACAGGCGCGCGCGCGCACACACACAGCTTGTATTAGGTATTTAAACTCAGTCTGTTACTTCATCGCACGATAGCCAATCAACAAATTCACTGCGCTTTGCAACGCAATGTGTTGAGCATGTCAAAAAAAACATAATTGTGAAATAGACATCTATAATAACATAAGGATGCCAAGGGCTAAAGTGGTTAATGTGTATATAGTGTGGGCATTAATCTGACAGTATAATCGGACTAGATACCACCCTATACTTAGCTGACTGGTTTCCCAAGGGCTCTATACTAGGCCCCCCTCTTGCTTTTGCTCTACACACTAAATATCTTCACCCAAAAATGTTGATCTACAAGCTCACAGTTAGCTTGTAGATCTGACATGTTTGCCCAATGTTACCCCCAGAATAGGGATGCTATGGTTCAAGTGGTTAGACATTACCAGCTCAGAGGCTGTGGAGCTTCTATCTTCTGGCCGTCGATCTCAACTTCCTGGATCTCCTTAAAGTATTTCTCCTTCAGAGTGTGGAGGATTTCTTTGGCATGGCTGGAACAGAGCGGTAGAGAGTTGATGGTTATTATGAGCATTGCAGACTGGAACAAAGCGTCTGCTCTTATGGATTTGTCAATTAAATATAATATTCACAGTTACCCTACAGATGGCTGATCAAGGGAACCACTGATTTATTGGTCGATACTCGCCTTGTTGACTGCCATCAGTGTATCAGAAAATAAGATTACATTCACCGATGCCAGTGGCTGATCTGTCGTTTCATAAATCAGTATTGACAGAATATTTTCCCCCATATAATTTAGAGCAGTCAATACTTTTTTTACACCATTTTTTTCTCCAAATTTAGTCATTATGCCAAATTAATAACTTTCTCTCCACACATTCTGTGTTGTCACTGCTACTGCACCCTACAAGCAGTCCTGCCAGTAAGGAGTCACCACTGGGAGGATGTAGTGCCAGGTGCCACTCCAGCCCGTGGGAGTATGTGCAGCAACAAGGATCACCCTCCTCACCTGGTTTCGAATCGGTCATGTTGTTCATATTGTGTACTAAAAAATAAAAACGATATGGTACTGCTGTACTGCAAGTCTCTGTGTCAGGCACTATTTCCTGGTTTACGTCAAGGAAGCTTTTGAAAGGAAGAGACGTGCTGGACGCCGGGATGCACCATGACACTCATGGGTGGCAAACCTCCCACCGGAAGTTCGATGAAATACATTGCAGTTAATGGAGCCGGCTGGACCAGCTCATGAACAAACATTATTTCCGAACGATTGCGACCTTGGTCATATTATCGGTTCAGGAATATAAAAGAAGACATCACAGGTTGTTTTCTAATCACTTGCTTTTCGATGTCGCTGTTACAGTAAGCGGACATGGCAACAGCAACAATGGTTATCACCTCTTGTATCCAGTGATGCGGATGGTGGCTGGCAGAGGTTCCCTCATGGCCTCCATGAACTGTTCAAACTCTCCCTCGGGGATCAGACCCAGCTCCTTGTAGTAGCCCTCAAACAGCTTGTTCTCTTTGACGATGTCAGCATAGCCTGCACCCCAGCCCTGGATGGAACACACAACAAACCAAACCATGGAGGAGAATTATTTGGAATATAAACAGACTGATGATGATCCGTGATGGGGGTGATGAACTAGCTGTACTGTACTGTGAACACAGTAAAATCCTATGTTAATTTAATTCCAACAATTAAGAAATAGTTAGTGTACAAATGGAACCAAATGGATCCATACCTAAGAATGTAATGTGGCTGAGGAGTGATTGAATAAACTACAACTGCATAAAAGCTAAATGGATGGAGATGCTCTTTGAGGTGATGACAAACTGCACCGTTGATGTGCCACTGAAAATGTAGTGATGTAGCTTGTTTTATCAAGCTAGTCATACTTTAGCTACATTATTATTTAGGTGTAGTGTACAGTGGGGTTCTCAAGGGACCCTCAGGGTTCCCTGTTGGGGTTCTAAAGGGGACTTTTACAGGTCTGTAACTCAAGAGAGCATTTGTACACTCTCAGACTTAACTATGGGGGTCCTTCAAATTACAAAAGTTTGAGATAGCACTGAAGTAGTGAAGCTAGCTACCCACAAAGCTAAGCTAGTGTCTAGCCTTGATACAAAGAGTGTCATAATTATATTCCAATGACCGTCTCCGTCTGGATCCAAGGCTAAGCTAGTGTCCTTAATAACAGCGGTAGGTAGGTGTAACTCACAGCGTTGTCTCTGCTGTCTTTGCGACCAGGCTGGTTATGGTTCTTCTGTCTCTGCCTGCTTCTCTTCCCCATCTTGGTAGTGCAGACCACCGACCACTGCTGGAATCTAAGCAACGCAGATCGCACCGTGGTCGCTAAGAAAGTTGGTCTGGTCTGGAGAGAGTGACTGTGTGTGAAAATTTCTATAACGTCTTCTTCAGATTGTATATTTTCAATACAACGTGCTACATTTAATGCGCATCCAGTCTGCGCAAGCATGTGAGCCAGGACCCCTTTTTGGCAGCCCCCAAATCTGCCTGAAATAATTACAAAATGCAGTTCTCCATAATGGGCCGTTTATGTGTGTGTTTCTCTTACTTTCAGGAGACTATATTATAATCTATATTCATACACAGTTGAGGAGACATTAATTTATTGTTTTTTAGTTTTAGCATCAGGTGATGAGGTGATGTTGAGTAACATCGGGTGCAGATACGGTGACATGCGATTGGTTTAAAGGATCGATGACCCTCCTCCCAGAGCACCTGATTGGTTTATGTTGGCCTTGCAGGGGACTGATTGGGTAGCGTTGCCATGTCCTCTTATTATAAGCGACTTTGGGCTTGTTTGTCTGTAAAGTTGCTTGTAAATAATGGTTTGATTTAATACTTTATTAACAGTTAGCAAAATAGTACAGTGGTACAATTATACAATGATGCTAAAAGGATAAAAAGTCCTAAGGACTTGTTTCCATTGTGGTAGTTACGGATTGCGTTGTTCTTGTTTTTAGTGTTTGCTTATTTGGGCTTGCTTCCTAAATGTTGTTTAAACCAGTGTCTCTCAAACATTTTCATGTCAAGGAGCCAAGAACCCCCAAATTAATGTCCAGTCCACATTATCTATAGGCCACACATGGGCAACATACGGCCTGGTCCCCGGACCCGGCCCTTTGACCATCTCAATCCAGCCCGTCAAGTCATAAAAAAATAATAAATTACATTTTAAAAGGCTGCCATATGTTCATAATTTTGAGACAAATTAATTTGAGTACATACCTGCATTCCTCTATCCATATGTACTCAAATGTCTTATGTTTATAATGTAACAGTGAAACAGTCTGCCTTGAGTCCATATTATATTATAACAATGCAATATCAGTGATCTATGGAGTGGTGCATATCAGATAACATTTAGACATTTATAGGCTCATTTAAAAGTTGATACAGCATTGATGTGGATTGTTTTTTACAAGTAATCTTTTCATTGTAACCTCGTACAGAGAGTACACCAGAGTATACAGTACAGCACAGCTGTCAAAAAAGAAAGACAAGAAGATCAACATTTTGTAACAGAAGATTCTTGGACCTATTCTAAATGAGTCTATAAATTCATGCAGTTTTAACATAATTCAGCACTATGTGTTTCAAGTTTCATTTTTCAATTGTAAAATGTGTGGCTCTTCACTCACTTTAGTCAGTATGGCCCCCTCTGGAAATAAATACTGCCCATCCGACATTCCCGGCCTATATAACTCTATCTATCCACACCAATGCAACTAGCCGCAACTTGTAACCAGTTGCAAGAAAATATTGTTTTGAAAATAGCCAGGTTTAAAGGGCTCCTGTGACCGGGCTTGTTTTCATAGACTAAGACTGGTTGCGTATTTCTCTCGCAAGATATGGCAACATTTATTGTTACATACACACTGAACTAGGAGGAGCGGCAGTTTCACGTGCTGTTACACTGACATCATTCATTCTTCACATACTGTCACATAGTACCAGTATTCTCCAGTTTGCAGATTTTTGTTAGTATTTCTATTTCTGCATTTGTATTTGTTTTTATTTATCTTTTTGACTTATAATTCTGGTCTCCAGCTGAGAGATGGACGCGCTCCTCTCTATGTTGTTCTCCTCTGATGAAGAGGAGTTGCATGTCCTGGACTGCATGGCTTACTTGATGATGTTCATGGCAGTGTGCACGTTCTTCACCCTGCTGTTCGAGAACGTCCCTTATGGCCGATATACCACCAGCAAGTATGGCTTTCCAGTCAATGTCAAGTTCGCCTGGTTCGTCCAGGAGCTGCCTGCCTTCTCGGTGCCCCTGTGTCTGCTCCTGTGGACGTCTCCCGCAAAAACCTCACAGATGCCCAACCAGATATTGATAGCCATGTATTTGTGCCACTACATTCATAGGTAGGTGATTGATTTTACACATTTCATATAATGTCACCCTTATTGAAGGATGAGCGACTATTCCATTGTGATTGAAATGTCACTATGAACCTACCATTAAAAAGCAAGTCTCTTGCACACCTACAAAGGTGTTCAAAGTGCATTTGAAGATAGTGTGCTGGAGTTTTTGCTTTCACTAACCTACCAAAAAAATGTTATTAGGCTTACAACATGATATCCATGATATTGTTATTCAAAAGGTTGTCAGCCATGATAACTGATGTATTCTGTGCTGATGTATTCCTATTCTATTAAATTATATGAAATATAGGCTCATTATTGTATTTCATTTGTTATTTATCTTTTGATTTATTTTATTTTATTTATTTTATTTGCACAACAGTATATTATGTTTGATTGCTTGAATACTTTATTTAGAAGTTTGCAGATAGAAAAGCACATGAAAGTACAGTTTAAATACTAGGTCAACTAAATAGGATTAAATAGCCCATGAAAGCCTAATGACATATACGTATGCATAGTATACTACTTCTTTCCTAGGAAAGATGACAGATAGTTAAGGTAAGAAATCCCAGGAGGGCTTATAAGAGAACCTCACCGCTTAATTATATAACATTTTAATTTATTACTAAATGTACTACTACTAAACAAAAAAACAAGATGGTTTGTGTTTGTGTCTTGACTCTTATTCTAACCTGATTTCTTGCTTACTGCTGCTGCTGCTGATACTGCTATGACACCAGAATTTCCCTCTGGGGGGATCGATAAAGGTTTATCTTATCTCATTGTATCTTCTCTTACCCCAGGTCCCTCATCTATCCATTTTTAATCAGAGGAGGTAAAGCGACACCCGTTGTATCCTTCGCCCTGGCCTTCGTGTTCTGCGTCTACAATGGCTACATGCAGGTCAGATACCTGAGCCACTATGCTACGTACCCGGCAGACTGGATTACACACCCCTGCTTCATTGGAGGTCAGTGGTGGAAAAAGTACTTTTACTTGATAATAATAAAAATCTACAAAGTAACTAGTTACTAAAGTTTTCAAATAATTGTTGTGGAGTAAAAGTACAATATTTGCCTTTGAGATGTAATGGAGTAGGAAAGGTTTTCAAAATTGGAAATACTCCAGTAAAGTAAAAATAACATTGTACTTAAGTACAGTACTTGAGCAAATGTACTGTGGTGTAATGTTACTACACCACTGTTGGAGGTAAGTGACACCTGTCACCTGTGGTGTTGTCCTCTCCTCTTTCTGAGACAGTGCCCTTCGATGAAGCGCAGCAATGGAAATACCGATGAATACGGTGAAAAAAGTAGTAGGGCCCGATCAATATGCCGGTTCGGCCGATATATCGGCCAATATAAGACTTTTTTGACAACATCGGTATTGGCAATTATGCAGCCGATGTATCCTGATTTTTAGCGTTGCACTGCATTATGAGCTTGTGGATCGGCTATTTTGGAAAATGTTGCAATAGGGTTTCAGTGGTTAAATAAAATTAAGTTCAGTTTATGTGTGTATTTACTTGTTTGCTTGTTCATTGTGTAATTAAAGTTAAATGTTCTTATCATATATTGAAGTTGAATATATAAACGTTTTTAGTTATGTTTTTTTTCTTCTTCTATTTCTTTGTGTGCTTATAAGTTAAATGTTCTCAAATAGGGGTGCAGTACGTTAGTCCGACAGCGCATTCCTCCGACAGCGCAGCGCTCCGACGTTTCCAATACTAAACCCGAACCAAACCCGCACCCTAACCCTAACTGCACGCGGATGCCACATAGTCGGAGAAAAGGTCTGTCGGATTAACGCATGCCTCCCCTCAAATAGACATGCAGACACGGTATCAGACCCTTACAATCCAGCATTGGTCGGGCTCTAAAAAGTAGCGTTGCTTTAAAACATAAAATGACGACACCTCACTGGCCTTTCCTTCAGGTCAGTAAAGTGCTCTAATAATCAACTTTTTGTTGCTTGGTTTCCAGGATGTGGACTGTGGCTGTTTGGTTGGCTGGTGAACGTCTATTCTGACCACATCCTGAGGAACCTGAGGAAGCCTGGGGAGACCGGTTATAAGGTTCCCAGAGGTAAGCCTTATACATTTATACAACATTTCCAAACATTTTCCAAACATTTTCCAAACATTTTCCAAACATCTTCCATAAAGTGAAAATAGCAGATCTACGGCTATATTTACTATATTTGAAATAGAGCTTAAATGGTTAATTCATCATTTCTTTTTATAAGTTTGGGTCCCACGAGTTCCTTCCTAGAAATTTAAGTGGAGTCAAAAGTACAATATTTCTATTTGAAATGTAGCGGAATGAGGGTCATGTGCTTGCAAAAAAAAAAGGTTAAAAAAAAGTACAGTACTCAAGTAAATGTATTTAGTTACTGTCCACCACAGGAGGTAAGACAGCCAGCCTGTTAAATGCAAACGTCAGCATGGAAGGTTTCTTTTACCACAGTGGAGATCTCTGAAGCCTAATTTATGCTTCATCACGTGGCGCTGTCGCTCGCCAAAAATAACTGATTTCCAAGCTACAGTAACTGTGTGATGCATTGCATTGGCTGTATGTAGCCTTTCAGTGCTTCTGAAGGAATTTCAGTTAATTATCTGAATGGCTTATGCCTATTGGAGATATCGTTCAGATATCTGATCCAATGTAGTTGTTATTTAGTCACAAGCTCTTGTTAATCCTTTTTTGTTTTTTATTAATATTTATAAAACCCACAGCCACACTTAACCACGTTCAACATTGTGTCCCTATTTTGGGCATATCATAGGTAAATTCTTACTATTTCAAAAATTGAGAAAATGATCTACAAGCTCACAATGCATCGTGACACGTTGTTGAGACGTTAGATCAGCTATTGTCATTGCTTTTGCGTGACGCGGTTATACGAAGAAATATAAAATAGGGCATTCTGAAGAAAAATAAATCAAAAAACATAAAATGATATGGAGATATTGCCCAACAATGATGTGAAAATGGACATTTGGAACTACAGGTGGAACTACAAGAAAGGCCACGTGGTCATCAAAATCAGTGGGGTCTCAACCTGTGGGAATATGAATACTGTACATTCAGTGAGTTTCATGGCAATAATCCACCCATTAGATTTTGGGGCAGGGTTTGCGCCCCTGGGTGCTTTTTTTACTCACTCTGCAACTAATATCACATGTTAGTGTAGAAGGAACATGCTTAGAATTGCTCATTCTTACCATGCCAAACCTGATTAGGCAGTCAGAAATGTCTACATAAAGACAACATAACCCATGAATGCACACTTGTTGCGTAATGTCCATTATTGAATTATCGGTCCATTGCCTGGACTTCTCTTGTTTCCAATTTGTTGTTTCACAAGATCTGGGCCTGGCTGAGCTCCACACCCCAGGTCTCAGTTTTCCAATTCAAATGGGAAATCGTTGGGTTGACAACCGACCTGTACATGCAGTCAAATTAGATCAATGATCTAACCACAGTCTCATGTAATTACGTTATAATACAGGATCACCGGTTGGTCTACCCACTGTGGATACATACACGAGTGAATGATAAAAAACGATCTGACTGTGTTGACTCTGATATGTGAAAGGATTTGGCTGGTGTGAAAGTGACTCACATCACCATGTGCACGCGTGTTGGCAGGCATGGATGAGTAAATGACTGTAATGTAATGTAATGTAGACCAGTTACAATTATTACATAATCCCCTGATCACAATTATTTGAGCTAATTGCAATTATTTTTGCATGAATGTTAGAATCGGTCTAAAAACTGCTGGATGAAATTAAGAGCAATGTCATATTTATATCATTATTTCCATGTTGTCCACAGTCTTTTAATATCTTTGAACCTTTGAACCCTATTTTGAGAATTTTGGAGGCATCCATTTAGGGCACATCATGTGTAGATCAGCAATTTTCTTTTACTATTTTTGAAAAAATGTTGAAAGTAAAATAATATTATACGGCCCGGGCTTTGTATATTTAATGGTAGGGTAAGTGATATTCTTTGGTAAAAAAATGTTTTTTGTTAAAAGGTTAAAGTATTATATTCTGATAGTCATTGCTACAGGGGTCTCTCCAGCTCTTTAGTAAACAGAATATAAATCATTTTCAGGTAGGTGACAGCATTTAAGCCAATCAGGAGAGAGCACTGAAAATGCATTTTCTGTTTAATAAAGAGCTGGAGAGACATGGGAGACTCCTTTTACTTAGCAAACACTCTATAGCAATGAGTACTATCAGAATATAGAGCTATTTAACACTTATTTTAACCAAAGTAAATCACTTACCCTACCTTTAAGTTATTTGTCATGTCTGCCCTGTGCCCCTATATTCATCGATGGTGTTGCAGTGGAGAGGGACAGTGACTTCAAGTTCCTTGATGCACACATCTCCGAGAAAATCAAATGGGACACACAGACCACCCACATGGTAAAAAAGGATCAGCAACTCCTGCCCTGTCTCCCTCACCTCCCTCGCCTCCCTCACCCGAAGAAATTCAGCGCCTGGTATGGGAACTGCGCCGCTGTCAAACGGAAAGCCCTACAGAGGGTGGTGTGGAGGGCCCAGCACATTGTCGGAGTTAAGCCTCTTTCCCTCCATGGAATATACGAAAAGCGGTGTGTAGCCGAAGCTGAGCGACTCATCAAGGACACTCCCCACCCTGGCTACAAGCTGCTCACACGTCCAGGCAAGCGCTACCTATGTATCCAAAGTCATACCACCAGATTTCTGAACAGTTTCCACCTGGCTACCATCAGACTGTTGAACAAGCACTGACCCCGCCTGTTGCCAGGCTGTCCTGACGACACCGGCTACCACACAGAATAACTTTTTCTGTGCATATACTGTAAGACTGCAGGGGTTCTCCGCTGCTGCTACACTGGCACTGCCACGTATGTAGACACTGACATGTCTGATATCTGCTGCTAAATAATGTCTCACCTGCATGTGAGACTATACTGTACGCACAAGGGACTATGTTTCTATATCCGCTGCTATTTTTGAGTGGTGCCAACCACTCCTACATTTGACTTTGTCCGTGTGTCCGTATGTCCGTCCGTCCGTCCGGACACTGTTGCTGATTGCAACACAAGGATGCAACCAGTTACACTTTCAAAGGCACCACTCTCTTCACACTGGGTGTGATTTTTATTACTATTGTTGTTGTTGTTTTTTACCTTGCTCCTTATGTATATATGTTACTCTACTAATTTTTAGGAATTTGTGACATATCTGGCCTGTTGTCCCTGTTTCTTTATATCTCTCTATTCTTTTTCACTTTCTTGATAAATGCAATTATGGGAGCTTGTACAACAAAGAATTTCACCCACTTTTTTACACCTGTAAACCTGTGACACTATAACATTTTTGACTGCTTCATTCATTGAATACTTTATTAACCTGTTTGTTAACTGTACGGCAATAGTAAGCCTTGCCGAGCCATGAGGCCCATAGGACAGGAGCCTATCCCCTGTTTCTGTAGCGTGAGGCAGCTTGATGTCCAAGTACACCCCCTGGACATGACGCTAGCATGTCGCAGGGACTTACCCCCAATCCAACCCTTAATTCTGAATGACAAGCAGGGAGGCATTGGGTCCCATTTTTAGAGTCTTGGTATGACCCGGTTGGGGATCCAATCCGACCTCCCAATCTCAGGGCGGACATTCCAACCTCAAGGCCACTGAGCTGGCAGTAGGCAACGGTCAAAAAAGCTACGCTAAAAGCATAACACAAAAAGCCCAGGAGGGCTTGTTTCCATTATGGTCCATTGTACTCAATTCATCAACAAGACATACAATACATTCAATACATTACATATCAGTATCAACACTAATAGCAGCAAAATATATATTTACAGAAAAAATAGGGGTTGGGGCAAAGCAAAGCAAAGCAAAGTTTGTTGTTTACCCAGGGTGTCGGACTAAGCACGAAGCTTGTTTCCAGCCGGACCCTGCATGGAAGCCTTGCTCAAGGGCTATTCAGCGGTGATTCATGATTGATGTGATGAATTGGGGAATCGAACTAGGGACCTTCCGGTATCAAGGCCGCCCCTCTAACCACTAGGCCACCACTGCCACTAGGGCGGGGGGCAGAAGGTGCCACTCCCATGGGGCTCCTTCCGTGGAGCTCGCTGAGGGAGTTTGTTGTTTCACTCTCAAACAAGTGCTGGTAGGGGATAGAATTCCAATTATATCAGTCATGATTTAGGTCAGTTTTTAAGTGTGGATAGGGAATCGAGATGTTTAAGTAAGTAAGTCGTTTGACGTTCGGCGAGGCTTATTGTCAGTATCGGCCAGAGCGCAACCTGAGTGCAGGAGTCTATCTTTTTCGCAACGCGCTAGACCGCTGGGAGATGGATTTCTGAGGTAGAGCGCAACACCTACCATCAGCAGATACTTACCGCATGTCTTGCTACACCCAAGCCCTAATACTCATACGCTGAGTTGGCGGTGTCCGGGATTGAACCCTTGCCTTGACCTTGTGGTCAGAAGGCGAGTGCTCTACCGACTGAGCTACCCGGACACCGAGATGTTTAATGGCTGTTGGTAGGGCATCAAGTCAAGAATCTGCACCCAGTTTAACCTCAAGACTGTGAGCCATTCCTTTGAAGTGAGTTGCTTTGTTGGTATGGCATTCCACATTTTGGTGTCAGTATAGTAGAATGCATTTTTCCCCATGTTTGTGTCGAATTTAGGGGGAACAAGATCAGAGGAGTTGAAGTTGTTGTACATTTTTTGTTTTCAAAGCCTAAAAGGCACACAGAAATGTAATTTCTATTTATTTGTTCCAATGTGGACAATGCCAAAAACACAATTAAAACATTATTTGCAATTAATTGTATGACAATTAATCGTCAACTAAAATGTCATGATTGTGACAACCCTGAGTGAATAAGAGAGCAAGAGAGAAAAAGGAAGAAGATTATTCCCAAGACAATGCAGTTGATGCTAATCATGTCAGACAGCAGCCTGAGCATATGTCAGACTCAGGACACGTCTTTGCCTTTTCAGAGGACAAACTTGTCAGTAGGGCCCAACTGATGCCAGATTTTTGGCCCCGATCCTGGTGTTTTGACCAATATTTTGTATAAGTGCAAAATTTTGAAATCAATTTGAAAAACGTGGGTTTGATTGAAGATTCTATTTGAGAATATTCAATTTAGAAGCAAACAAATAAATACAATTAAACAACTTTCATAGATAAGACAAGTTTGTACAGCTTATTAAACTTCACTAACTTTAATTTACAATACAAGCAAACAAGAAAACCACCATTTAACAAATGTAAGATCAATGAAAGGTTCTCAGAAAGAGTTGCTCAGACTGTCACTATGACATTAGCAACTTGAGCCTCCAGTGAACTTGTAATGAGCCTGTTGATACTGTCTGCCTCGAGGCCTTGTGGAAATAGCAGGCCAGGCTGTGGAGGAAGCTTTTAGCTGAGTTTACTCCAAATGAACTTCCAGGCATGTCTGGAATCTTCTCAGCCAAGAATCTGACATTTTCACAGAGGCTAGGGCGCTACTGTGCACATGGCCTGTTGTCAAAACGGGAATGTTCACCAACCATCTATGGTCAGTGTGAGAGGAAGCTACCGTAGACGTGTTTATGCATTTTAACGCTGTCTTTCACCACTTGCACTTTGTCGACAGCTGGATTGGGGTCTACTGATTGGCTGTTTACAGATTTATTGGCCTTATAGATTAATTCCACTTGATGAAAGTCCGCCATTTATTCCCTTACACAATGAAATGTCGAGATAATTCTTTCCTGACGTAACAGAAATGATTGGCATACCTGATCTAATCTCTGTGCATTCCACCTGTAGGCGGTGTGTTTGAGTATGTGTCTGGAGCCAACTTCTTTGGAGAGATAACAGAGTGGGCGGGCTTTGCTCTGGCTGGCTACTCTGTCCACAGTGCAGCCTTCTCCATCTTCACCACTGTGGTTCTGTCCAGTAGAGCTGTGGCCCATCACAAGTAAGAATAACAACAATGACATGCACACACAGGGTTCAATTTGGTGGGGTGGGGGGGGATCCATGCCTCTGCTTTTGATACCCCTATTTCCTTTTGGGCAATGTAGACTGTCTGATATGTTTCATATTTATGTTTGATAATATCACAATTTTGCAATTTAATCACTTAAACCCTAGTCTTAGTTGACCGTGGTCTCCAAGGGCTCTATACTTGGTTTGCTCGCTTGTCGTGAGATTGTACATCTGCCATTTTTGACGAATGTTCGCCCCAGATTTTATATATATATATATATATATATATATATATATATATATATATATATATATATATATGTTTCTCTATTTCTCTCTGTCTCTCTTCATCTGTCTCTCTTTACCTCTCTCTGTCTAGGTGGTACCTTGCAAAGTTTGAGGACTACCCAAAATCGAGGAAAGCTTTGATACCATTTCTCTTCTGAAGAACCACAACATGTCCTGGCAGCTAGAAAAGTTTCTGCGTTTGGCAGTAAAGGCTTTGTTGACATGAACTGGATGTTAGAACAAACCTCTTCTAATACAGAAGCACTTTTATGTATCTGCATCAGATTGCAAAACAGGCCTAATAAGTAATATGAAAAGATTTCATCTGAACTGTGAGCAAGCAACTGTTGAATGCTATCAAAAGGAGATTTGTATTGTGTCTTTTACTTTGAAAATTCTTTTCACACTGGACCAAGTAACCTCCGTATCCTCAGAATGAATGTCACTGTTCGCAGGGACAGCCTTTTGTGCTCCGGCAGACAGGGGGAAATATGATAACGGCCACCCACCCGTAATACTTCGCTTTTATATGGTGCTGCACCGGCAATAAAGGGTTCCCAGCATTTTAACAGGCTCTGGTGATTTGCATATTCTCTAGAGAGGAATATGTGACTTGAATACAGAACAGTCCGGTGAGGTTTCCATCAGTCCTCTGGATTCATCCCATTCTGACAGCTGCGGCAGTTTTCATCCTCTACGGCACGGAGCCTTCAACCATTTTAAAGTCCATATACTGTACATGGAATGAATAACAGAGGTTCTACCTACCTAGACATCTAGTACTGAGGGAGGGAGGAGCAGAGAGAGAGAGAGAGAGAGAGAGAGAGAGAGAGAGAGAGAGAGAGAGAGAGAGAGAGAGAGAGAGAGAGAGAGAGAGAGAGAGAGAGAGAGAGAGAGAGAGAGAGAGAGAGAGAGAGAGAGAGAGAGAGAGAGAGAGAGAGAGAGAGAGAGAGAAGGACAGGAGACACACTGTAAGAGATCAGAGAATTATTGCTGTGTGCAGGGACAGCAGAAAAGGGAAATCAAATGGAGATCAAGCATTGGCTCTCAATAACTCATCCATGCCTGAAATGAGCTGTGTGTGTGTGTGTGTGTGTGTGTGTGTGTGTGTGTGTGTGTGTGTGTGTGTGTGTGTGTGTGTGTGTGTGTGTGTGTGTGTGTGTGTTATATCTGTCCGTTTTTTTAGGAAGAAATGTGGGCTAATCAGTGGAGAGAGCTACTGTACAGTGTGCAGGGTGAAGAGAAAGGGTGATATGAGAAAGATAAATAGGGGAGAGTGTGGGGTTAAATTCAGAAAGTGTGTCAGGGGGTGATATTAAAATGAATAAAGCCATGGTTTGTTAATAATTCGATGTGGGTAGGGAGTATGGCTGACAAAGGGCAAGACAGGGATTGCATGCTAGATGCACAAAATGAACCTGGGAATATTCATCCTTTCATTTCTTCCTCCCTATGGGGGATATTTCCCAATGATTTCCCAACCTTAAGTCATGTCAGCATATCTCGAAGACTAAACTTGAACTTGGACAAATGTTAGTTTTTAAATGGAATATTTAGGCGGGTGATAAATAATTAATCTTCCCTTCAGTTTTACACATGGTGTTGTGAATAAATTATAGGATTGCCATTTGTGCGTAATGTATGCATGCATGTGAAGTGTACGAGAGAGACACAGAGATGGTCACATTCTGCATGTTGGATACATTCTCTCTTTCTTTATGGACACTCTTGGTAATAGCATCACTATATTACACAGCTAGTATTTACTACAGCTGGCATGGCCTCTACAATTTATAATGCCATTCACCTCCATGCCAGCGACGATGGATTTCCTTTTTGGGACGCTGACTGGTTGATGTCCGAAGGTCCCATGGACAATATGCTCAGTGTACGTGAACTTGCTGTTGATATTGCACCGTAACTGCTATCTCACACTAATGTGGGTTAAACATGTTGCAACAAATTCAGCCTCATTACCATTCAGGCCACACTCAATCTCAGCCAACTCCTCCCATTCCTAAATATGATCTGCTGCTGTTTGGTCTGCCCTTCGAGCACGACTTCCTCCATGTCAGTATGGAATATCTCTCTATCTTTCTGTCTCTGTTTCCTCTCTCTTGCTGTTGATGTTGTTAGAGACATCATTCAGCAACAGTCCAGTAATAATCCCCACAAACACTGACAAAAAGACAACGACCCTGGGAGCTACACACACTGCTTTTGATTCAAGAAAGGACCTGAGATTTATAATCTCATCTTTTGCACCATGGACACGGTCATGTTATTCAATCAGTGAACCTAGCTAAAGCAGGGCCACTCGCAAGCTCTTGTTTCAAACAGTAGGATGTACAGTGTAAAGAAAGAGATGGAGCCTTCATTTCCACAGGCGAGACAGTGACAGTGAGAGGGAACGGTGTGTACGCATGTGCGTGTGTAGAGTGAGAACGCTATCCTAGCTGACACGGTTGCTCTGGGGAGGGTTTTCCTCGACGCCGTCACATGCTGCACGCGAGATAGTGGTGGGGGGTGGAGCAGTGGATATTATGCAAGGGGTTCTCTCTGTCTGTCTGTCCTTCTTTCTACTTTATCACAGAAGGTGCTGTTGGCTGGGCTAGTATAGTGCAGCTCCAGCCTGCCACCGGTTCCATCACAGCACTAATGGGCTGGAAGATGGCAGTTACCAGGGTTGATTGCATACACTGTCTGGAATGATCAACGCCTCCTGCTGTGTGTTACAAAACTGACACTCACGTGACTGCCTGAATCATATAAGTGCAGCGTACAATATGGAATAAACTAAAAAGACAGGACCCAGTACACTAGTGGTTCTCAACGTGGGGTCCGGGGACCCCCAGAGGTCCATTAGGGGGTTCCAGGGGGTCCCCAGCTAAATGAGTGATAGTTAACCTTCACCATTATTATTACATGTGCTGTACCAGTAAATAAGAGACAATAATAAAGAAAGGCTATTTTGATCAGCATCACTGTTATCTCTATAAGTACAGTACATAGATAGACTGTACAGGATTCAAATGACAGACCATATTTGACGATGTCCAACAATAGAAATAAAAATACATTCTTAGATTTGGGTCCAAGAGATGAAAATGTTATCAAATTGGGGGTCCTTGACGATAAAGGGGTTGAGACATGGTTTCACTATCATTGCTGCACATCTGCTATGCTGTTGAATGCATGCAGAGGGGCAATCTGGGAACCCATTTGCAAAAAAGAAAAGAGAAGAGACAAAACACTAGACCCCCCCCCCCCTGCAGCGTGGGACTGAGGTGCCTAATTTCTGTTTAATACTACCACTTGCCATTTTCATGTTTTTGGTATTAAAAAAAGAAAACAAATAAAATAAAATAAATTATGTTTGCCATGGGCTGCACGAATCTAATTTAACACGTTTTTTCACCTCGTGTTTATAGGGTTGTCCAAATAAATATTTGTAAAATGAAGTCCAAATATTGATATTGTGCAGTGAATGAATTGGCCAGCTGAGAGAGCTAGAGGGACTGTGGGCTGAGGAGAGGAGTGGGCGGTGGACGGGGGTGTGTTCACACGACCATCGTTTTAAAAATCCCACTCTCTCTACACATGCGCATCGATTTGAAGAGAATACGCCATATTGAATTCCCGTAGGGAAATCTGCTAGCATTTTTTCAGCTAGCAGCAGCAGCAGCGGCGTCAAGGGCCACTTTATCAATGTGGTCCGGGTCGGTTTAATGTTTTAACACTTTTTTTGTGTCGTAACGCGGGGTTGACTAGCAGCAGGGGTCGTATCCCCCGGTCCTTTGAAGTCGCGCGGGGTTTTGTAACGTTGTAACCGGGTCGGTGGTTTAGTTACCAAGACGAGGAGGGGAAAAAAAGAAGTTGAATGGATCCGAGGGTCGCTTGGATTCAGCCCGAACAGAAAGGACCTGCGAACGCCTTGTGGATGCACGTCTGGGAGACGTCTCAGGGAGGACGGGCACATCAGCACCACCGCAATAATCAATGTCTCAGTTATCCCGCACCGTTGGACGTTTTTAAACATGTCGCGGCGTCAGGCGACAGCAGCAGCGGCAACCGGAACGTTGCGTGTGTGAACGGCAGCAGCGGCAGCAGCCATCACAGCATCATGAACGGCAACGTTAACCACGGCACCGCCGCGATCATGCTGCCCACCGCCGCCGCCAGCGGCCCCGGGAACTCTCTGACCCCACCGAACAGCACGGGCACGGCGGCCGTGCCCGTGCTGTTCGGCGGCGTCAGAGAGGCACCGCCGGCCGCCGATCATCCCACCGCCGGCGAGGGGGATCAAGGAGGCAGAATGCCCCCGAAGAGCGGTTCCACCTCCTCCTCCTCCTCCTCTTCATCCCAGGAATCCACCGGAACGGACAGTCCATCCCCGAGCTGCTTCTCGTTATTATTAGAAAGGACTATTGGCGGCGGTGGACAGCATGCATTCACGGGGAATAATATGAATCAGAACGGAGGGGGAGGAGGTGCCAACAATGTCTTTAACTTCAATGACAGCATCATGCACAATAATGTCAACCATTATCTCCAGCAGCAGCAGCAGCAGCAAGAGGGGCATCACCTTCTTCACCATCATCATCACCACCCGCCGTTCACTTACACACCACAGCAGCAGCAGCAGATCTGTGGGATTAAGCGTCACCAGGTTCACCCTCCTAGTCCCACGTCCGGACCCGTCATAAACCATCACAACCACGGCCACCACCACCATCACAACCACCACCACCACCACCTGCATCACCTACATCACCCGGGCCGGAGGAAAAGTGGCGACAACAAGGCGAGCACGTATGGCATGAACTACCTGCTCAACGCGAACTGCACTACTAATGACAACTACAACGACCAGACCACCCGATGGACCCCCTGGAAGACCAGGACCTACAACCCCGGTGTCCTCGGGTGAGAAGATCAGTCTGGAAATGTTCAGTGTTGATTTATTTTTATTTTATTGTATTTTATTTAGTAGATACATTGGCAGTGGTGTTAAAGTAACTAAGTACATTTACTCAAGTACTGTACTCAAAAAAGAAGGTATTTTTACTTAGTATTTCCAATTGTCAGTACTTTTACATCTACTCCACTACATCTCCTAGGCAAATATTGTACTTTTTACTCCACTACAATTATTTGAACACTTTAATTACTTTAGATTTCGATTATTATTACAAAATATACATAACCACTTCAGGCCATTTGAAAATCTACATCTACAAGATCTACATTGAGATCTGCTATTTTCAAATGATTTTTTATACATCTGAAAACTTGTGAAATAGGACATTCTGCATAATGAGTACTCTGTACTATTGGTACATTTTGATACCAATACTTTTGTACTTTTACTCAAGTAAGTTTACTCAAGAATACTTTTACTTATAACAGAGTATTTCCTACATTGCAGTATCGATACTTTTACTTAAGTATAACATGTGAGTACTTTTTGAAATCAGAATGTTGAGAAGAAGCTTTATAAGAGCAAGTGTGTGGCAAGACAGAAAGATCATTAAGTGGGGAAAGTGTCGACCTGAGTGGCATCGATACGTTTTGCATTTAGAAATACCCTATTTTTTATGTCCTCAAAGTTATTTATGTCAGAAACTATTCATTTCTGTCCAGCGAGTTGAGTACAAGCAGCACACGAGTGAAGCTTAATTTGCTGTCGCCTGCTGAAAAATAGTTGATCTACAAGCTAACAAGGCAGCTTGTAGATCTATTTTGTTTGGCAAGCGACTGGCTACTCTAGTAGCTAACCCCAAATACCCTGTTTGAGCTTAGCAACTGGCTTGGTAAGCTAATACAGCTAACTGATTTCTCCATTCAGCCGGTACTGTCTGTGCTTTAGGTTAGGAGGCTAACATGAGCACAAAGCTAATGTCCCCCTTCAGATATACTATAATGTTCAGAACTAGTAGGACAGTGCATTGTGGCCCCTCACATTCAGAACCAGTGCAGAACAGTTTGATTGGGGCCCTCTCCCTCACACCAGACTCATATCTAGGGACATTTGAGAACATGTTGGAGGCCCTTGCTGTAAAGTGAAAAGTTAAACATGCTTTATTTTTTTATTACACCAGAAGTGTAGTTTAATGACAAGATAATTGACCAGAACTTGTAAGTTGAAAACATATTTGCAACAACATTTGATTTTATTATTTTTTTGTCCCATTTGTCTGATTTAGGGGACATTTTTGCCCGGCCCTTTGCCATTGTTTAATGATGAGGCTGATGAGTTTGTCAGAGGGTTGGGGTCATGAAACGGTTAACTTGTGGGAACAGAACAGTTCATACAGTTCTTGGTATAATATTGAGAGAGACAATCATGTGAGTCATTCAGTACAGCTGAAATGATCGACCAGGTTGTCAGACTTGTAAGGTTACATTTGAGAATATAGGCATAACTCATTTTATGTTATGCTTAATTGACCTTAGCTCCAAAGCTGAATCTTATGAACAACAAATATCACTTGCTCTAAAAAGAGCATTGATTTCAAACATGATGCAGTTCCACCCAAAAAGCTCTATATTGTCATGGTTCTGTAAATAATGTGAAATGTGTCCCAGGCCATGTTTTATGGTTCATTTACTACATGTAGCTCATAACTGTCATAAACAGGAGTGTGGGGCACACTCTTCCATCTGTGAATGTTACTACCAAAGTAACTTGGCCTTTGATAATTGCATAGTATGCATACAAGTGATTTTTAGCTGATTGGTTAGTGGTTAGTTTGCCTTACTGTATACCTTTTTTAATTTAACCAATGTATACGGTTATTCATTGGAGCTGTCATACTCTGTCTACTCTTTAACATGTTAATAGCTCTAGTTATCAAGTTTTGACAAAGACACTCACAAAAAGGAGAGAGAGGAAGTTCCAATGTGTTGCATGAACTTGTGATGTTTGTAATGGAGGTTTACACCCACCTGGGATTTCTTTCAGTGAAAGAATTTGGTGCTTGTCAGGAAAGCAGTGAATCTTTGTGAAACTGAAGGGATTTTGCTTAACCTCCTTCCCAGATCTTCATAATAGTTCAAACTGGCTTATTATGCCATCTCATACAAAAGGGTGTATTTCATCTCAACTAGGCCAATGCTTGTTAAGTAGTAAGTTAAGTAGTTTTCTATTCCTATTTCTAGCCTGTGAATGTAATGTGGAGCTATCTAATCTTTTGCCACATGAGGGTGCCCTTGCAACCGGGTTGCTTTGAAAAACCCTACAATATTCAATTATGATGCACTTTGTATTAGGAAAATAATAACTGAATAGTTGTGTGTGGTACATTGGCCTCATTGTAATGACTGCATGTCGTCCAGGGCAATTAGGAATTAATGAATTAATTAATTTATGAATTGGTAATTGATGGTGGCAGGCAGTCTCCCTGCTCATGGGACACATTCCCAGATAAATGAATGGCCAGGGGGCTGAACAGAGATCCACTGTTCTTAGGCATCTGACTGGTCATAAATGTTTACATCATCCCATGCCCCTCTGCTGCCACACACGCAAAGACATGCCAACGATGAAAAATAAGTGGCGCTCAGGACCACTGTTGTTGCTCAGGACGATTGGATTAGAATCCCTATTTTCTTTTTCTGCTCAAACCGTAGTTTGAATTCTGTATAAAGGTTGATCTCCTCACAAGAATAGAAACATGAGGAAAACCAAGGAAAGTAAGGACGAACCCATTTTTCAAGGGCAATTTTAGGGTTAGCTTTAGAATTGGGTTGAGGCCTGGATAAGGGTTACGTTTAGACTTTGGAGAGGGGTAAGCTTAGGAGCTAGGAAATTAATCTACTCTGTTTGTGTGTGGTAATAACCTTAATTCCTTCTCTGTGCTCAGACTCCATGAAGAGGTGATGGACTTCTACAAGTTCATGTCTCCGAGGCCAGAGGAAGCAGCTATGAGGAAGGAGGTGGTCAACAGGATAGAGAATGTGATCAAGGAGCTGTGGCCTACTGCAACTGTAAGACACACACACACACAAGATTGTAGATCTTTAGATTTTCGCGAAATAAATGTGGGGGAAGGGGGGGGGGGGTGTATTCCACATCACAGCATAAACGTGGAGGAAAACAAAGTTCTGGCAGTGTCCCAAAATGTGGCTGAACCGTGACTGGTGCTACAATAATGGCCAACATACAAATAATGGGGAGGTTATTGTCTGTGTTGGCACAGATTGAACCTACTACCTTCACCAGAAAAATTACTGCAGCAATTGGATCGGTTTCATGTGTTAACTCCCGGGGAATCAAGTACTGTCTGCTAACTTACAATAAGTGCATGTAGTTTTGTGAAAATGGCATGTAGATATTATCTGTTCCCGTAACCCTTTAAAACCGGGAAAGCATCTGTCATTTTAGATTTTTGCGTTGGCTATTCAAAAATAGCAGATCATCAGACATCTGGTATTTTTGTGCATTTTTTTTAAAAATATCTTGAAAGTGTGAGAACTACTGATTTGGAAGGCATTTGTAGAATCGGCCTCAGATCTTAATGGGTTAAGAGGATTGCCAACCCATGGTTCCTTCTATCAAGTCAAGAGACTTAAAAAATGGTTTTATTGAGGCCTTGCTCCGGCGTAGGGTCCATAGGCAGAGGGTTGTCACACAGTGTGACAGCTGGACTCAATTCAACTCAAACTGACTCGTCTGACTAGGTGGATAATCACGGTTTTACCAATTGTGCAGTGTGGAAGCACCTATACATATCTTAAGGAGGTTGTGTGATGGGGTTCAAGAGGAATACACAGACATTTTGGGAGATATAGCTTTTTATACACTTACTTAGACTAGATGTTCAATATAATTTTCACTTCTGTGTGTTGTTCACTGGCCCAGTTTCCATGTTAGCATAACATGTTGGCCTAGCATAAAGATTTGAAGCCTATCTGAATCAGTTGCCAACCTTCATCAAAGTGAAGAAATAACCATAAAGCAACCCCAAAGCTGTCTTATTCACACAATACACTAGCAGGAAAATAATTGTAAAAACAAGAGATGTTCTCAGAGAAGTTAGACAGTTGAATTAATTACATTTTGAATTGAGCCATGAACTCTGTTTTGCCTTGATTTAGACTTTGTAAAATTGTCATTTCTTTTATCTTTGCTTATTTTAGGTCAAGATTTTTGGCAGCTTCAGCACTGGTCTCTATCTTCCAACAAGGTAAGGCCTGTAGTGTGTGATAGAACGGGCTTTAGTATGAGGGTACATTCTGCAATTACTGGAAGGTATTTTGATGTAGGGCTTGGCGATCTGACTTAAAACCACAATTACGATTAATGAACGATAAAAAAAAGAAGTGAAACAAGGTGATCTACAAGCTCACAACGTGTGAGCTTGTAGATCTGCTTGTTTCACTTTTATTTTATGCCACCATTGTACAATGGTGAAAAATCTATGCAAATATTTTTGTCGATTAGTTTATATAAGAAATACAAAATATATTTATGTTATAAAAAAGAAAACGGCTTCTCGATTAATCAATTGACCTATATGAGCAAGATTTAAGTAGTTTATTGGTTCTAAATATTGTTTTAAAATATTTTTTGGTTCATTGCCCAGCCCTGTTTTTAATGTCCCAACTTTGCTTTGCCCTCAGTGACATAGACCTGGTGGTGTTTGGGAAGTGGGAACGCCCCCCACTGCAAGACCTGGAGCAAGCCCTGCGGAAACACAACGTGGCAGAACCTTTCTCCATCAAAGTGTTAGACAAAGCTACAGTAAGTAGTGGCCAGTGATTGTCATTAGGGTTGGGCTCCGGAACCGCAGGAACCGGATCCAGCATTTTAGGAATCGGAGTCGGTTCCATCATTTGGAAACGGTTTTCTCACTCTCTCAGAGACTGGTATGTGGACTTCACGTCTGCTGTACAATTATAATGCCAGTGGTTCTCAAACATTTTTTAATTCCAACGACCATTACAGACCTGGAACCCCCTATAGGAATCGTTAAGGACCGTTAAGAGGGAATCGATAAGGAACCGGAATCGTTAAAATCCTAAAGGATCACAAACCTAATTGTCATCCATACCAAGAGCTAATATCCATGGTTCAAAATAAGAATCGGAATCAACTTTATTGTCACATCACTGGTTTATAGGGGTAAAGAGTTTTTTTCATTTTGTTGTTTTCCAGAAAGGGAGAGAACAAAGCAGGGAGAAAGAAAATCAAACATTAAATAAGCATGTCAAAGAGAACACAAAACAAAATCAAGATATCTACATAGTATGCTGGTGTTATACACAAAGCATAACACCAACAAATACAGTATGTACATGAGTATAAGCGTAAGGTGCAGACGTGGTAACACTTTCATGTTACCATGGGGTACAAGTTAAAATAAAGCACCAGCTCTTTGTACACTTCAATTGAACCCTATCATCCCTGTTCTGGGGCTTACATTCGGTGAAACTAGCAGATCTGCAAGTTCACAATGCATCATATTGTGACACGTTGTGAGCTTGTAGATCGGCTATTTTACAATGTTCAGCGAAGACTGAAGATATTTAGTGTAGAGTGAAAACATTAGTAGGCCTAGTAGAGCCTGTGGGAATCCGGTCAACTACGTATAGGATCTAAGTGGGTTTAACAAAAGGTGGGGAAGTACTAATTCACATTTCTTTTTTCCAGGTGCCAATCATTAAGCTGACAGACCAGGAGACGGAGGTCAAGGTGGACATCAGTTTCAACGTGGAGACTGGAGTGAAGGCTGCAGACTTCATCAAAGACTACGTTAAGGTAGCGTTGTCAGAAGATAAAAAAGCGATGTAAAAGCATCAACCTGTGTGACTGAGGCATCACCAAATTATAATTTTTTTATGTGAAATATTCATATGGCCTTTTAACTAATTGTGAACATTAATTTAGAAATAATAAATAACAAACTGGTGTTTAATGTTCAGTATTCTCCAATAGGAGAATTCATTTTCTTTCTTTCTTCCCTCACCTATTAAACGTCAATTACTCTTACCTGTTTCAGCCAATCAAGCTACTAACATCTGGGCACAATCTGGCTCTACCAACACCAGCAGTTAGCTAGCTCATTTAACAAGTTTAGTAAATAACATTTAGTACATTTATATTTATCAGTGCATTTAGCACAGATTTACATTTGGCAAAGATCTTAAGTGTCGGCTATGAATAAAAGAAAAGTGCATACTGAAAGCCACCAGAAACGGTGGAAGGAAAAGTACATGTTTGTGGAACTTGAGCTAGAGAAGCCAATGTGCCTGCTTTAGCAGAGGTCTGTTATTTGACCATTGAGCGACATTTTCATGCACTTTAAATTTGGGACTCAAGAGAAATTATAACCTTTTTCTCTGTCAATTTGAGTCCTAAGGGCTCAATTTCCCTAGAATGAGGGTCCCTTCCAGTAGAAGTGGTCAACATGTAAGCATCAGTTGATCTTTGATAGGCACAACTCTGAACATTTTTGGAGTGAATATATTGCAGTGTGGAATGGATCAACACAGGAATTCAGCTTCTCTCACATGAATGCTAAAAACAAACACTTGTTCCTTGCAGGCAAACATGAATTTTCCTATCAGTTTTTTTTTCTCTGCTCTTTCCCACTCCAAACGGTGCAACTTCTCCTGTTAAGAAGTGTGTTGTTGCACAGACTTATTACCTGTATTGTTGTTACTATTATTGGTTACTGTTGTCAAGTGCTGTTGTCAACGCAATGCCATTGTTTATGGTTCATTGAAAAAATATACATGCACTGAATTATTTTTTTAAATTTACCTAAAGTAGTAAAACTGTAATTAATGCATTAATCTTGTTTGATCACAGGTTGATGCCAATTTAAGGAAAAGTATTTATGGCCCCCAGTAACTTACCTTCTTCAAATCAGGCCCACTTAATAAGATATCAATAAAAATATATATTGTAGGCCTGGTGTAGTAGAGGATGCATGTCAGCTTCTTTTCACTTACAACATCCTGAATTCTAAATGTAGACGGTATTGTAGCAAGCACTTTATAAAGGGCAACCGTCAACTTTGATATGCGAAGCTCCTTCGGGACTCGCAGAAGCTAATAACCACATACATGTTGTCTCTAGTATAAGCCACTCTGTCAGAGTTTTTTTTTTTTGTTATCCAACATTTTCCAGTGCAAACCAAGAGCTGGTCCCAGTCCATCATAAATTACAGTATACATGTATGCATGTCGTGACTCGTTGCTCAATTTGACCGCATAGACCTAAGCTGTAGAAGGAAACACACAATCTTGAGAAAAATCGTGTCGTGCCCCATTTACCTGCACTAGCACTGTTAACACATGCCAACAGGAGACAAAAGCCACTTTCTTAAAAACAGAAAAAGTTGCAAATCTGTCCATGCATGTTAAAAGAGGGCATAATTAGCGATGTATTATGACAGGCTTCCAAGATTTGTCAACCTTCCCCCTTTAAAGGATTTGGAAAATTCCTACTTCAAAAGGACAAGCCATTGCTGTGTTCAAAGCCAATAGACCTTTGTTTCATTTCCTAAATCAGCCTGGAATAGACTCCAATGACTTTGCTCAGAGCATTATGGTTGGGCTGCTAATGACCTTCTTATGACAAACTGTCAACAATGTACTCCATTGAGGTGATTTTAAAATGTTCCATGACTCTTGTCAACTATCCTGTAAATCACTTAAACCCTATATACTTAATTGACCGGGGTCCCACAGGGGTCTGTACTTGGTCCCCTCTTTTTCCCTCGACACCAAAACTCTTTGCTGAAAATAGCTGATCTGTTTGTGAGCTATTAGCTAGGCTTCATGTTGTTAAAGTCATTTACCAAATCGAGCCATAACTGGCAAAGCGATCTCTGAACGGAACAGCAGTAGCACCGGTTGAAGATCATTATACCATTATCCTCACTCAGTTTTGAAGAACTATTTTACAATTTGAAACACTCACAGATTAAACTATGGAGAAACCAACTGAATCAACCTTTGTAAAGCAGGAAAATGGAGCTTGTAAAAGCAACCATCCTTACCCAGAATTCGGACCCGGGTCTCCTGCATGAGTCTGAGACCATTATCTCAAAGAGCCCACATGTCTGGTGGAGGTATTATGCTTCAGGCAGTCAACCAGTAGGTGACATGTCCTACCTGACACCAGGGTCTACATTTGTCAATGGAAGAGCAAGGGGACCTTCAACCACTGCAGATGTACTAGTTATATTGTATTAACATCTACCGTACGGATAGGATTTCTTCTTTAAAATAAGTCCTGGATTGCAGCTACAGTATAAGCTTCTATTTTGGACTGTTGATATGTAGAGAGCTGACTGTGTGCTCATTTTACTCTGTAGGTAAGCAACTTTTCTACAAATACAACACAGACCCAGAGTGGAATTTCCCTTTTAAAGGCAGACCCACCTCTGCCCTAGTCACAGCTGTAGTGACTAATGCAATGGTCGAATTCCAGTGCATTAATGTTCCAGGCAGCTGTCAAGAATACAGGCTTTGCCTTTTTGTCTGGTGCATATTTGCATGAGTTTTCCCCTGAAATGCATGCCACAGCTTGACGCACTACTATCTGAGCGGCCGTGGGATCAGGTCGATGATAGTTGATGTTGTTGCATCTGAAGGGATCCTGCACAGTCTTGCCAATAAAGGTCGCTTCCCCTGCAGTCACAAGAAGCTGTATTGCAGCTATTCCAGCTTTCACTTGTAGGACACTTAACTGACAGGGCACGTCATCTGTGACATACAGTACGTGTACCTGGGGGTAATTCTACATTATTGCTCCTGATATAAATAATTGTGTAAATACAGTTACTAACATTTCATCGCTGTCGGGCAGAAACCTTGCATCTCCACATTTCATCTTTTTATGATTTTCCATAAACAAATGCCCTATTTTATACTACTTCATATGACGGTGTCATGCAAAAGTTGGCTTTTGCTAAGACGCCAGGTTGAAAGTGGTTAAATGTGTCTGTTTTATAAATATTTAACCAATGAAAAGTATTAAATGAGCCTGTGACTAATTAATAAGGGGGAGAATGATCTGTGTTCCAATGGATCCATTGTAGTTAACGGGTTTGAACATAAAAGGTTTCCACCCGACACCGACAACGTTTTTTTCTCTCCACCCTGTTTTGGAAGCAAGATCACATGTGACTGTGGAGCTGAGATCGTTCTGCATATCCTTGTGATCGTTAGGATTGCTTGATCTCACCACTAGTCACGTGGACCCATATGGATTCCTATACATGTCATTAAAAATCCCCAGAGCTCTTCAGTGACCCTCAACAAGTTACATAAATAGGACCAGTAATTGTACTTAACTGACCTCCTTTCCCTTAGATTTCCACACTATCCTCACCCCATCTCTCTTTGCGTCTCTTCCTTTGCACCACAGAAGTATCCAGTGCTGCCTTATCTCATCTTTGTTCTGAAGCAGTTTCTGCTGCAGAGGGACCTGAATGAAGTCTTCACCGGTGGCATCAGCTCCTACAGTCTCATCCTCATGGTCATCAGCTTCCTACAGGTACCAGACAGACAGGCACGCACGCACGCACACACGCACGCACACACGCACACACAAATGTGCTTCATGGAAGAACAGGAACACTGCAATAGTTGTGCAATATATCAGTGCATTCTTCAATAAGAATTACATATTTTAACTGGAATTCCGATTCTGGGGGCAAACATTGAAATTTGGGTAAGGTTCCAGCACGATCTGACCACCACTCACTCATTATAAAAGCAAAGTTATTATTTTTTTTAAATATAAAACTTTAGTTAAAAACTAATTCATGGACGTACATCCATGGCCTACTGGCAGCATGCACAAGTCATTTGCCGTTGGATCGGTCCAGCGGGTTGCAAGATTAGTGACAGGCATACAGACAAGACCCTCTTATAGGAAAAATCACACCCTGTGTGAAGGAAGCGGTGCCTTTGATGAGCCCCGTGCTCAAACATACATACGCACTTCTGGTGGGGAGTTTGTGTTGTCATCAATATTTGTTTATAGCCCAGCCAATAAGAATACAGAGGGGAATACATACGGACGGACACACGGACAAAGTCAGATATAGAGCGGTTGGCACCGCTAAAAACCTGAATGCAATGCTAGTCCACAGTCCTGCACAGTTATCAATACTCTGTGACGTGCGCTATAAGCTGACCTCCCCATCCATCCCTTCCTACTAGCGGCACCCTCGCATCGATGCCAGGAGCGACCAGGCCAACCTGGGGGTCTTGCTCATAGAGTTCTTTGAGCTCTACGGACGCCATTTTAACTACTTGAAGACGGGCATCCGCATCAAGAACGGAGGAGCCTACGTTTCCAAGGAGGAGATGATGAAAGCCATGAACAACGGCTACCGGCCGTCCATGCTCTGCATAGAGGACCCACTGTTACCAGGTGTGTGTGTGTGTGTGTGTGTGTGTGTGTGTGTGTGTGTGTGTGTAGTGTACAGTACATGCTGTTTAGTGCCAAAGTGTGTTTTGCGGTATGTGTCTGTATGGTGTAGTGATGTTTTTCACGACTCCATCGTATGATGGTATATAAATTGGGCATTATTCATGGCAGTTGGTCATATTTATCATCAGTATCATATAAATACATTATAATGTTGGTGGAATTCACCGTTCATCATTCCTGGGTTTTGTTTGCAAGAAATTCAGAATGTTTTCTCATCCTCTTGAAGATGGGTATGTGATGGTAAATGTAAACTCATACTCTCAATTAGAGTTACTAGACCATACCCGGTCGACGCATGCGTGGGGGGATATGCGCACATGATCTGGCAACCCGGGAGGCAGTTCGTCCCATAGCTGGGCAGCCCCGTAACCATGGCGACAGTGTTTGACACAAAAACGCTAATAAGAAGCTGAGATTTGATGAAATCGAAAAACGGGCTTCACAGTTAAGTTCAGATGGTAATGGTCAATGGCTGTGTGCAAAATCAGAGCAATTGGTCCAGCCAGTGGGGAGAACCGGGTAGCTTCACCACCACCACCACCACTACAAACGCACAGAGGTTACTAGAATTATAGTAGGATTATAGTAGGATAGTAGGATAAGCAGTTGGAACCTATTGAAACTTTATGTACGAAGTCATACTCTTCTTGGCCCAATTTGTCGCTCCCTCTAATGGTCAATTTGAGAATCCCTTACGTAAAATGAAATTTCAAACACCAACACAAATCGGAAGATGGATGGATGGGGGAATTTTTGTTTTTAGGGACCAGTCGAAATGTACAGAAGGGGGTCCCTGGAGGAAAATAGGGGAGGGTCATGCCTTTCTAATTTTAGTACAAGGGAGGGTCAGCTAATTTTACTTTGAATCCAAGGGAGGGTCATGCAATTTTGAATTAATAAAATAGTCCGTTTTTATATACATTTTTAGTACAGCAGAACAGTGGTCAATGACCCCTCTCTATTTCAAATGATACAAAGGATTCAAATCCAGTATCACCTTGGTCCATTTAGAATCAATGACAGTCGTTAACAAGCCATCAACACACAGCAAGTGTGAACGACCCAGTCAAATCTATTCGGCGTCTTAACGATGGTGGTTGTTGCTCATAGAATTACATACACCAGGTTACAATGACTAATTTATAACTGGATATTCATAATCATTTGAAGTAATTCTGTGCATGTGATTAATTTGGATCTATATGGACAGTTGTGCATAGATGCCAGCCTAGCTCCACAAGTAAAACCAGAATCATCGGGCCATAATTGATAGCCTAATTGTTAAGACTTAGACAGGGGCCATTTTCGAATTGCACAAGTACAAGCAAGCACATGCGATTGATATGGGCACATTTCCTACTAATGATGACTCAACCAGGTAAACTGGTACAGTTTCCCTTGAAATTCTAACTCCCATTTCTGTGGAAGTATTTAAGGGAGGTTTTAGTACATCAAGGTAAATACAGGCTTTTATTTGATGTATGATGACGCATCAATGTTGTCAGTTACATGGAAGTCGGAGTACATCAAGGTAAATACAGGCTTTTATTTGATGTATGATGACGCATCAATGTTGTCAGTTACTTTGAAGTCGGATGTCTGACTCGGAGACATCGAGTCTGACTCGGAGACACTCGGCTGACTTGGGCAGGCGGCCTGCCCAACTAAAATCTAGCCTCCCCTAGAAAATAAAGTAAAAGACTGAAAAACAGGCAGTGAAAATTAAAAAATCCAAAGAGAATAGTGGCTGTCGGACCTCAAGCGGACAGGCAGTCTGAGAGCAGCTTGAGCCATTAAAGTACAACATGAAGAGACCACTGCTGAATAATTGATTGATTGATTATACTTGCATATTGTTTTTATTAACGTTTTTCAGTTTTGTAGTCAGTGTAGTGTTAACTTGTTCCCCCCTGAGTAGGTAGAGAAAAAAATCTCGCCTACCCTAAATGTAATTTCTGGGAACGCCACTGGTCACCGTAGTTAATAATTATGGGATTCAATGGGTTTCCCACATGCAAGTTTAGAACACTGTCCATTCTGCTACCACTACAGACACTACACTGTGCATTTAGCAAGACTGACTACATTAATGTTCTAATCAATGTGGAAAGCAAAACATCGGACATATTATCAGTTTTAAATGTCATGTTGTATTTGATGGGGACGGTTAGGGGTGTCAAGATAACACTAATTTCACGATACATACATGATGTTGGGCATATGATGTCGATATGATACATTATTAATGTTCTTTTCTCATGTATCATCAACATTGACCATCATCTTTAGTTTAGAATAACAATTATAAAGCACTTTAAAGAACAATTACAAAGTGCTTTGTACACACAAATAAATACATTTGTGCAAGCTTAAGGGAGAAGTGAAGTTCTCACTAAATATAAACCCATTGTTTCAGAGGACAGATAGACAGTAATATAATATAGTATGACATCTTGACAATACCTATCGTCACATTTTAATACCACGATAGGCTATATCGTGGGACAATATATTGTGACACTCCTATAGGCGGGGAGGGTTTATCTTTTTTTTTAATCACTTTGGGAGGGTCATTGATTTTTTTTTTGTCAAAGGGAGGGTCATGGCATTTTAGATCAGGGCACATACATTTTCTCCAGGGGTACCCTTCTTTAAAAATCGACCTGTCCCTTACTGAAATGTTCATGTTTTCATTTAGACAGCAGAGTTTCATATTTCGAGCATGTAACATAACCTCTCGACGGAAGAACGAGATGAAATGAAGACGACAACAGTAGCTAAAGCCTGCTAACTCTATGAATGCTCAGGATGGTGATATGCCGTTTTGTGTGTGTGTTGTCCAGGTAACGACGTAGGCAGGAGTTCATATGGGGCTATGCATGTCAAGCATGTGTTTGACTACGCCTACACCGTCTTGGGTCATGCTGTGTCACCGCTGGCACGCTCCTACCCCAACAACGACTCTGAGAGGTTAGACACACAAACTCCACGTGCAATTTTTACTTCATTCATACATCCGATAACGGATTCTGACCTTGTACAAAATATTTGCATCACAATATATTGATATTATCACATTTGGTCAAAAAATGTTGTGATATTTGGTTTTGTCCGTATCGCCCAGCCCTACTTTGATTTAATTTATTGACCAAAAAACTATAATACAATACTTGACTTTACACCCACAGCACCTTAGGGAGAATAATCCGATTGACCCAGGAAGTAATTGACTACCGGGAATGGATCATCAGGAAATGGGGAGGCAAGCACCTGGCACGCATGGAAAGCAGAGGTGAGATTCCTAAAAATCTACTCGTCAACCACCTCCCACCACTGTAGATGTGCTAGTATTAACATACTCTGCCATACAGATTGGTCAAATTAACATTTTATTGTTAATAATTGATTGCAGCTTTAAAACTTTGCTACCTTTAAAGAACAAAAGCGAGTACATTCAGGGATAATTAACTGTAATCCAACTGTAGTTGTTTGGTTTATTATGGCCTTTATGATTTATCTGGCCTGCAGTGTGTAGCGATGTGCGACTGTTTGTTCAGTGTCCTTACTGGTTGCCTTCCAGTTTCGCTCGCCAAAGATCCCGAGTTGGAGCAGCAGGAGCCGGTCGGGGTGGACGAGCAGCAGAGAGACTCGGGGTCCCCTCACAGCGCTGACTCGCCCATGTCCATCTCCAGTCCGCAGCAGCATTCCTCAGCCTCCTCCGTGTCCTCGCTCTCCGGATCAGACAACGTAATGAAACACGCAGACAGAGAAAACGTTAAACAGTTTGAGTGCAGATGTGTCGTTCCATCGTTGTGATGATTAATGTAGGAAAATAGTAGATCAACTCTCACAGCACTTGTTGTGAGATTTCTATATTGGCCATTCTCGGGCATGTGAAAGTATGAATTAGGCTTAAGAGTGCTTGTAGAGATGAAGCTGTCATTACTAATCCTTTCTTTCTCGGCTTTCTTTTTGATGTCTCAGGACTCTGATTCCACACCTCCGTGCCCTGTCGCACCACCTCCCCTGCCTCAGTACCGACCGTACCAACATCTGAGCCTGGCATTACCTCCAGGCCTCACCATGAACAAGCCTGGCATGGGCGGCCCCCAATTCATCATTACCCCAGGTTCACAGGTACTGTAGGCACTGTAGCACCGAAACTTATGGACAAGGCCTGGCCACAACATATATATTATATTGGGCCTATGTTATAATAATTATACTATATGAAATGATATAATATATTAATTATAGCTGTTGTCTATAGCTAAGCTTATTATGATAGACTTTCAAATTGATTTCTTCCAATTTGTATGTTAAAGAAAATGTCTGTGCTTGCTCCATTTAGCATCTGTGAAGGTATTTTCCTGACAAGCCTGAGTACATTTTTGACAGTGATTTCAGTTTGAAATGACGACACAATGAATCTGTTTCAGCAAAGGCTGTTTATGATATTGAGTTACATTTGATAACGTCTGCGTTTGGAGAAATGTTTTTGTATTCTAATATCATCATAAACGACAGTCCCATACCTGACAAAATTGCTGGGGTGGTTTTGTTTAGTTTTGGAACACAGTTCTTATATGACGTGATCTAAGATTCCCCTATGGGAAATACTCTACAAGTTCACAACACGACGCGTTATGACCTTGTTTGTCTGATCTGACAAATGTTGGCTTAATATGACATGCTCAGAAAAGGGACGCTAGAGCGAGGGTTCAAGTAGTTAACTCATATACTGCCTAGAACGACTAAAACGACTTCTGTCCATAAGCCATGCCTGCCAAGAACGACTAAAACGACTTTTTAAAAAATTAAAAAAATTAAAAATATATATTTTTTTTTTTTAGATTTTTTTTAGATTTTTTTTTTTTTTTTTTTACCCAAAGACCAAGGAGATATGATTTTTCGAAGATATAGACTCCCATCCACTTCCTTGTTAACTTAAAACTTAAAAATTCTGTATCTCGGCTCCTGAGTACTTTTTTTTTTCAATGAAAAATATGGCAGTGTTCAAACACGGCCAGAATAATTCTGGCAGTGAATGAGTTAAGAAGCTAGCTGGTGCATGTATGGCACCAACTACTAGGGCTACAACTGTCGATTATTTTCTTAGTGATTTATTGTATGGACCACTAATCGAGAAACAGTTTTTTTTTGTATCAGTCTGTACTTTGGATTGGGATCAATGTTGCCACATTTTGCCAGAGGAATAAGTAAGCAGGTCTATAAAAACGATGCTCATATCCCCAACGGGTATGGACTAGTATTTTATAATTGACTAAATTGCTTGTAGATCAGCTATTTTTGCAATTCATTTTAGAATTTCTTTATTTTATTTTTTATTAAAATCAATAATTATTTATAACCGATTTAAATCGATTAGGTCTAACTGTTGTACCCCTACTAACTTCCGTCCTGTTGTCTTTGTGTCTCCTTCCGTCCTGCCGTCAGGCTCACATGTCGCTGCCTGCTGGTCTGGCGCTGCACTCCCTGCCTGGCAGACAGGTGTGTATAGACACCGCCGGACTCCCCTCCTCCTTCTTCCACATGCACCCCCAAGCTCATGCACATGCCCCCGCCCCCTCCTCCAGCCCCCAGCCTCCTCCTCCTCCTCCGCACAGCCCCCACTCCAGCCACACACACCAGGTAGGCGCCGGATGGCCACGTAAAACTCACACACAACAACACACTGTTCTGTTTTTATTTTCATTTGGCCTTTATATTACAAAGGTGAAGTCCCATTCGGATACAAGGTGTCTTTTACGAGGGAGCTCTGTTTAGGGCAGCAGCCGTACAAGATGTTGCAACTTACACACAGGGTTCCCACGGCCATGAAATTTGTGGACATATTTTTGAAATTAGAAGATTTCCAGTCCTGGAAAAGGTTTGGAATTTATCAAGTGTTTTGGAAAAATATTTGGCTATGCATTGTTTTGGGCTATTGATTTTGTTAATCAAAAACATGTTCCAAAACATGTCTAAAAAGATTTGTACCAAATGGGCTGCGTGATTGCACCCTAATGTAAGCTTGTAGATCAGTTTTCTTTTTGTCATGCGACGCCCTCACTAAAGTATGAATCAACTGTACTGACCGAAACCACCTAAAATCGTTCTGTAAATTACTGAAATGATTTGAGGTGGTCTCGGTCAATTTTGTTTCCGTGTGCGAGTGAGCGTGAACGAGTGAATGTCTGTTTACGTTGTTCGCGTCGATGCCATAATGAGTCTTGTACTCTGGTGCGCTATGCCCTAGGATAGGTGGTTTAGCAAAAATGTGGCATGATATTTAGAATGGAATGCTCTCAGTCTATAGCATGTTTAGACGCAAAGGCAGAGGCCTGCCAATCTATAGAGGTAAGAAGGAGACACTAGAGC
Source organism: Gymnoscopelus microlampas (assembly GCF_963454915.1). Taxonomy (NCBI): domain Eukaryota; kingdom Metazoa; phylum Chordata; class Actinopteri; order Myctophiformes; family Myctophidae; genus Gymnoscopelus; species Gymnoscopelus microlampas. The sequence continues at coordinate 30,527,213 of NC_139952.1, forward strand.
AACTCAGATGAGTTAGTTTTGCTGCACTGCCTGTCTTTGGGCATTACACACTGGAGTAAGAGGCTCAATATTGCGCTGAGTGATTGCTATATAGGCCTGGAAATCAGGTGAAATATTTTGGAAAAGGTTTGGAAATGAATTGGTAAAAATGTGTGGGAACCCTGTACAAAACATAAAACATTTATATAAAACAGAACCGTTCAAAATAAGTTAAGAGTGCAAACAAAGTTATAGGCAAGAGAATTAATAGCACACTTTAGGAATTCAATCAAAAACATTTGATCTGTCTCCAATCACATGCACATGTCTTATCACTTTTGCATCTAAATCTAAATTTTTTGTATTTTATTTTTCATTCTGGAGGCCTTTTGTCCGTTTTTGTCTGAGTCAAAAACATTGTCAGATGCTGTAAAAAAAAATATAGAGGACCCATTTGGACCTGAGACCCATTCTAAAAACAGGGGGATTTTGCTAAAATTGGCCTCCTGGTGGCACTATAACATGATAATGTGAAAAGGGTGGCATTTGTTCCTCGGCCTAGTTGGAATGTATGTGCAAAGTTTCATCGGACGCTGCGTTCATGATTTGAGGCATTTTGTTCAAAACGGGCCACTCCTGGAAACTTTAAATGCCAATCTTAGGCAATCAGGATGGAACATGAAAAACATCCAGGGAGTTTGTGTACACAGTTTCATGTCCATCGGGCCGTAGATTAGCTGTTCACAGACGGACGGACACACACACAGACGGACGGACAGGGTGCAAAACAGTCTCGGCCATGCCTTCGGCCTGTCGGAGACAATAAAACAATGTTATATATACATAGCAACAACTAAAATGACACAGACCTGAGGCCGATTCTAAAAACGCCTTCTAAATGTTGTGGAAGTGCTGATGTGCTCTTTCCTTTTATCACCAAATAAATTCATTCATTCATTCATTCAATCCTTACCAAGTTTTTTGAAAACTTCAAATTCTTATTCAAAAAAATAAATACAAATAAAACCCAACAACTAAAATAATACAGAGGCGTTCCCGGCTTAAAAGGTATAACAATGTATAGGTCTAACCAGTCAAAAATATTGTCTGCACGGTAGTTGTCATCCATACTAAAAGAATGTCTTCCTTGTCGTGTCTCTCCCTCTCCGGTCCTCCTCCTCCAGAACGGAGCCACCAAGTTCAACGTGAAGGCCTTCCACAACCCAGCGCTGGTCAACAACGCCAGCACCGTTCTGGCCAACAACCGCAACGGACACACGTCACATGCCCACACGCACACGCAGTACAACCGCAACACCTGGCGCCGCAGGAAGCGAGACAGCCTGCCCGTCAGCCTCAGCAGATAGAGAACGCTCCCCCCCCTCCTCTCGGTTTGCTCATCCCGGCACCTCTTCATCCTGGGGGAGGACAACGGACGCAGATGAGCCCATTACTGAAAATGGCAGATGTACAAGCTTGTAGATCTGCTATATTTCAAGGTGCGACACTGTCGTACGACGAAGTATATACTATTAACCCAGGCTTATCAGAGACCAGCAGTGAACTCACTCTTTATCTCTCGCAGGCTGCCTCCGTGTGAGAAGCCTTCATCCGTTGCATTTCTCTCCTCTTCCCTCGTCTCCACCTTTCCGTTAACTCATTCTGTCCATCTCTGCATGTGTCTTTGTTTTTTTTTCCCACGCCCTTTTTTTTGCATTTAGTTTACTGGAGCAGGGCAGACCGGCACTCTGCCTGACAGCATGGCGCGCCCAACGGATACCTTCTCGGATTTGAGTTTTGTCTGTTACAGTTTTGTGTCACTTTTGAGTTTACCATCGCTTATTTTTTTGCGTTGTAATTAGTTTTTTCACTGTTCTTATCATTTGGGACTGGTAGTGATTGTTAACTGTAAGGTGGGGAGCAACAAATCCGTGTTTGGTGTCCCGTAGGATCCTATTCTGGTGAACTTGTCTCGACCATGTCTCTACGCTGTTCTCGAACCCGCGCAGCCAAGCTGCCTGTTCTTGACCTTCATAACGTATTTCCATTGTACTCACTTAAGGTCAAACGGTTTTTGATTTGTGCAATAGTGTTAATTCTTTTTCCTTTTTGTAAGTACAGTAAATGTTTATTTAACTTTGTGTGCATATGTAAAAACTTTTTTTTATATGCTTATTTTATTTTTGTAGAGTTATTTTTTGTTAATTTTGCAGAGTTTACAGAACCCTTCTCCAGGCAGCATTTATGGAGAGTGTGTATTGGCTGGCGAAGTGTGTGTGTGTGTGTGTGTGTCTGTGTGTGTATTGAATGTGTAAAGTGAGGTTGAGATGTACCCCATGGACCACCCCCATACCCCTCACGGATGTTGTATTTGGTGTCATAGGAAACAGGACAGTGGCGAGGAGTCACACCTGTCACACCTCTCTTGGTCTTCGGAAAAACACAGTCCAAGGTGAGCCTGGACGGAGGAGCAGTGCTGAAATGAACCGTGGGATATCGGAGCAGATGTATCTTCTTTATCCCACAAGAGAGAGGTCTTGTGCTAGTGTAGAAACTCCAGAGTGAACGGAGAATGGTCGCACCACTACTGCAGTGTGTGCGCCCCTTCTGTCAGACTGTACTATTAACATACCTTGTCAGGGGAGGTGTGGCAGAAAGTCTGCCATCATTGTCTTGGCATTCTGTCCCAAACTGGAGGTGATTTTAACAATGAAAGCAATCCGATCACAGGATTTTTCTTTGTTCTTTTTTTTAAGCATGAGAGCCCAACTTCCTCAAACGTGTCGTATGCCTGTGTGTCTTCATAAGTGTGTTTGTCTCCTTGTATTAAAGTGATGTATGAGGGCTTGGGCTTTTAGATGAAGAGACAGTTTAAAAAAACCTCACCTGAACTTGAAGCGCAAGAGTTAGACCCGCCAGTTGACGCAAGCCCACTGATCCAGGATCAAAGAACTTGTGCCATGTTTTCGGGGGACGTGGTCATGGAAGTCTTGTCCCAGGTCACCACCTGAGCTTCAGCTCTTGCCTGTAGCTGTAAATCAGTGCAGAACAACACTAAGGTGCTTAATGATGAGGGTCTCTCCTTCATAGCAAGAGGACAAGAGGAGGGAGGGAGTCTTCCCCAAACCAAGGACCCTAGAGAAAGGGAATTATATTTTGATTCCGTTGTGGAATCTTGTGGATATTTGATTGCCAGGTACTTCCGCTAGTTGTTTGCAATGCCTTTCTTTGTGTTTACTTGGGGTGTGTGTACGTCGTTTTTGCGGGCGCACAGTTTTAACAACACACGCATACATTACTCACAGATGGGACTGTCGGAGGCTGTGACATGCTGCACATGCCAGTGTTATTACTATGCAAGTGGATTTATTCTAATGAACGTGTCACCTCTATATTTGTGTTTCAGTGCTCCTTTTTTTTTTTGATGACAAACACTGCTTGTTGGGACTTGGAGTAATGTTACCAACTTGTCAGACTAGAGTTTTGGCATTTCTACCATCAGATGGGCGGACCTGCCAGCCGACTCACTGGTGAACTAGCCCAGACCCCTTTCCCGACCATCACAACACCCCATGTATCTGTATGTAAGCCTTGATATGTTTGAAATTCTGGTTTTGTACATCTGTCAGTCCAATGTAAGGATAGGGGATGTTCATGTTTGGGTCTGTGTAGTGTGTGTGTGTGTCTCAGTGAAGCGTGTGAGAAACGGAACTAGAATCACAAACCGCTGCAGTTTTTCTTTAAAAGAATGTTTTATCCATCACCCTGCAGCTTGTGAACCATTGCACCCAGAGAGCGACTTGCACTCTGCAGTGCCCCCATTGGAACTGGGAACACGGGTGTCTGGCTTCTGACTCCTCCACATTTACTGAGACTGTTCTGAACTTTACACTCTGTATTTTTATTTTAGTTTTTATCTTTAAACCACGGTAACTTGATTGGTTGGTCAAACCTCCACCAGGCCCCGTTCTCCATCTTCAGTCTCATAAAAGCAGATTGTGGGGCTGCCTTTCCCAAGACTAATTTGGCCCTTAGGTGGAGACTGGAGATATCTCCCATTTAATGGATTGATAAAAGTCGCATACAATGCACAATGAGTGCTTAAACACTGTGCAAAGACGTTAATTGCCTGCAAAAAAAACTGCTTTTCCACATTTTAGATCATGTATTTCTCACGCACACAGAAGATATTGGGAGAACATAAGTCCCATGAAATGTGATCAGTGTCAGCTTGTTTGGAATCCTAAAGCTGCCATCCCCCCAAGCTCTGTCTGGAAAAAATAAATGAGCCAGCACAGATGAAAAGAAAAAAACAAAAACAACCATTAGTGGAGGTTTGTCGACCAGGTTCGAGTTGCCTGCCATTCGGCAGAGCTGAGACTGACATGCGGTAAACTAATAAGTCTGTACATTTCAGTGGTCCTGTGTAGCTTGCTGTCCTTTGTTCACTTTTTTCCTCTGATCGTAGGGTGATTGGACAAGTGAAAGCAAAATACCTGGTCACCTTCTGACACATTGCTTTGACCTATCCACATTAGTGTAAGTGAGTGAAAGGGAAGCACAGTTAAGAGAGTGACAGTGAACCGCTGAGATTCTGGCGTACGTATGTATGCAATGTAACGCACCCCCATTGCAATACAATGAGGGATTTTAAACTGGTGGCTGCCATTTAGTGAAAGGTGGCAGCCCCCTCTGTGTCCTGGCCAATTCATCTGGGCAGTAGCCCTCAAAATGGCTGCTTAGCTAGCGGTGGCCGGAGGGACTCCACTGCCCAGCTTTTGTTTTGAACATTTTTATGTACCGGTATATTTTTTTCTATTTTATTTTTTAATAAACATTTTAAAACTGCCAGTCACTGTATGGGTTTTTATTTAGCATTTGTGTTTCAAATCTGAGGTTAGTCTGGTAGTGTGATGCATTTTGGGAAGTGCTACTGTACTTGGTGTAGATAGTACTGAAACCTGATAAAGTTGACCTTTTCTTACAAGTTGCTGGGTGATACAGTACCAGACAATGGCTGGCTGTGATTCTCCTGCTTACCACTAGGTGTTGCACACGCACCACTCCTTAACGTGCTGCAGACGGATGCCCCTGCCCTCGAGTCAACTGTTCACTTTTTGGCTATTTAAGACTATCATAATTTAGCTGTATTGTATCGATACAATACATACACCTACGATAGTCTTGGTCCAAGGCTATTAGCTGTGTTAAATTGCATCTGGTAACCGACATTTTAATTAAATTATACCAAATGTAAACAGTGTACCCGGCTACCCGCCCAAAATGGTTGTCTCAATCAGTCTAATTACGCACCTTGTCATTAAAAGCACTGCCCACATCCCTCCAGACTACTGTGAATGACATCGCTCAGGTAAGGCACTGTTTTCACTATGAAACCAAACACTTTTTTATGTTATCCGTTTAAAAATAAAAGTGTGCCAAGTAGCTAGTTAAGATTCTGTAATATGCTCCCAGACCCTGTAACTTTGTCAATACTAGACTTTGCTACTCTCATTCCGTGCTTGTCTAATTCATTGTCATAATAACTACGTAATCTCCACCATGCAGAACTCAGGCCTACATGTAATTATTAATTATTTTTTGTATAGTTTCGGTAGTTTAGGCCTTTTCTTGATGGCCTGTTTTCTGAAAACATGTTTAAAAGTGTATTGTTTGGGTGGTAGGAAGGCCAGGCCAAAACATTCAACAACTGTGCACCTTAAGAGTGTGCACTAGGGAAATGGGGGCACCAGACCTCTGGAGAGTGGGCACGAGGGAAATGTGGGCACCATAACAGTGGGCACCAGGTGACCAGTCTTCCGAGGTCTGGTGCCCACTCTGTATAGGCTCTATGCACAGCAGCCATATTGGAAAGAAATTGGGCCTCTTCCTTACTTCCTTCACAGGTGTTACCAATGATACTAATGAAGGCTCTGTTCCATTCTGGTCAAACAGAGTCAGGGTGCTGATATTGTGCATGTTGGCTCACTGGAAACACTAGTGGGTCTCAAAGTGTAGTCCAGGGACCCTCATGGTTCCTTGAGGGGGTGTAACTCTGAGAGTGTACAAATGGGTCCATTGGGTTCCATTTGTACACTCTCAGAGTTATAGGGGTCCTTGATATTAAAAAGTTTGAGAACCACTGTGCTACACTAAATGCAACAGTCAGAGCCTTCATTAGTATCATTGGTAACACCTGTGAAGGAAGCAAGGAAGAGGCCCAATTTCTGTCCAATATGGCTGCTGTGCACAGAGCCTATTGGTGCCCACCTTTCCCTTGTGCCCAGTCTTCCAATGCCTGGTGCCCACTCTTCTCCAAAAATGGTGCCCAGATTTCCCTAGTCCTTCCTGTATTCGTTTGGGCAGGTCATAATTTCACGGCAGTAATCCTTGGACCTTGGTAAAATAATCAATCTATGTTGATTGGGAAATAATCAGCATAGGCCTACACAAATGGCATACACCTGTGAAAAGTGAATGAAAAGGATGGGGGCCGGGGGGTATTGTCTGTGGTTTATTTTCCTCTGTATGTATATTAAAACCAAATTGTAGTTTAGCAGCCTAGCTGAATTGCCTACCGTATGTCAAAATGTACAGAACATGAAAACTGGAAATTCAGTTGCTGTCTAGAATCGTCTGATTCAACATTCAGCCACTAGATGTCGCAGTCGCACTATCCTCGACGTAACGCCAAATCAAAGATGCTCAATTATTTTTGTATCAAGATACGCCTTCTCACTCTTTGCCTCTATGCGAAAAGTGGCACGGTGCCGTCTCATGTCAGAGGTTGTGAACGTTGTATCAACTTGTATGAGTATGATTGCTGTCTCGCGAAAGTGCGTTGCGGAGACAGAAAAGGGACAAAGTTGATTTTCTCTCTGAAAAATGCCATTCGTGTCCGGATGTTTGGCAGTCTAAAAAACGGGAGGCATGCGTTAATCCGACAGACCTTAACGTACTGCACCCCTAAAAAACATAACTGAGTCAAAATAATCGCTCAGAAGCTCTTTGTTCACGTTCACTTCTTCAGTACTCTCCGATATATTATAACGATGGTAAAAAAAACACACACTATGGTCTAACAATCCCCTCTATGAACAATTCCCATTGAAATGAAAATACTCATGACTTCTGGTCTGCGGCCTAAAGAGGCGGCACCTTCGTCACAAAGATACGGAAGTAAGCTGGAAATCACGTGTCTTGCTTTTTCTTTGTCTTGGGCTGCATCCTTATTTTTAACTCTATGGCTGCATCTTGAAGCTCGCTGAGTTCTTCATCTGAAGAGTTTGCCAGGTTGGTTTATCATTTATTTCACTCATGTCATATGTTGTGGTCGAGTGAAGTGAGAGAGGAGAACAGAACAAGTGTATAGACTAGAGAGAGAAGTCATTAATTCATTTTTCTACATGCATTAGCTAATTAGCATGAGCTCATGCATTCATTGGCTTGGCTACAGAGCTGTAGATTTAGGTTAATTTGTGAGGTTGTGTTTCAGTATTCATAATGTAACGTAACGTTGCAGTAGCTCTGTAACAACTATGTCCATAGCCTGAAGGAGAACTCCTTCAGGCTATGGACCGAGATAAATCATCTAAGCATTCTTTGATGCATTATAACCTACGCATTCTCTCTGGTTTTCATATGAACCTCTCTGCTATCTATGTAACAACTTAAGTATTAGCCTGTACATATACATTGCATTGTGTAAATCTGTGGTTCTCAAGGTGAGTGGTTCTCATTTGGGGAAGTTTCCAATTTCCATTACAGTGCACCAGTGGTTCTCAACACAAATCTTGTATGGGGGTCCGTGGCACAAAATATTGTCAGAGGCAAATACATTAATTTGGGGAGTCCTTGACATGAAAAAGTTTGAGAGCCACTGGTGCACTGTAATGGAAATTGGAAACTTCCCCAGCCTAACCATGACATTGTGTGACAAGAATTCTGCCTTATTTCTGTAGCCTGATGGAGCGAATGCAGGAAGAGGAGAGAAAGCAAGAGGTCCTGCCAGAGCTCAGACCAGAGGCTGAGGAAGAGGTAAGGATGGGACAATATGAACTTTTCATGTCACAGATATTCTGGCCAAAATAACCCCCAGCATCCATATTCTGGAGGGAACATTGGCCAAAAATAACAGCTCTGAGCTTGTAGATCTGCTATTTTTAGCGAAGAGATTTGGTGTAGAAGGAAAAAAGCGGTCCAAGTACAGTGCCAACTCAGGTCCAGTGTATGGCGAAGGACAAATTAACGCTAAATTAAAATCTCTGATATGATTATTGTGAGCATTTTTTCCTGCGATAAACAATATTAACGATTATCGTCCTATCCCTAGAAGAGGACGAGACGGAGGAGGAGGAGGAGGAGGAAGACACACACAGAGGAGGAAGAGGCAGAGACGAGGAGAGATGGAGCAACATCGCGCCACCAGGCGTTTCCACATGGTGGAGATGGAGAGGATGAGAGAGCATTGGCTTTAAAGGAGAAAATGAGGATCGAGGGAGAGGTGTGTTCATCTTGTTCATGTTTCAGTACTAATGAATACAGTCACATTTGACCAAGACTAGGCCTGTCACAGTTATTACATAATCACTTAATCACAATTATTTGAGATAATCGCAATTATTTTGCATACTTGACATCGTTTCCATGTTGATAGTGGATAGTTAGAAAATAGTGGAAATAGCAGATCTACAAGCTAACAATGCGTCGCATGAAGTCGCGTTGTGAGCTTGTAGATCGGCACTATAAGTACTTTCGTTCAAGTTTGAAGGTAAGTCATTAGATATGTCAGTCCTTTCTTGGTACATTTCAGTTATTTGTCATATCTGCCCTCTGCAATTTTTGTTTACAAAGAGTGACTAAAAGCAAAGCAGAAATTTAATTTGTATTTATGTTACAATGTTGAATACGAAAAACACAATTAATTCGTTAAACGCAATTATTCGTGTGACAATTAATCATAAAGTAAAATTTCATGAGTGTGACAGCCGCTAACCAAGACAATGATGTGATAGGTTCTAATTGTGCTTTGAAAGCAATGTGTTCATTTGTATTGAAAGATTTGTTTCCTATTCCATCTGCTTTTCCAGGAGATACTTCGGTCGATGTCACTGGAGCAGTTGAGGGACATGACACTGGAGTGTTTTGCCAAAGAGCCAGAGATCGTCTATGATGCCCTGTGTATGTTCCAGCACCGCAATGATCCCCTACCATCTGCTTGACTGCCTGCGGTCCCATGGTGTACATGTGGGAATTGTAAGGACCTGCCCACAGACCAGGAGAGGATATGCTGCGGCCAGGAACCATGCACTAGTCGGCTGCCACGATTCTCTTTGTACTGCCTGGATCCAGGCATCCTACGGCTCCATAGGCGGCAAGGGGAGGACTTGCTGGTGACCAAGCCAGCTAGAGAGCTTGGTGAAGACAACCGGGAGTACCGCGATGCTGCCTACAGAAACGAAATCCTTTGGCAATCAGGCTCTTTAGGTTTGTGTGAAAATGGTAGCACAAAATCTTATTTTTTTATTATTATTATTTGCAGCCTTGAGTAATTTGTGTTTTCCTCTTTAGATAGTTGGAGAAACCGCGTTGCTGTTCTGAGCTGCTGTGTGTGGGCAGTGAGGGACCATTTCCCTGACTCCTGGGGACAGTACCCTGCATATGTTCCTCACCGCTAAACTGACCCTCTACAATTCCCTAATGTACTGTACACATGTTGCATCATCAGGGCATCAAGACAGCTATTACATGTTCAAAAATATTGTGTTTAATTATTTTTATTTTTTTTAAATAGCAGACCCACAAGCTCACAATGCATTGCTATGCGATGAGTTGTGAGCTTGTAGATCGGCTATTTTCAAATGTATATATATGTTAAGTGGTTAAACTGGTTTTCACTAATTTTGCTGGGGACCCCCTTGGAACCCCATGTTCAGTTTGTTAGTAATTTGTTACTATGCTATTTTTTCTACTACAAAAATATAATGCATATTTTTCAAATGGTGGCAATGTGTTTCTTAATTTGTGTCTTTGTCAATTATTTGACTGGGAAAAAAATGACGGTTGTGTCCATGTGAGTGACACATTCACAAAGCATTGGTTTACTATGAGTAACACAACAGGCCTGAGATCAGAACATTATAGAATAGACAATTCTGTACTGACAGTGTTTTGCTCATTATCAAAATAGTGGGCCTCCTTCATTTATTATGTCATGCAGGAAATGAAAATACTAATAATGTGATCAAAAAGGAAAGCATTTGTGACTATATAGGTTGTGGCCTGTCTAATGTTATGTTATTTGTACTTGAGCATAGAAAAGTACCTGTGTTAATTATGGAACTTGCAGGTCTGTGTTATGTTGTATTCCCTGGCCTACACCAAGGCAATTCAACATTGTAGTGGGTCAAATATATTTAGGAAAATCACTGTGGGGTTGAGGGCCGTACAGAATACTACGTAACTCTTAATGTTAATAGATATAGTACTACATGGAATAAATGATTAGTATCCTTATATCAATTCCAGATAACAGTCCATATACAAAAGTAGGATAGCTATGCGTACAAGGCTTGATACAGAAGAGTATACTCATAAGGTACCACCAACAACACTTAAAAGCATACTTAAGGCACTTTTAAAACCGGTTGATATCCATAAAAATAAAGGAAAACCATTTACAAGCAAACATACTGTAAGGTGCTTAGCAAATCCATATTACACATATAGTAAAGGTGAAAATATTACAAATGTATCTAGATCAGCAATAGGTAGGCCCGTTTGAATGTAACAGAACTGTAGTCTTTGAATTTTCACTAGGCTAGCAAAACTACAATACATATCAGACTTATAATCATTTGGAGACTGAGTCAGATATATTACACTGCCCTGATTTAGCTGTTTCAGCATGCAGTAGTTTGGCTCATCAGTAGTAAGAGAAATCCTGACTGAGACACTCATGCAACTTATTTAGCATGTAATGACGTGCCCTTTAATGGCATTGATGTGTATGCGAAAAGCTAGACTCACAAGTGTTAGTAGGGTGATATTGGTTACATTACATTACATTACATTACAGTCATTTAGCAGACGCTTTTATCCAAAGCGACTTACAATAAGTGTATTCAACATAGGTAGGGAACGAAAACTACTAATCACCAGAAGTTTTAAGTACATTTCCTGCTAAAACAAGCAACCAAGAGTATACCTAGCGCTAAGGTAAAAGTGCAATATATCAGCTACCTACTTTCTTAAACAGATGAGACAAAAATGGCAAAATCAAATGAGCACGATCTAAAACAAATAAGTGTATCGACTAAACAAGATCCAATAAAACAATACAAAAATAAAACGAGTTCGTACAACTAGTTAACAACAAGTAGGCCAGGCAAAGAGGAAGGATAGTGTTTCCTGAAGAGGTGGGTTTTCAGCCTGCGGCGAAAGATGGGCAGTGACTCTGCTGTCCTGACTTCAGTGGGAAGTTCATTCCACCACTGTGGGGCCAGAACAGAAAAAAGTCGTGACCGTGTCGATCGACCAGAAGGACCGTTGAGTGGCGAGGGAGTCAGTCGCCCCGAGGTGGCAGACCGGAGTGGTCGGGCAGGGGTGTGGGCATTGACCAAAACTCGGAGGTAAGAAGGAGCTGTTCCTTTCACTGCTCTATAGGCTAGCACCAGGGTTTTAAACTGAATGCGAGCTGCTACGGGGAGCCAGTGCAGAGAACACTGGTTGACATGGTTAGTGGCAAGTTTGGCAACACCCAATACCTCATGCAACGAGACGCCACGTGACACCAACCTCATGATGCAATTGGCTGACAAACTATATGAATCAAAGATCAGTTTAACGGACTACGATGGAAACCAGCTCCCCAGGTTTTTTTGTGTTATATTTTTGCACAGTTTTGTTACCACTGTACTGTTTTCAAACGTAGAATGTAAACATTTACAGTCCATGAGTGATTACATTTAAATTATAATTATTTCACAATTTAAAAATATAGTGTGGAAAAGCAATACTTTCAAGATTTTTAAAAGCTCATAGTGAGAGATGGGGTGACTTCAAATATCTTGGTGCCCCCCCCCCCCCCTTCTCTTCTTGTCCTTTTCTGGAAAACAACAAAAATGTTGGAGCTTACGCAAAAACGAAGTTCACCCACTTCTTCACTCCTATAAACCAGTGATGTGACTATAAAGTTTATTCTGATTCTTCTGATCTGAAGGTCCAGAGGGTACTTGTCTAGAATGCCTTGTACTGGATGAGGAAAGTGTGGAAATCTGAGATGGGAGATAACTTTAATAGGCGGCTGTCAGTGGCTACAGTAGAATCAGTATGGGGCCGAGACATGGACCCTCATAGAACAGCTGCAACACAAGAATGGTACAAATAGCATTTGATGTCACATAGGAGGACCACATCAGAAATGTGGACCTCTACGACAGCCTCCTGCAGGTCACAGACGCGAACAGCCTTTTCCTGAGGAGTTTTTGCCAAGGGGGCAGGGGGGGGGGGGGATCCTGGCGAACGCAGTCAGAGCACAGAAGTCAAGGCACAGACGGCTGTAGAGGAATATCTTGTGGAGTTTCAATGTTACTATGCATTCCAGAAATATATAGCTTATAAAGATTTGTAATTTGTAAGGAAATGTATATATGGCAACTCATTTAGATGTAGGCCTACGTAGGTTTATGGTTTCCCATGGACTATAGCCGTTTCACTCATGATACAATTTCTCTTCTTGTTCTTTCATAACAGATACATACATGTGCCAGATAATCCCCGGCCCACATCAATAGAGTAAAAGAAGAAAAACGTTTCAGTCATTCAGTCCGACTTCACTGCAGCCTATAGTAGCCTTTTCATAAATGATATTTGTACTTAGGCTGTCGTGAAAGTTTATAATATTTAGATACATTTAAAGTTTTAAATACAAAAGTAGTAGTAGTTGTGAATTAGCAAACTGGACATTTAGACTGAGTGTTTCCTTTATCCTCATCTTGTGCTAATGCACTCAACTGTTTCGCCAGGTTTTATTTTTGTTGTTTCTCAGTCATAAGCATGCATCCGTTGTCCGTCAACAACACAGCCGTCTGTGCCTTGACTTCTGTGCTCTGACTGTGCTCGCCAGGCTTTCTCCCCACCCGCCCCCCGCCCCCCCTTGGTAAAAACTCCTCAGGAAAAGGCTGTTCGCATCACAGACAGGGTCAGGGAAAGAAGGTAGAGGCTGGCTGGGCACTGTCAGGCACCTGGAACTGATGGTGAGCAAACTGACACTGTGGGAGCTAACCCAAGACACAACTAGGAAGGGAAGTGGGTGCACCACCTACATGGGCACACTGGTGTGATGGCGGAGTTAGCAACACTGCAGTGCAGAGATCTGGACACTGATGCTGTATAGGAGGGAGTAGACGGCAGTGATCCAGGGGTCCTGAGTTGGTGTCGGCTAATAGTCCGCACCCTCGCATCACATTGTTGGGGTGAGCGCCCCCTTTTTTTCCTTCATATTTTCTGCTTGAGCCCGTGCCCCCAAACATGTCTGTGTACGGCCACGCTGCGGCCCAGGCCAATTACTTTTTCTTTGCTGACATTCTCACAAACATCAGTTGAGCTCCCAGAGCTTTATGAAATATTTGTGTCCATGTGTGGCCATCTCTGAATTAACTACTTAAGCCCTATACTTCATCAAAGCGTTGCATAGCAACGTATTGTGAGCTTATACTAGATTGGCTATTTTCACAAAAAAAAAAAATATCGACATCTTGGCATGTAATGACATGCCCAAGAGATGCCTGGTTGAAAGTGGTAAAATGTATTGTATAACGGTGAATGCCATATTTTCCAGACACCTTTGTCTGGTTGTCACACTTCTGCTCTCACTGCCATTATCTTCTGGCCGTGGCTCCTGATTAACCCTCTACAAAGTTCAGAATTACAGAGAAAGCTTGAAAAGAACCGAATTAAGCAGAATCTGTGAAAAGGCAAGGAAAGGGGGTTGAAGATAGCTTATTGGAATAATAGAGGAGCTATGTTTCAAAGGTGTGACATCTGGAGGAGTGCTCTAAAGGAGACGAGATGGGTGACAGGAGAAGAGAGGGAGCGCAGAATCAAAGGCACCTCTTTATGTAATGAACTACAAAGAGTAAAAGAGAGCTTGTCTCATCTTCTAGCCGCCATAGCACGGAATAAAGGCCCCCCTTCTCTCTAACACTCAGTCTGTGTCTCTAATTATAACGTCAAGTGTCGTGCTTCCACAGAAAAATATACAAACAAACAGAAACCCACCAACTGTCTGTGATAACAGAGCTGGAAAGCAATCTGTCAACCGAGCCCATGCGTTGGCCGCGGTACGTGTGTGCTGGTGCCAATCCGCTAAGGCAGACAAACTAGCCTCACTGTGCCAGCCAGCATCCAATCCAACTTCTGTGGGTGGCAAAGCTTCTCGCAAGGACAGACACACACAGCTGAGCTCACCATAGTTGGAGTTCAGCACCGGCCATGTTTTTATTTATTTATTATTATTATATTTTAGAAAGCCATTGAAATAGATTAACATTGACTGTGAAGGTCATGAGCTGGATTGGATTTGCCACAGTTGGAATCACCATTTGACAAAGGCTAAAAAAGCTATAAAAAAAGCTATTTGTTTTGTTGAATACTAACATAGTGCATTTGTTAATCTCAAGGCAGTCGTTTAGTGAGGGAATGCACAAATAGGTGAGTCAGAGTCTACATTTGGGATTTTAAGCACTGTGTTTACTGGTAGTTTGCATTAAAACGCATATTTGGTAATAAAAGGAACCCCTCGCTGTTCATGTTATAAGGTAAACGTAGCATGAGTGAGTGGCAAGAGTGGGTGGTAAATAGCACCTGGCCTCGACACTAACACCCCCCCCCCCCCTCCCCCCCCCCTTCTCTCCCTTCTCTCCCTCTACATCCCTCTCTCCCACACAGAGTGATAGTGACTTATCTGGGTCACCTCGTGTGTTTAATCACCATTGAGCTTCCTGGGCTTTCTACCTAATACCTATCATTCATTGTGATCCTAATCAATGACCATTATGGCCCTAATAAAACCATTTGATTTTGAAGTTTTTCATCTCGAACATAATTGGGATTCTCGGGATTGATTTAACACAGCATTGATTTCCCTTGTGAATGTGGGGGGGATATGTGTCGGAGCTCCCATCTTTGTGATCAATATGTCAGCCAGATTCTCTGTGAGCTGTAACACATGAAGACATGTTTCGCTAATTAGAGTTACTCTCTTCCAACTAGATTTTCCCCCATCCCCATATAACGTGTGCGCGCGTGTGTGTGTGTGTGTGTGTGTGTGTGTGTGTGTGTGTGTGTGTGTGTGTGTGTGTGTGTGTGTGTGTGTGTGTGTGTGTGTGTGTGTGTGTGTGCACGTGTGTGTTCCCCCGCAGCAAGAGAATAGTCTCTCTCCCTCTGAGAGTGACAGACCACGGTGTCCTTTCTGCAGGTGTATCATCATGTGTCATTAGTTTAATTTATGCTTAATGGAAATTAGAGAATGAACTAATATTCGTGTCAAAATGTAATTAAAATGAATGTAGCCTTTGTTTGGAATGACATGTGGATGAATGGGTCTGTTTCTCCAGGCTGAACAGTCTCCCAACCTGAGGTTTGCCTACTGTATATAGTACGTACCATCATTTATCTTTAAGGCTCCTATATAAATATACAGCGTTAAATACATATAACATGTACAGTGTAACCTAACTATAACATATTGTTTAGGTCTATTGTATTATTCCTCAGTAGTGATTCTGTTTATGTTTCCTTATCTTATTTCATCTCCTTATGCAGTAAGTCTTCCCTCCGCTAAATATCTGTGCCGAAAATAGCCAATCTACTGGCTCACAACGCATCCTATTGCAATGTGTTGTGAGCTTCTAGATCTGTTATTTTCATCAAAGGTTTGCCCCATAATAGGGATCAAGTTCATGTACCAGCAATGCCACACATCGTCCAAAGATACCCCACCCTTCCTCTCCATCTGTGTATGCTAGTTCCTCTTTACACGTTTTTCAGAGTAACACATTATGTGCAATATGATCAATGAAAAATGCAACGCAATGCTTTTTCTCACTTGAGTTGTTGCACTAAATTATTGCACTAAAATGCAGTCCTCTTTCTGCCTCTAAAGTTTAGAGCCATCATCCTACCTCTCTGCTGATGCTTTCATCATCTATTGTACTTTGATATGATATCATAAGCTTGTTCTCTCTGCTTTTCAATTTTAATGATTGACAGCCCCATAGCGAGTTTTGTGTGAGAGGGAGGGGGAGAGAGAGAGCTCACATGTTAACCAAACGCCTGCACTTAACAGATGCAATTTCCTTTTTGTGGAACACACTCACTTCTGGCAAAACCATGCCACATTCAGTGTCAATGTTGCAGGTGAACAAAACTCACTTGTATAACCCTTTCTTCCCACTGCAGAAGTGTGTTCAACAAGCCACAGCTCAAGCTACATTCATTCAGTGATTCTCAAACGTTTTCATTTCCAGGACCCCCAGTTAACAATACATTAGGGCAATGGACCCCCATAACCCTGAGAGTGTACAAACTAAAACTAATTCAAGTTCAAATTTTACACTCAGAGTTGCAAATCATTTAGCTGGGGACCACCTGGAAACCCCTGAAGGACCCCTAGGGGTTCCCCTGACACCACGTTGTAAGTGGGGTCTATAATAGTCAGGAATGGATAATAGTCAGGACAAGACAGCTTGGAGTCAGTACTTGGTCCCCTCCTCTTCTCCCTCTCACCATGATCCCTTGGCTCCGTCAAGTCTGCTCACAAGTTCTCCTATCACTGCTACGCAGATGTCACACAACTGTTTCCCTTTTCCTGAATTGTAACAGGTTCCTTTGTTCAGCTTTGCTGTCTTACTTTTCTAGCACGTTGAAATTGTATGCCGCTGTTACCTCCCAAACACATGGCGGCACTCAGTTTACGCACACATTTGCACTCAAAGAACCAGAATGTAAATACACTCACAATCTTTTTTTGTGTTATATCCTTTTGACAGATGTGTGCAGATGTATGGTCATATAGCCTATGCATTTTTGTCAGTAGAAACATCAATCAATCAACAAACAATCCCCCTCTCTGCCACACAGGTTGAAGAGTGCATCTCTGCATATCATGCCATACTGACATCTTACAGTGGATGTCTTCCCTCCACCTCAAGTTCAGTGAAGACAGTAGATGTCTTCCCTCCACCACTGGCCTTCAGCCTCCCAAGATGTTCACGTCTCTCATTTCAGTTACAATTTAGGCATTTAGAAAACACTTTATCCAGAGCGACTTACAAGTGTGAGATCGGAATAAGCACTATCTCTATTGAATAAACAACACGGTTGTAAACGGCCACACAAGAGAGATCAATGTAGTGCCTCAAAGAATCTAGGATACTACAACATGCTATTTGATTAATGTTCTTAATATTTGTTGTCAAGAAAGTGACCGATTTCTACATTCACTCCACTAGCTCCCGGTTGCTGCTCACATCTAATTAAAATCACTGTTGATGACCTGTCCTATAGAGCACTCCTCTACCTGCAGGATATGATCCACCCCTTCCTAAACACTAAGACCCCGTTTAGACTGGTAGCCAAATCCAGCCTAAATCAGATCTATGCCATATCCAGATTGGAATCCGATTTGTTTTATGAAATCTGAACAGAGACAGGTCACATGGAATCCGATTTTTACAAATCCGACTTGAGCCACATTCAGAGGAGGTTTAAAATCTGATTTCTTAAGATTCGTCTCAGTCTGAACGCGGTAACCTGCTCTAACCACCCAAGTCGCATATCAAACTGTCCAAAACGTCACTTGCAGCGAGTGCCACTGACGTCATTACAAAGTGCGAGAATTGATTTTGATTTACGAGAGCGCAAGGGGTAATCGTAATGAAAACAAAACAATAGTGCAGCATAAGTTTTACCGAAGAAATATGGCGAGCAGCATTCAGTGGACAGATGGAGAAATTCAATGTCTCCTAGCACTTTGGGGGGATGCCTCAGTACAAGCGAAACTTGCAGGAATGTACAGGAACACGGCAATATATGAAGACATATCTCGCGGCATGGCAGAAAATGGGTTCACAAGGTCCTATCTGCAGTGTCAGAGGAAAATAAAGAATTTGAAGAACACATATGAAGAGATAAAAGTCATTATGTGGGGCGGTTTTGGGTTGACGTTGTTTAAATCAGTCTGAACACACAGATCTGTGACAGATCCGATCTGGTCACTTGCAAATGCAGTGTGGGGACAGTCGGGCCAAAAGATCGGATTTGAGAAATACATCGGATTTGACTGGATTTGACTGCAGTCTAAACAGGGCCTTAGATAAGCAAACATCCCTACGACACCACCTGGTCAATGCTCCCAGCGATTTAGACTCTTCTCCCTCCTGACTCCCAAGCTGTGGAATGACCCTCCCCCAGGCAGGACTGCAGACTCACTCTTCAGCCTTCAGCTCACCCTAGCACTCCTTATTGGGTATTTAGATAGATGCTAGTTATGTTACACAGATGTATATTGTTACTTGTCCACAGATGCTAAGCTTGTTATATCAATAGTATGTTATTTAGAAAGATGCTAGGTTTGATGCCTATTATCTGCTGTCTACTATCCTGGTTCTCAATTGGTTTCTTGGCAGTACCCTGTTGTTTGAGTGTCTGCTAAATGCCTAAATTGTGATGTAAATTGTTATGTTGGGTGAGCGGGACTTTTGTACAGCCAATTAGAAATAAGTCATTTTCAACCCGGCATCCCTATGTTGTGCATGCCATTATAGGCAAAGTTTCCACGACACCATTGTACCACAAAGTATAAAATAGGGCTTAACGCACATGCGAGACAGCTCTATGCCTCAGCAATGCTCCCATTCTGTCGGCACAGTTAAAGGCGTATGTTGAGAGGAGAGCAGGTGCTCAACGCAGCCACAATATCTAATTAGAACAAAACTTCTCACTGGCTGAATGACAATGTCAGAGATTCATTCGTCAGATACTGCCCCCCACCCCCCACCCTCTGTCTTCACACACATCAACTGGGATGTTGATTCACAGCATGAGGCGAGCTTATAATAGATTGCCCTCATAGGACTACTATCTGTCTCTGTAGTCTGTCTGTCTGGCTATGTCTGTATTCTCTCTCTCTCTCTCTCTCTCTCTCTCTCTTGCATGCACGCACACACGTCGCACGCACACACCATATCTGTTGGGGTTTGCGTTTTATCTCCCACAGACTATTCAACTCCTCAGAATGTTACTTCAACTTTCTCCCCCCTCCCTCCTCCGTCCTCCCCTCATGCCCAAACACTCTAAATTACACTTTACAGATTAGTTCCACGGCTTTGGTCCTGCGGCTTGGGAAAGTGTGTGTGTGTGTGTGTGTGTGTGTGTGTGTGTGTGTGTGTGCGTGTGCGTGTGCGTGTGCGTGTGCGTGTGTGCGTGCGCGCGCGTGCGTGCGTGTTTATGTTTGTGTGTGGCAGGTGCAATGAGAGCTTGTCAGATGAGGCCAGCAGTCTGCTCTGTGCTTCAGTGAGTCCACACTTGAATAATTGTGGGGCAGAGAGGTGTAGAAGAAGTAGAAGCAGGACACAGAGGTTTGTGCGTGCGTGTGTGGTGTGGTTTGGGGGGTGCAGAGAGAAGAGCGACGATCTCATCAAATCAAACGTTATTTATAGAGCACAAAAACAAGTGTGTGTGCTGCACAGAATGAACACAACATCAATATATACATGTGCGTGTGCTGTACCTACAAGCACAAGCCATACACGAGTCATAAAAAATAAGCCTAAATATGCTCAGATTTGATTAAAAGCAAGGGCAAAGAAGTGTGTCGTGAGTAGGGATTTAAAAACCTCAATGGACGATGGGGAGATGTGGGTGGCTATGGGTCAGGGAATAGATGTCTATAAATTAGAGCTCTCTCTCTCTGTCTCTCTCTCTCTCTCTCTCTCTCTCTCTCTCGCTCTCTCTCGCTCTCTCATATACACACACACATTGAGATATGTTGGTGTGTAGACCAAAGCAATGCTCATTGATGTAGTCTGTGGTGCATTGAGGGCTAGTTTAATTAAGGCCCATTCCCACTGGCATGTAACGCCAGTAATCAGCTAATTTTCCATTTTGGCGTCCTGTGGGAATAGGCACTGCTGGACTGGTATCGAATGCCGGTTTATTGCACACCGCCAACTCCCTACCTTTGATTGATTCCCATTACATTTCTCCCACAGCTGGAGTGGGAATGAAAGTGTCTGATTTCTGGTGGCGTATGCCGTTAGCTGTATTAACAAAACTTTTGTTCTATGAACAAAATACTTCATAAGACCGATGTTGGTGTATCTAAGAGATTAGCTGAAAACAGTAAACACTTCAGTACAGTATGAGTCGGCATTTAGCTCAGGTTGTGTGCGTACGGTTAACATGGTTGAGATTTCAGTTAATTTTTCACTGGAAAAAGTCTTGCAAAATGATTTGTGTTTGTCAGAAAGTGTCTGTCCGAATCCCCTTTCTTTACCATTCCGGTGTAGTTGTTTCATTTTCACTTTCATGTACATTCAATTTAAGGCTGAGATTTCAGTTCCTTCTTTCTTTTTCTTGGCTGGAGAAGTCTTGTGAAATAATTTGCGCTTTGTCAGAAAGAAATATATTTTTTGTTGTGGACATGATTGTACTGTATGTCTTTTGTCTAATGGCATCTCATTCTGAACTCATTCTCAATATTGTTGTTTCATCTCATTAGTTTTGGTTGAAAATTAGTAGTAGTCTAGTAGGCTACTGAACAAGTAGCACACCTAGACCACTCATATAAAGGCAGGGCCATTCCTGTGTTAATTTGCACTAACCACGCCACTGATGTGATCCGCTTGGGTTCAGGTTCAAACCAGCAAACCTGGGTGTGATTTGGACGACGGACTAAATGAAGGGATGTTTTTGTCTGGGTTTTCAAATTACACCGCGATCGACCAAAGTTATTGCAAGCTTAAAGGTGCAGCAAGTGATTTTTATATAACTAGTATTTTAAAATAACTATATTCTGATAGTAATCACTGCTATTGTGGACGTTTACCTTTACTCAAGAAATTCAATCTTTGAATTGAACTGAGAGAGAGAGAGAGAGAGAGAGAGAGAGAGAGAGAGAGAGAACAAAACATAAGGAAATGCATATTGACATAGTCTGTTAGAATCTCGTTTTTAGTATTTTTTCCCAAACTCTCGCTCATTACCGAACCTCTCCCTCTCTCTCCTTTTGAAGTGGAGCTTCTGTTCTCTCAAGTCCTCCCACTCCGTCTCCCGAGGCTGTTCCCTTTCCTGACTTTGTTCTTCCACTTCCTCCCCCTCTTCTCTCGTCTTTTGTTCCCTCTAATATTCTCTCTCCATCATCTCTCCTGGCGCATGGCATCTCCTTGTGTGTGCATGTGCGTGTGTGTGCACGCGTGTGCGTGCGTGCCAGTCTGTCACTTCTTGCCACATTCTCTGCTGCACTTACTGTGCAGCTGTTACAATCCCCTCTCTCTCTCTCTCTCTCTCTCTCTCTCTCTCTCTCTCTCTCTCTCTCTCTCTCTCTCTCTCTCTCTGCTCTGTGCTGTTACAATGTCTCCCAGTTCTCATGACACTATCTCGCACGCACGGCACAGGCACAGACACAGACACAGACACAGACACAGACAGACAGACAGACAGACAGACAGACAGACAGACAGACAGACAGACAGACAGACAGACTCACTCACTCACTCACTCACTCACTTTGACTGACTTCTGCCCACCACCCTCCTCCCAGTGACACACACGCACACACACACACACACACACACACACACACACACACACACACACACACACACACACACACACACACACACACACACACACACACACACACACACACACACCCTCTCCCCCCGTCTCTCTCTCTCTCTCTCTCTCTCTCTCTCTCTCTCTCTCTCTCTCTCTCTCTCTCTCTCTCTTTCCCTCACTCTCTATTTCTCCGCTCCACCACAGTAGTAGAACACGTTGCTCTGCTTACAGCTACAACAGCGTGTAGTCAAGCAGAGTGTAGCTGGTGCTGCTCTGCTGGTTGACACACAACCTTTAGAGGAGAGGAGAACAGGAGGGGAGCAGGACCTCCTCCCTCACTCTCATCTTCCCCTTCTCCCTGTGTTGGACCACATTCTCCAAGAGAAGAGAAGAGAAGAGACGAGAAGAGAAGAGAAGAGAAGAGAAGAGAAGAGAAGAGAAGAGAAGAGAAGAGAAGAGAAGAGAAGAGAAGAGAAGGTTTGTCATTCTGCACTGTGTTCTTCACCCAACAGCTACACTCAAACACTTGATTATACTTGGTTGCATTCACATCGTGTCACAGCTATCAGAAATAGCTGCTCTTGTCGATTTTTGGTGTGAGACACCACCGGTGCGCAACTAAGTATAAATCAGGCTTAAAAGGAAAATTTGGAGGTGAAGGCACACAGAAGTTATTCGTCGTCAATTCACCACACAGCTAAAAACAAACTTTCTGCCAGGGAGCAGGTGGGAGAGATTTGAAGAACAGGAGCCAGAGGAGGAGGAAGAGGAGGAGAAGAAGAAGACTAAAAAGTCAAGGGGAGGAAGGAAGCCTCCCCCTCGACCACTTTGTCTCCGTGGACGGCGGGGTGGTGGAGGAGAGCGGCCGGCTGGCGAGCCGCCACGCGTGCTACCCATGTGGCAGGAGGCTCTGCGGACGCGTGGACGCTACCTGCTGGAGAAGAGCGATGGAGGAGAGGCGGGCGAGGGGCCGGAGAGCCTGGCGGAGATGTGCAGCACCCCGGGGCCCCATGGCGAGGCGTTCACGCCGGGGCCCCACGGCGAGCTGTGCGCGGAGGGCGAGAAGCCCCAGGACTGGCTCTACGAGTCCTACTACAGGATGAGTCAGCAGCATCCTCTCATCGTGTTCCTGCTCCTCATCATCATGGGAGCATGTCTCGCTCTGCTGGCCGTCTTCTTTGCTTCGGGACTGGTGAGTCCTACTGGGTGTGTGTGTGTGTGTGTGTGTGTGTGTGTGTGTGTGTGTGTGTGTGTCTGTGTCTGTGTGTCTGTGTGTGCGTGCGTGCGTGCGTGCGTGCTGTGTGTATGAGTGTACTGTTTGTGTGTGTGTCTGTGGATGCACTGTGTGTCTGTGGATGCAGGTGATTTGTGTGTGTTCAAGTGTGTTCAAGTGCGTGCGTGCGTGCGTGCGTGCGTGCGTGCGTGCGTGCGTATGTTGGCACACTGAGGGAGGAACTTGCATGACTGTTTGCAAAGTGTTTTCGTTTTAGCAGGAGAGAGAGAGGAAGGAAGCGAATAATGGCAGAAAATGTGAGTGAGAGGTCGAGAGGGAGAGTGTGAGGACATTATTGTGTGTGTGTGTGTGTGTGTAGTTATGTAGGTGACAACAACACAAGGGGGTGTGAAGCGGCACTCTAAAGAGTGACGGTGTGGCATTGTGGAGTGATTGGAGAGCAACAACACGTGGGTGTTAGTTCTCACATTGAGTGACTGAGACAAAACACCTAACCAACGTTTTTTTTCATACAGCATTTCTTTTGTCAGGAATTCAAGGTCATAGTTCACTTGTCCTGCTTCTCTTTGGAAACGGACCAATTGTTTTGTTTGTATACAGTATAGACAGGTATAGGACGAAGTTGTCCCTTTGTCCATCGTGTGCTCTCAAAGCGCCCCCGCTCTCAAAGTGTACGCACTCCACAGGCTGTCCAGGAAAGATGTAATCGTCCCTTTGTGCATCGTGTGCTGTCTAAGTGCCCCGACTGTCAAAGCGAGGCTGTCAATGCATTTGTATTGCTCTGAATTGAGCTCTGTAATGCCCTCGTCCCTTGGACCCCCTTTCCGTTGGGTTCCCTCTCTCGCTATGTTACGTGGGTCCATCGGTAGTTTTGAAGTGGCTTGTTCAGTGAGCCGTGGCTGCTTTAGACAAAGAAGAATAGATGGATATTTGGAGCAAGGGGCAGGGCCGCCATGGAGAGGGGGAGGATGTTGTTGTAAGTGTTTTAGCTTTATCAGTGCGCTCGCAGAAACCCAAGCAAAGCATGTCTAATACTGTTTTATCTTATTCCACCCATCAGGGCTTAGACTTTAACGCCTCCACCCGCGCACGTGTGTGTATGTGTGTGTGTGCGTGCCTGCGTGCGTGTGTGTGTTTGGGTGTGTATGTCACAGGAAGTCTCTCATTTCCTACTGATGCTTATCTTATATTTTCAGGAAAAAAAATCATTCTTGCTCTCCTATGTGGTCCCAAAGCTTTATTGATTTGTGTGTGTGTGTGTGTGTGTGTGTGTGTGTGTGTGTGTGTGTGTGTGTGTGTGTGTGTGTGTGTGTGTGTGTGTGTGTGTGTGTGTGTGTGTGTGTGTGTGTGTGTGTGTGTGTGTCGCAGTCAGTCAATTACATGCCTACAGTATGTTAACTAATGACATTTGGACAGTTTCATTGAGATTCATTGTACGTTGTCATTGTAATGGGAACATTGGAAATCTTTTAATTAGACTGAATAGAAGCCATTTCTATGATTTACATCACTGAACATCTCAGTTAGACAGAAAGAAACATGTTTTATTTTTTTGTGTCCCATATCTCACCCTGGTACTTTCTATAATGTAATATTCTTATCTCCGACAGCCAAAGCCGGGGCGAGAGATTATATTGTTGCCCCTGTGTGTGTGTGTGTGTGTGTGTGTGTGTGTGTGTGTGTGTGTGTGTGTGTGTGTGTGTGTGTGTGTGTGTGTGTGTGTGTGTGTGTGTGTGTGTGTGTGTGTGTGTGTGTGTGTGTGTGTGTGTGTGAGATTCTGGAGCTAATCTCGCAAACTGCTGAGCCAATCAGCGGCAATACTTTTGCGCAGTCTGCCAGTAGGACAAATATGTTTCCAATCTGTCAACTATGTCATTTCAAATGATTGTAAACGCAGACATACGTCCCTCTGGAGTACAATATGAAGGAGTGGCCCGTTCATACGTAAGTCCTTCATACGTAAGAGTGTGCTAGTGTGAAGTCACCGACTATTATCTTTAGTTTAGAGCTACTGTACAAGCTCTGCGCTTTTTTCACACAGTTTTACAATTCCTCAGACAGACATATCAATCACACATTGATTGTAATATCTAACCTTATTAGTGCTGTGATAAAGGGTACTGCACTCTAACAACAGGTACACAGCAGCCTTTTTATGCTACTACTCAGCCTAGTTAAAATAAGTCCCAGACTGCAGCTTTAAAGTGGAAATCTAATCCCTGTGTCTGCTGGCATCCTCCAGTGTCTCTGCAGCGGTTGGGAAATGACCAGCTGAGAGCCTCATCATCACACAGTGGTGAAATCCTTCCCCAGAGAGCGCTACACAACACATGTTGGACTGCGCTGTTGGACTCCATTTCTCTTGGCTGAGAGGAAAAAAACATTCCATGATAGAAGAAGAGCTGTTTTATTATTATCGGTTTTGTTGGAGTAAAAAAATAATTGCCTCACATTCATCGTCTGAAGTTTCAAAAATACATCCAGTATGTATGAGCAACATCATTTCTGAGATAACGAACGGAAGTTAACTTTACAGGCTATCTTAACCACTTATTTCAAATGTATTTATTCAGCGAATGCAAAGACCTTGATCCAAGCTGTTGCCTCCTGGTCATTTCGGCTTGGGGACTCTGTGACTAGGATTCTTTGAGTTTGCTCTCAGGCGTCGTCTCTTAGAATTTAGTCTGCTGGAAGGATCATTTTCTTCCCGAGGAAGCAACCTTCCCGAACCTGGGTACTGACGCAGGACGTCACGTGAGCGCTGATCCGTTGTCCACCCCTGGTTAAAGAATGGTAAAAAAAAAAGACACATTTTGAGTTTGTAGATGATGGTCTATTTTCACTATTTTAGAAATGTTATGGAGATGTATTTGACTATTTTTCACCTATAATGACAATCCCAAAAGAGGGACGTCAGGTAGCAAAGTCTGTCTGTCTGTCTCATAGAGGTATAATATAACTAGAGGGCGGATTGCCCCGCCCCCAGCTATCATTTCAATGAATGTGCTCACTGGCGTTTTGAAGCACCCGGAAGACTGCCGGAAGTAGAATTATTGAGTCGTTTTTGGACACACCGTAGATTTATGAGCATGCGCAGTAGTGTCCTTTTTGCGTTCTACGGCAGCCCGTGTGTCAAGGATTGAACGCGAGATATTTATGAAACTCACTGGAGATGCCTATGTATATGTAAATGCATATGTATTTATGTATAATATGTTTACATATTTATATCTATATATATAAATATATATCAG
This sequence comes from Gymnoscopelus microlampas, assembly GCF_963454915.1. Classification (NCBI taxonomy): domain Eukaryota; kingdom Metazoa; phylum Chordata; class Actinopteri; order Myctophiformes; family Myctophidae; genus Gymnoscopelus; species Gymnoscopelus microlampas. Next base: position 30,553,520 of record NC_139952.1, read on the forward strand.
TATGTTTTGCTCGCGCATGTATTTCTCCCCGCCTGCAGTTCCAGCTTTGGCCACTGGGGTGGCGGCTTCAAGATTTCTCAGCGGCTCTGGGGGCTTGGTCTGTCTGTCCGTGTGTTAGGCAGGGTGGGCATCCGGCTTAACTGATTGGTGGAGCTTTGTGTCATGTTTTGTGCCACTTTGTCAATATAAGTGCTACTGTACAATGGAACAAATAGTACGAGATCTGTGCTCATGTGCGAAGGAAGCCGCAACAAACTAATCGGGTGACAGGTACATCAGATATGTACCTGCAAGTAGGGGGCGTGTATTCCCCACTTGCATCGTTCCCTACTTGCATGGCCCGAGTGGACCAGTGCCCTTTGTCTAATTTCAAAACAAGTGTAAATACAGTACAGCTGTTTTTTTACTCTGACAGTGGATGGGAGAGTTGACGGGACAGGTCCATTTGGTTCCATTTGAGTTACAGACAAATAAGGGTCCATTTGGAACCCCCTCAAGGAACCCTGACAGTCCCTGGACCCCACTTTGAGAACCTCTGCAGTACAGTGTGTGCCCTTTGGCCTGGTTTAATAGAGCGGGCTGTCATTGTCACGCTGGGAATGGTGCACCCAGAGACAGCTTGTTGATTATTGATGATTTCCATATCTAGCCTGAGAGCAGAGTGAGAAATATACGACTCTCACTGCTTAATGAATATTCAACAGGCTTCCAAACATGAAAAGTGCATATCCCGGATCATGAATCATGATTGGCTACTCATGGACTCCAATATGTCCACACACTCTGTGTGAATTGATGTAAAAAAATCACACCCTGTGTGAAGGAAGCGGTGCCTTTGGGGCGGGCCGTAACTCATTTCAATGCGTCCCTATTGGTGGTCTGAGTCCACTTACCAAATTTGTACTTGGGAGCATGCTGCAAACTGGAATGATGGCTGTTTAAAGCCCAGCCAATGGGCAGACAGAGGGGGCGGGGCTTAAGTAATGACAGTTAGTCCCTATTGCTGGCTTTAGTCCATGTACAAAATTTGTACTCCATAGCACGCTGCGAACTTGAGTTATGGCTGTTTGAAGGCCAGCCAATGGGAAGACAGAGGGGGCGGGGCTTCAGCAATTCATGCTGGTCCCTATTGGTGGTCTAAGTCCACATACCAAATGTGGACTTGGTGGCATGCTGCAAACTGGAGTTATAGCTGTTTAAAATCCCGTGCTCATCCCGTGCTCATACGGGCGCGGGGGGTCCCTGGACCCCTCTTTGATAACTTCATCAATTCATGCTCGTGCCTATTGGTGGTCTAAGTCCACATACCAAATGTGGACTTGGTGGCATGCTGCAAACTGGAGTTATAGCTGTTTAAAATCCCGTGCTCATCCCGTGCTCATACGGGCGCGGGGGGTCCCTGGACCCCTCTTTGATAACTTCATCAATTCATGCTCGTGCCTATTGGTGGTCTAAGTCCACATACCAAATGTGGATTTGGTGGCATGCTGCAAACTGGAGTTATAGCTGTTTAAAATCCCGTGCTCATCCCGTGCTCATACGGGCGCTGGGGGTCCCTGGACCCCTTTTTGATAACGTCATCAATTCATGCTCGTCCCTATTGGTGGTCTAAGTCCACATACCAAATTTGGACTTGGTGGCATGCTGCAAACTGAAGTTATAGCTGTTTGCTTCTTTGCCGTGCTCATCCCGTGCTGAAACCGCCGGCCGGACGGACGGACATACAAAAGTCAAAAGTCAAGTGTAGAGCGGTTGGCACCGCTAAAAATAAAATAAACATGGTGTGTAGGAATTATGTGAAAACTAAGCTACAGTTTAATCTCCCATTTCAGCGCTGAACATGATTAGCATATTTCTTTCTCTCTGTCTGTTGCTGTTTCTGTGTATCTGTCTGTTTATCTCTTCAATGGTTCGCCCCTGTTTCTGCTTAGCTCCCAGTATAATGGGTGGATAAGCCAGGCTTGAGTTAGAAGGGAAATAATTGTTGTGGTTGACAATGCAGTACATTAGGGCAGGCAGACAGGGTCCTCTCCCCGTCTCTCTGCCATGTCCGGGAAATGGCTTTAAATGGGCTTAAATGGGTTTAAATGGGTTACAACCAGAAATGTGCAAAGTGCACGCTATGTGCAAAGTGCACAGTAACAGCGAAAGTGCAGAAAGAGCAGTTGATTCAAGAGAAAAACTGAATGAAGTCAATGAATGTAGGGAATTTGTGTGTTTGCTTGTGTGTGCATGTCACATGTACAGTACACTAATCTGTGCATGTGTGTACATGTGGGAAATTTGGAGTGAATGACGTTGCCGTGAAGCTCAGGCGTGATTTACACTTAGTTGTGCACAGTGGTGTAAAGTAACTAAGTACATGTACTTTAGTACTATTGTACTTTTACTCCACTACAATTATATGAAAACTTTAGTTACTAGTTACTTTGTAGAAAATGGCCAATCTCACGCTGAAATGCTGATCGACAAGCTCACAGCGCACTGTGGGCTTGTCATTGTCAGCATTTCAGTGTGAGGCACCGGTCGCGCAACTACGTATTAATCCAAGCGTCATTTCCCCTGGCCCTGATAAACCTCCCGCTGTAGTGAACAACCTATACCAGGGTCTTTATCGCCGGTGTGGTCTCTCAGCATCATTGCAGTCACGTATTTGTGTGAGTTTGCAGACTTGCTAACATCCTAATTGGGATTCAGTGTGTGCTCCGAGCTGACTGGACGGTTCCCCTGTATGGGTCCCCAGGGTTGGTCCAGCCAGGCTCTGAATAACACCATTAATACTCGTACCGACAGGGGTTAGAGGTGTACTATAGCAGAACGGTACAAGGGTAAAAGGGATATATTTTATATGGTTTATATGGTTTTCGGATTTTGTTTGGCTCGTTATACTGCCATATCCCACAAGGTTCTGTGTCCGTAGAATCAAAGGGCTCCATTTGGGACTGTGGTTTATAGGCATGTTTTAAAAGATCTGCAGAACCTCTTTCAGTTCCAAGTAGAACCCTTTTCAGTCCAAAAACGTTTTTTTCACTTCCCGTAAGAGCCTTTTTAAGTTCAAGGAGAACCCTTTTCAGTTCCTTATAGAATCTTTTTCGTGTGTCCTATGAGCAAGGCACTGAAGCCCTAACTGCTCCCCATGAGCAGATTGGTGCCTTTTGTGGTGTCCTCCGCCGTGTGTGTGTGTGTGTGTGTGTGTGTGTGTGTGTGTGTGTGTGTGTGTGTGTGTGTGTGTGTGTGTGTGTGTGTGTGTGTGTGTGTGTGTGTGTGTGTGTGTGTGTGTGTGTGCGTGCATGTGTGTGAGAGAGAGAGAGAGTGAATGGGTGAATGTAATATGCACACTGTTAAGCGCTTTTGAGAAAGGTGTTATGAAATGCAACCTTGACATATATAATACCATTTATGGATAATACCAGTATAGAAACCTGTAAAAATGTCTATTTACTGAATAAAATGGTGGCCTTGCAATGGTGTTGTACAGCAGTCAGATCAATGTGATTCATCCGTACTTCAGAAGTAGTTCAGATGGTTCATGTGGGTGTTGAGCAGTATTCATTCTCTAAGATGTTTCACATTAAAAAGGGAGGCTTTAGTAATGGGTGCACATTTTAGCTCTGTGCTGAGGGACCGGGCCTATTTTATCTCTCATACTGTAAATCATGGTGATTTCACTTCTGTTCCATTATCCACAGTCGAAAGAGGGCAAAAAGAACAGGCACCATATCTCTGTGTGTGTGTGTGTGTGTGTGTGTGTGTGTGTGTGTGTGTGTGTGTGTGTGTGTGTGTGTGTGTGTGTGTGTGTGTGTGTGTGTGTGTGTGTGTGTGTTAAAAAGTAAAGGCCAAGGGCAAAAAATAGATAAAATTACGACATGACGCGTTTGTAGATGCTGCTATTTTTTAAAGTAAAAAAAAAATTACCTTTTCAACATGTGAATGAAAGAACAGAATTTTAGGTTAAATGTTGAATGTCTCCCCGGGACCCCAAATGACGTGCCTGATGTGAGGGTGTGTGGGTGCGTTTATGCGTTTATGTGTGTATGTCAAAACGTTGCTGTCGGGTAGAAACCTCTTATCTCCATATTCTAACTTTCTGTATACCTGATCATAGTACAGCGTCACACAAAAGCATCAAAAGTAGCAGATCTGCAAGCTCACACAGTGCGCTTTGTGCTTGTAGATCTGCTACTTTTGCTATTTTTGTATTTGAATCCTGAAAAGTAGCAACAGAGACAATAAAGTAAATTGCGATGCAAACCAAGCTGCCCGAAGTCACATGACACACACACACACACACACACACACACACACACACACACACACACACACACACACACACACACACACACACACACACACACACACACACACACACACACACACACACACACACACAGGTCAGGGACAGGTTAGAGTTGAGGATGAAGGTGTCAGGGACATTAAAGTGAAAGTGACATTAAGTGAAATGTCACTTGTAATGTGAAAAAGTAACTTCTTAAAGGGCAGGACCACTTTGGTAGAGAACAAGAAACACAAGACAAGAAATACAAAAATCCAGGTTTCTTTGGAGTTACATCATGGCAAGGTAACTACACAACCCAAACCTCTACCAAAGTGGTCTTTCCCTTTAAGCCCTTTAAAAAAAAAATATAATAATTGCTAATCTATAGGCTCACTTGTTGCGACGTGACACTTTGTGAGCTTCTAGATGCTGCTATTTTAGCTATTTTTGAAAGTTAGAAAAATGTAACCTTTTCTAAACGTTGTCCTATGATGACCTATAATAACTTCCTATAATGTAGGGTTGCCGACAAGAAAATGTATTCATGTGCACTCAGTGCCAAACTAAAATCTGAGATCAGAACCTATTATCTCCTATTATCTAACCTTTTGTGTTTGTAGATCTGCTACTTTTGCTCATTTTTGAATTGAAAGTAACAGTTTTGGACATACTGTATGAGGTTTCCACCCGACAGAGACGATAAGTAAATTCCGATGCAAACCAAGCTGCCCGAAGTCACATGTCACACGCACGAACGGATGCACACACACACACACACACACGCACACGCGCACGCGCACACGCACACGCACGCACACGCACGCACACGCACACGCACACGCACACACACACACACACACACACACACACACACACACACACACACACACACACACACACACACACACACACACACACACACACACACACACAGGTCAGGGACAGGTTAGAGTTGAGGGTGAAGGTGTCAGGGACATTGAAGTGGAAGTGACATTAAGTGAAATGTGCAGCTGTTCCACCCACAGTTAACTGCAATAATTTAACATGTCAAAGACGGCAGAATCACATCTGACTAAACTACATTCCATCTCTTACACAAGGTTGGCCTTCGGCTAATTGCTAAGAAAACCCAGCTTATCACCTACTGTATAACATCCTATCGGAACATCCGCCTATATAAACAACAGGAGGTACTGCTCTGAAGGAAGTCAAAGACTTCAAACACCTTGGGCTCATGGGTCAACTCAACCTTAGCAACATCTGAAAGGTGGAGGAAGGCACTTCATGGGGGGCTCTGAATGGCTTGGCCAAGGACCCCCCGAATGATATGTATTTGGCGCCACCCCAGAAGCAAAGATTTGAGTTACAAATGTTCACTTTTACAAATATATTCAAAGATTTGCACAAATTGTCACGATTTTTCAAAAATAGCAGATCTACAAGCTGATAGCGCGGCACTCTATGTGCTTGTAGCTTGTATATCTGCTATTTTTGAATAGCCAAAGACGTATAAAAGGTTAAAGTGGTTAAAAGTATTGTGATGCTATTTTAACACATTTTGATGGGGACCCCCTGGAACCCCCCCAAGGACCCCTGGGGGTCCCCGGACCCCA